>NC_087212.1:72621160-72766160 GCF_015104395.2 Macrobrachium nipponense | reverse complement strand
TGCAGTAAAGTGTCAATGAACAGAAACATTACAGTAAACAATTTGAAGAGAACGTTTTTTTTTTTTTTTCTCCTTAACCCGAAGATGAATAGTTATGCGTTAGGTGGTTTTGAATGTGAGCTTAATAAATTTGTCAGCAAATGATGCCTGAAATAACAGGGATGTGTTGCTAGTTTGCATTATTATTTGTTCGTTCATTTTTTTAATTAAGGAAAATTTTAACTTCTCTGAAAAATCTGGTGAAGGGATTTGATGACAGTTCAAGTAAGGTTCTCAAGATTCCTTCACAAATAAACGCTCTAATGTATTTAATAAATGCTTCAGTATTTCATTGACACAGTTTGGAGAAGCTATCAAGGTGCTTAGACTTAAACTTTAGACTATTTTTGTTGCGGTTCCGGTGGGGAAATGATTTTCATAATTCAGTCAATTCAAGGGTAGAATCTGCAGATGAATTCTGTCAATTCAGGTTGATCAAAAAGTCCCTGTGCACCTAATGTTTCATGATACGACACTTGAGTGTCAGCATAACCCTTAATTAAGATGTTTTATGAATTTGCTGTTTGATCCTTGATAAAAACATTATAAGTATTAATAAATTACATTTTATTTTATTTGAGATCTTAATTAAGGGTTATGCTGCCACTCAAGTGTCGTATCATAAAACATTAGGTGCACAAGGACTTTTTGATCAACCTGTAGAATCAGACACGTGCATTATTTTTGCACATTAGCTCTCTATTCAAGTACTGAATACAAAAGTTATGCAAGTTGCGCCTTTTTGTAGGCCTTTGTTTCGTGATCAATTAATTTTTGATCATGTTGCTACTCATTCCAATGACAATCCACCTGATAAAGGAATTTGTATTTGCAGGTAAGAGCATATCAGAGGCTGGTTCCTCCAAGGACTTGCAACAGCCAGGTGAGTGTGAACACATAGGAATTATCTATTTGCATGATTAGCTGAATTAGGGGCTGGGTGGGGGATGTTGGGTAAAGTTAGTTGGTGTGCAGTTTCCTTGTGCCCGGCGATGTTGAGGGAAGGGAATGCTGCTGTTGCAGGGTTATTATCGATCTGCTTATTAATAATTTCTGTGGCGCTGGGCCTCCTCCTCCTCCAGTTCACGAAACACGTGAGGAAGTGCTGCTGGGAAAACGGAAACGGTCCCTGATAAATGAACGTGTAGCGGATTGCTTAGGGAGAAGAGACAGTGACTAGAGTGTATAAATGTGAGTGTGTGTCTGTGCGAGAGGATGTACTACGTGGGCGTGCGCGAGAGAGGAGGGAATCTGTGTGAGGGTGACTGTGGAGTAAGTTGGGGAGGGAGGAAGGAAGGGAGGGAGGGAGGGAGGGACAGACAGAGGAATAGAGGGCCTGAAGGGCAGAAGGCAGGGAGAGAGAGAGAGAGAGGGCCCAGGTGGAGGGAAGGCTTTGGCCCGCTAGCTGCACAAGGCCGGTTGCTCCTCCCTCTAACCCACTCTACTACCTCGCCTCTCTCTCTCTCTCTCTCTCTCTCTCTCTCTCTCTCTCTCTCTCTCTCTCTCTCGTGATTTTGATATCGTTCATATTTACATACGAAAGCTGTATTTTTCGCGAAACAAGATTAGTCATTCTCCCTCACTGTATTCGCTTTCAAGTTTTTGATTTGCCTCAACGCATTTTAGTTCAATTCCTCATTTGTCATCTTTCTCTCACTCTTTCTGTAATATATATATAATATATATATATATATATATATATATATATATATATATATATATATGTATGTATGTATATGTATTCTGTATCTGTATGTATAATATATATATTATACATACATACTTTACAGTGTTCTTGTAATGCCATGAAGTTTGTGTATATCTACTAATATATAAATATATATATATATATATATATATATATATATATATATATATATATATATATCTTACACTGTTGAGCATTCTGAGGGTTCGTTCAATCACAATACAGTACTTAAAATGTAAGCGTGACAGTGTTTGTTGTAACGTTGTTCCATTTGTTTCATCTTTGTTAGGGGAATATATATATATATATATATATATATATATATATATATATATGTATATATATATATATATATATATATATATATATATATATATATATATTCTGGAAGTGTTCTATACAGAGGGTTGGCTCAATCATATATGTATGTGCGTGTTTAAGTTTTAGCAGAGGGTTGTGAATCCCATTCAGGGAGGGAGTGCTCCCTAAATGACAGCACTTTACAGTGGACTACTACCGCATTGGTAGTATGCGGTGCAGTCTGCCTAAGGTTTAGGTACAGATATTTTGTGGAACCTTTTTTTGGGGGGGTGAGGAAGTCCTACCTCGTGAATTGCAGACACCTCTTCACATGAGGGGCAGTGGCAGTAAAAATCTCATTCCTCTGTTGTTACTTCCCTACTTGATTTAATATCCACCAAATGGTTCGGAGCAAGGCGAATGCAGCCCCATACTTCATGGTTATGTGGAGATAATAAGAAAACTAAAAGGTTAATGGATCTTTGGGTTTTCAATATGCATGCTTGAAGTACAGATGACAGCAAATATATGGCAACTGGTTTTTTGAAGAGGAACGTGAAAAAAATCACACATTGGAGAAAACACACATTCTGATGCACACACACTTTCGTAGTGCCATGCTCCCTCTTGCACACTGAAGGGGACAGGGGAGCATGACGCTCCAAAGCTGCATGTGCTTCTGAATACATTTGTTCTCCAATTTCTGTTGTTTCTTTCAAGTTTCAAAGGTCGATACTGATCTTTTATCATGAGAGGAAACTGGATGTTTTGGTGTTGAATGAGACAATGTTAGATTATATTATTTTCAGACTGACAGAGGGCGATTATCTCTGGGGTAGTTGAATGGTGCAGAGTTGGAGGTGTAGCTTCTACAGACAGGGGAAAGTCTAGATAAAAGTTGTATTGAGTGTATATGGGCCACAAATCGAACAGAATAATAGTGAAAGAAACTGTGGGTGGGAGATTAAGAATCTGTGCATTGCGGTAATTTGAAGAACATGAATGGTGTGTGATAAGTGATTTAAATGCAAAGTTGGGTAACTGAGAAAGAGGCGGCAGTTTAGGTAGATTTGGAGTTCCTGGAGTGGCTGAGAATGCAAAGGGTTTGTGAAAATGAATCTGGAAAGAGCTGTGAAAATAGACGTTTGGAAAGGGGGAAATATAATGGCTACCAAAAGAAATATACACATGTACACACTGTAAAAAAGAAAATGTTGAAGGAAAGAGAATGTTAGGTTATTTGTTTGTTTACAGTAGGTGGACAATGCTGTTAATGGATGTAATGGTTAGAAAAGGAGATGCTAGTTGTGCTTATGATCACATTTAGTTGAAGCAAAATTTGAGGCAAACATTCATGTTGGAGAGTTAAGGGAAAGAAAATATAATGTGAAAGGTATTGAGACAAGTGAGTTGAATCAATGATAGTGTTTAAGGTAGAATCAATGAAAATTAGGTTACTGTTAAAGAGACAGGTTAGTTAGTGCATGTAAAGTGTGGATAAGATTCCAGGATGGGGTTTGAGGTGCAGTTGCAAGACAGGAGCAGGATTGTGGGCAAGGGCATGGGGGGACAAAGTGGTAGAGAAGGTCAGAGAGAAAAATAATTCATATAATTATAGGAAGTGGAGAAATTTAGCAAGGACTTCAGGGAAGTAAGTTGTTCTGAAATGAAGTAGCTGCCAAATGGAAAGTGAATGAGCCAAAGGATCTCGGAACCAAAACTGTAAGTGGACAGATGTTGTCCGAAGAGAATGCATTCCTGGGTCAGTAGAATAATTATTTTATAGATTTGTTAGATGTAGATGATAGAAGAGGGTGTAAGTCTTGAGGTAAATTTTTGAATGGAAGTTATGGTTAAGAGCATAAGGAGGATAATTAAGAGCTTTAAGATTTGGAAATTATCCAGAATTTCAATTAGACATGTTGAAATATGGTGGTGAAAGTTCTATCACGTGACTAAGTTGAGTATATAAAGTATGTTTGGATGAAGATAAGGTTGTAAAGAAATAATTGAAGGTAATAGCTGGTCCTTTGTCAAGGGTTAGGGAGGTAAATGAGACTAGAACCTATGGAGCAGAATTTTTCATGGTAAACCAAGGAGGACGTGTGTTAGGGTTTTGATTGAGGAGGTGAAACAGATTGGGAAAGAACAATGAGGGTTTAGATGGGGAAGAGAGTGTCGATTAACTGTTAATTTTGACATACATAGTAAGAAATGTGGAAGTGATGGGGAAAAAGCTGTATACATGGACCTAGAGCAAGTTATGACAGATGTGATAAAGGCAATTTGTAGGGATGTGAAATTAGCGAAAGAGTTTGGAAGTGTTGTCAAGAGCACAGAGCTGAGAATAAACATGAGCAAAGGTGAGGTTATGAGAGTAAATGAAAGCCAGGAAAATGAAAGCATTAAATATATTAGTATGGACGATGAGAGAATAGAAACAGTAGTGTCTTCTAAGCATATTTGTGGGAGTAAAGTTTGGATAGTGGTAGCATGAGGGAAGAAGTGAGTCACAGTTGGTGAGGCAGAGTTACCAGGTTATGTATGAAAGACTGGGAGGACTGGCAGAGTCTGTGTATGCCAAAGTTGGAAATTATGGACTGTTGGACCAACTCTCTTCTGTGGAAGTGAAGGGTTGAGAAATGTGGAGACATGTATGGGTGGCAAAAAGGTTGGTGTGGCGGAGAGGATTGATCTAGCTGTTTTGTGATGGATTGCTCCTGGGTGAAAGAACGAAGGATGATAGATTGGTGAAAAGCCTATACAATTTGGAAATGATGGGAGGAAGGAGAAAAGAATGAAGTAGAAGGATATGGATAAATTTAGTTTAAGAGCCTTAGAGAGTTGGGGCCTCTATGTCCAGGAAGTGAGTGTGTGTGTGTGCGTGCGCGTAAAATAAGTGAATGAGATAGGTGCAAGGTGTCTGCTGCTTTGTAGGTTATCCTTTTTTGTTGATGTACGAACTGGCTAGTGATGCGGACATTTTCTGTACAGCTGGTTATCAATGATTCAACAGTTTTAAGTGTGAATGGGATATCACCCCTTAAGGTTGTAAATATGAATATATATTAGGTACTTATAGCAAGTAATAAAGTTTAAGATTAGTTCAAGTAATTACTTTAGCAAAGAAAAATTTTTATTGGTGGGAAGTCAGTGCAGAGACAAGTTGATGAACATTGGAGCCTCAAGCAGAAAACTCAGATTAAAAGATACTGTCTGAGAGGGATGCAGCCCAGAGTCGATGTTTTAAGTATATTGAAGATATTTTGAGTGCTGAGGTTAGAATCTGATGGCTACAAAAGTGGGTCTGGTTACTTTATTTTGAGGTTGCATGTGACAGTAACATTTAAGGATGTAAATAAACCAAGTAAAAGGTCAGAGAATGGTAGCATGTCATTAGTTTATGGATTCACAACAAGAGTGTGCACTATAATGATGATTGTGAAATCTGAGTGACTGACCAGACAGTGTAAGATGGAGAGGTACTATTTGCTGAGAGAATTGCAAATGTATTAGATGGAATTATAAATGAAATTCTTTGATGTAATACTGATGGAATTATAAATTAGATTCTTTGATGTAATACTGATAGTGTCGTTAAATACTCAAGCAGGCTGTGCTAGATGGGGAGCTGCCATTGATTGACAGAATTATCATCAAGGCTCTACAGTGTAATGATGAAAGCAAAATTACAGTGTCTGACCAGTCTTGATGAGATGAGAAGGTGCATTACCTGATGGAATTGCAAAAAAGCTTCTACAGTGTTGTAGTGATAGTGACATTGGGGTGTCTGACTATACTGTCTGTGACTTATCTGAATTTGGAAAGGTTCAAGATGATTTGACTGGGAGTAATGAGTGCTCTTGCGCATAAGCTTGGGAACTGGTATAGAGGTGTTTGTTGGTAGAATCGTGACATGAGAAGTTATATCTGGGAAGGTTAAAAGTTTGATTTGGATTGAGAAAGTGATGTGTAAAGCATTAGGATTGATAAAAGAGCAGTGTGGGCATGAATAAAGAAGTGGATGCGCATGGCAATTATTTGCTAGAAACCAGTTGTATGAGGAAACTTAGATTACAAGGAACATGTTAAGTGCATAGCTTGGTTCTTTGTTGAAATGGAGGCAGTCAAGTCTGTCTCTCCATGGTTATTTAATGTTTATTTTCTGGTAAGCCAAGGAATGAAAACATGTAGATGCTGGGAAAGAAAGTTGTCCTGAATGAAGAGTGGAGTAGATGATATTTACCTATGATATTTTGTTAATATTTGACAAGAGAACTACAAAACTGATGAAAATGTGTGTAAGAGAAGTAAATGATTAATTCCAAATCTCTTTTAAGGAAAGCAATAACTTCATTGGGTATGGGTGCAAATAACTCCAGCAAGAATAGTACTGATTGTATATTTTACTCACTTATTCTCTAGGGCAATGGTCATGCTTGGTAGTTACGACTGAAAATAACAAATGTCCCAAATCATTGTCCTAATTAACACCAGAGAAACTGTCTTGTCTTACTGGATACAGCAACAGATATTCTGTTGACTGATGTTTTAGGAAACTAAATGCGATCATATACTTGGCTTTCAACACTGAGGTACAATATAAAATTTATGCAAAATTTTTTAACGAGGTTAGAAGTAAAACTAACCTGAAGATAAGTGTTTTTTCACTTAGATGGTGTTGGGAAGATTTTATTTTATAATCCTTGCTTAACTTCCAAATCCCAGTTATTTTCCATTTTCCAGTCATATCTGTCATGACGTAACTGAAAATACTTTTAATACAGTTTTTTAATGACCTTGATTTGTTTAGGAATATTTAATGAATATTCGTGTAGTATATGGTAGTATGCTTATGTATTTTTTTGCGTTTCTGTTTCCTTGAAAATATCCAGCCATTTTCAGGTAATTAAATACTGTTGTGCCTTTCTTCTACCAGACACTTGGTCCAGCATTTCATTGTTCTTTATCCAGTTGAAATAGTGAGATACTGAAATGTACACTTAACTTTTATCCACTGTAACGACCTAACTTACACAAGTCTCATCCAATCTGGACATCTATCTCTCTTACCTCCACTTTGCGTCATTTCAGCACATCTATATCAAAATGCCCATTCATGCCAACAGATGTCAGTTTTGCATTCAGACAGTTTCATTGTTAACACTACTTACTCCAATCCAAACTTAGCTTGAACCTTTTTACATCGTGATCTTTCCCTCACTTGGGAACACTCGCATTAGAAACGTTTGTAGAGCGTCTACTGCCCTATTTGCATTTCATTTTCTTATCTCATGATGTAGCATGTATTATTAAATACTTGAAGATGTATGTTACATTTTTCTGTAATCATGTCTTGCCGGTATTTTCTTTCTCCCTTCGGGTTTAAGTATGCTTATTACTTCTTGGTGACATCAGAGAAGGAAGAGATGAACATCCATCCACGGAATACATTTGCGCATATATCCATCAAAGTTGTTTCTAACCTGGAGGCCATGACTCCACAAGGTGCTGAAACTACCGATTTCAGTGAGTTCTCTCTCTCTCTCTCTCTCTCTCTCTCTCTCTCTCTCTCTCTCTCTCTCTCTCTTTATACATATATATGTATATAATGTATATATAGTATATGATATATATATATAGATATATTATATATATATATATATATATATATATATATATATATATATATATATAAGGAACCCATAGAAACGTCAAAATGTAGAAAGTAAATACTATATTACAGAGACCAACATCAAATTTAAAGTTGAATGAGAAACAGACAACAACATGCCTTTTCATGATGTTCTGATAATTAGTGACATGGCAGAATACAAGTTTACCTTATACAGACAACCAACATTTTCACTTTCATAAATTCAGTATTTTAGTTATCATGACACTTCCGTCAAGATTGGCATAGGCAGCAATTAATCCTAAGAGTCGGATTTCTTGGAAAAGGAAATTGAACTAATTGGTAAGTAGCTGTCATCTTTAAAATACCCTGACCGTATAATTGAGAAAGCGATTTATAAAGTGAACATGATCTTCTACCGCCTTCCTCAAAACAAGACCAGAAAGGCACCCAACAATAAAATAAAAATCCCACACTTGGACAGGATTAAGAAATTGACACAGACACTTGGAAATGCTAACTCTTTTGCTTTTACCTACCCGAATACCTTAAGCAAATCTCTGATTTGTAGAAACCACCAAAGACACAGGAGTATATGAAATCCCTTGCCTTGACTGTGACCAATCCAGAGATTAATACAACATAACGTTCAGTTAGTATGGACAACAGCGCTCAGCTATTATTAACCAGCACTTTTGTTATGTAATCCCTGAGAATTGGAAATCATCAGAGTACTGTGTAATTGTTTCGGTATTTCTGCATAGATATTTCCACAGGTTGCAGAATGTGCCACTGGAATGTTTTCATAAGAGGTAAAGCTGAGGATTTGTTACTGTAGGAAAGGCTGTGAGTTGTTCTTAGCATATATTTGCATATTAAGGGAGTGCATAGGATGTACTGCATTTTCTGGCATCTATTAGCATCTTGTTCGTACATTTTTGAACCAAGAAGCCATCACTTTTTTTTTTCATAAGGAAAAGTGAAGTCGCAGATATTTGAGTCTCGCAACCTATCAATAACCATGGTTAAATTGTTGCGGGAGATGCTAAGAGATGCCAGATCACATGTTCTCCAATAGACATTCTTGAGTACGGTGCATTAAATGTAGGTGAAAGGCTGTTATTCTAAATTGATGTATTCAATTAGACAATGTAAAGCCATCTGTAATTGTAACCCATAGCTTAAACTTAAAACTAGCACTGCTTTTCCCATAAATTTCTTCATTCACTAGATAGAAATCAGAGGAAAATGTTGTTGCCGTAAGATGTTATTTCTGTTATCTCTGTGATTTTGATCGCACCCCCCACCCCCGCCACATGTTTGTTATCTTAACATATTTTTCCAATGCTGGTGAATATACAGTCCAAATTATGAAAACTTTAAAGCTCTCAGAATATAGTGTAACAGTGGGTCGCTGGTGTTCAAAATTTAAGATTCTCAAAAGTATTGTTTTAAGAATATTTGACCTTGACCTTTTTTTTTTTTAAGTCGTAGCAGTCTGAAGATCAACATTGCATTCTTCTCTTCGTTTGAGAAAACTTTGTTTACAGTAGGTAATTTGGTGGTTAGTTATTATTCCCCCCCCCAAAAAAAAAAAAAAAAAAAAAAAAAAAAACCCCCCCCCCCCAAATAAATAAATAAAAAATTGATCACAACACATTCCTCAAGTCAAAGGCCAGTTTAAGAGCTGTAACTTGAGAAACAGGTCATGATCAAATAAGATATTTTTGAAACTTAGTGGGCTGGTACTATTGGAGTGAGTGATTATTTTCCCCCCAAAAATGATCTTGACACATTTTTTGGAGGTCACGGGTCACTTTAAAGAATATCATTTTTATTTTCCACAATTACGATGAAACCTTAGAGGCTGGTCATTGCCTTCCTCAGTTTTGAACGTGACTTGTTATTCGAGGTCATAGCTCGTTTCAAATTTTCCTTCTGTCTGATTTGGATTTTCTGTCTCAGGTTAGCTGAAAGGATATTGTTGTTATCCCCTGATTTTTTTTTTCTTCCAAAGTAGGTACTGTGGGAGGTGATTAGTCAAAAAAGTTTTGTTGACCTTGAACTGTTAATGAATGAATCATTTCAATTTAAAGGGCCAAATTTTGTTGATTTAAGTATAATGAAACTTTGTTGGCAGTATGTTGAATTCTGTTGTTAGTTTTATTTTATCAGAAACGGTTTTCAGAAAATCAAGGGAAGCAAAATAGATTCAGACTTTGACAATAAAAGGGAAGAAACAGTCACTAACATGTATTAAGTTGTCATCAGATGGTGATGTAACATATTTAATGAAGACAAATTTGTAATAATTTTATGTAAAATACCCTTTAGTTACACAAGACTATCAAAAATATGTTTGTCAGTAAACGTTGAGTTTCAGCTTAAGAGTTTTTCTTGTCCTTTTTATATATATATTTTTTATTTTCACAGACTTAAGGTTATTTATTATTTGATATCTGGTTTATAAGGCAAAAACTACTGATGGAAGTTCTGCATCCCAAAATTATACGCATAACCGAGATCTGGTGATACTATATTTTCTTCTGGTATCGTAAAAATAGTCTTATTCAAACCTCTGTTGTAATCTCCCTTGTTTATGATACTATTAGAGAAGATTTCAATTGTGAAAAAGGTGAGTGAAGCAAATGCAGCTAAAGCGATGGAAAAGCTGTGTTTTGCACATGAAACTATAGTTTCAATGTGCACACAGCTGTACTATCAGAATCCTGTCAGGCACCACGGTGGCATCATATTTACATTTGCGTCTTCTGTGGGAGGGGGAAGGTAGGTGGGGGTTGACTGTTCGGAGGGGGAAAAGGGAGATTTGTTCTTTTGCGTGTGTCCTGGGGGAAAGCTACATCGATGACAGAAGACCCCAAAGTATCCATTGTGAGTCTTTACCTTCACCAGATTATTTTGCTTTTAATTGTCTTCAGTTTCATTCCTTATCACCTCGGCGTTAATGTGAGTGGAAAACCGGTATTTTAAGAGGTGAGTGAAACGAGATTTCTGTGATTTTACGTATGTGCTCGTTATGAGACAAATTAACGCATTTTTTAAAAGGAGCATCCGGTAAGGTCTTGGCGGGTATGTCTCTAGATTTTGTAGTACGTCAGTATCGAAGTGGTCATTTGGAATATTACGTTGCTGGCCGAGTTGTAAAGTCGTGCTCCTGTACCTTCAGTATTTATTGAATTTTTTATATAGATTACACACACACACACACACACACACACACACACACACACACACACACATATATATATATATATATATATATATATATATATTATATATATATATATATACACACACACACATGCAAAGTACATACATATAACAATCATACTTATAGTTCGTATCTCAAAAGTGCGAAGAAATTTAGAAGCTACGTGGGTATTGCAGTTATTATAATTGCATATTTGGTATATGTATGTATGTATATATATATATATATAGATATATATATAATATATATATATATATATATAAAATATGTATATATATATATGTATATATAATTTTGATGTACCCTTACTCTATTGCCGATCCATACTTCTAAATAGATGGGGGTATTTATTTAAAACTATTTTTTTTTTTTAAGTTTCATTGGTTTCTTTCTTTTTTCTGATCATTATTGGGCAAGGTCTAGAAGCTAATTAATTTTCTCAGCGAATAATTTTCTTCTTTAGGTAAATAAGTTCATTTTTGCTTTGACTCCTGGAAACTTGACCG
This sequence comes from Macrobrachium nipponense, assembly GCF_015104395.2. Lineage (NCBI taxonomy): Eukaryota > Metazoa > Arthropoda > Malacostraca > Decapoda > Palaemonidae > Macrobrachium > Macrobrachium nipponense. The sequence goes on along the minus strand of NC_087212.1, from coordinate 72,754,740 downwards.
AATTGTCCGATTCTGTTTGATGTATTTTAATTTTCATTGACCTTGATTTAGCCATGTGGCTTCTGCTGATGCTGTGCCCACGTTATGAAAAATGATTACAGGATATCAGTGACAGTTTCTCAGTTTCTCTCAGAAGAGCGAAGTTGATATTATCTAGTTGCTATTCAGCATAGATGGCCCTCTGATTTGCCGAAGTGTCGTATAGAGTAATTCAGTCTACCGTGAAGGGTTAAAATGACCTTGAAACCGAAGTTCATGAAAACCTACGCTCAATAATGAGTCTGACTTTATCATCTCGTCATTCTGCGAGGGAGCGTATTATTCACACGCGATTAACATGTGTATATACTAAAAAGAATGAATGAAAAGTTTATTGCCCCTTTTCTTCTCAGGTTAAATTAGCCTCCCACCGACTCCTCTGCATTCTTTCTTGCGAACTGTAACTTCAACATGATTTCATCCTAATTTTGTATGCCTGTCATTGAGTTGACGGGAGTGTTTAGTGTAGCTTTCTCATGTTTTCTTGAAGCCATTCGTATCACCGATTTGTATTCTGCATAACAAAAAAATCAATAAGACAGGAATGGTCATAGTTATCACGACTGACCACCCTATGCTAATAATTTTGTTTCGCTTATTAGCGGAAATTTTTTTAGCGCATCTGACATTTTTATTGATATTAGCAATTCGGGAAATGCGGATAACAGTATTGGGAGGTGGAGATCAAACAAATATATATCACGGGTGATGAGGAAGTCGAAGCCGTTCTATACACCAATTACTATGGCGTATGAATGTGAGCTTAATGTCAGTCAATTCTCTTCGTTATAAAATTGACGTCTCTCTCTCCCCCCAGTATCTTTCCGTAATAAGGTTCACGTAAACAGCGCTGTGGTTTTATTTTTTAATCGATGTAGTTTTTGCAGACATTTTCTCTTGGCAATCATGAAGAAATTTGTTTGAAAGTTAATCGCTGTGTTTAGTGCACTCAGTGACATCCAGCGAGTCACTCGCCAGATCTCCACGAGAGACTTTATTAGTATATTATTACTGCTAGAATAATGAAAATCCTTACCGTATATGTGGATGTTTGATATGAAGGAAAGATGAAATGTGAAAACACCAGACATACGCTGTTTGTGCAGTCTATGGGGATCGGAAATGTTGAAATACGACAAGATTTGACCAAAGAAAAGAGCTTACTGCGAAAAGTTAGCTAAGATTGGTTTAGAGCTGTTCAGTTTGATGGGAAGTATGGGGGTGAAGAGATGTATGGCAGTCCGTGTGTGTGTGTGTGTGTGTGTGTGTGTGTGTCTGTCTGTCAGTGTGCGCGCGCGCGCGCGTATTTAACCCAAGTTCTGCTGATGATCCTTCTGTGCAAATAGTATATAAAACGCCTGATGCTTGGGAAGTGGAGGTTGTCTAGACTTGGGGATCATTGTCGCTGAGGAAGGTGAATTATGAATGCGATAATGGAGAGAGAGAGAGAGAGAGAGAGAGAGAGAGAGAGAGAGAGAGAGAGAGAGAGAGAGAGGGTTTCCAAGCGACGACCTATTCTAGTGAATACGCAGATTTTGAATAGGAGGATGCTATAAGGAAGTGGCATAAAATTTTTAGGCCGTGTCAGATTGCCAAATTTTATGAGGAAACGTGATTGAGTAAGCCAACGAAGGTATGAATGCGTAAAAATAATCCCGTGTAGGTCATAGCTCATAACTTCAGATTTGATCGTAGACGGATAAATGGATGAAACTTTTTTTTTTTTTTTTAATATTCCCTAGAAAATCAATTCATCATTAGTTAAATTTTGTACCTAAATTATATAATTTGCAGAATTTTGTGTAATTACAGAATTAAATGCGCGTTTCGTTTACATAGACGTGTCGAGTTATGCATTATTTAGCAATGTCTTCAGTTTGAGGTTATTGCACTACTCGATTTAAATATGCTGATATGAACTGCATGCACATCTCTCTCTAGTGCAGCAGCAAGGTTACCATTTCGTCCAGATTCAATAACCATTGGGCTCTGTAGGTGTACATTTCATCATTGCCATCTTGATGTAGACACGCAGCGTATGGACCCGGCGGCGTCGGAATGGCTAAATATTTAAATATACATTCATCCTATATATAGAGTTAATGTCCCAGACAAAGAACATAGTAATCAGGCGTAGACTGTTCTTATTCCTGAAGGGTCTTAAGGCTTCGTAAAGCAAAAATAAAAATAAAAGCTTATATCCACTATATCTTGAGAACTGCATCGTGGAATAACAAAGTTCACGGATGAAAAAACTCCTTAGAACTGTAGGAAAGCAGGGTAATGCCGGGATTAACAGTTGGATTTTAATATTAGAAATGGAGAGAGAGAGAGAGAGATTGCACAATACACTTGTAATTTATTTCAGTATTTTAGTGGTAGTTGCTGACGCTTAAGTCGGTAAAACTAAGAGAATGAACTCGGACAAAGTCGTAAATGCTGCGGCATTGATTGAGATTCATCAGTGAAGGAAATAACAACATTGCAGCTGAAACGCATCAGACTTCCTCCTTGAGCGGCGATTAATTGAACGTGGATGTTGGTGGTGACAGTTAATGTTTCGCTCATTGGAAGCTTGAGATGGTTATCGGTACAAGATCATTATAGTTTAATGCTGGCAATTTACAGCCAAATATCTCTTCGAGAAGATGTATTTGTAATTCTTGTTGCCCTGAAATATGATTGCGATTCGTTGGTAGTGCAAGTGAGTTTAATACTTATTGTTTTCTGATTAGCTGGAACATAATCTTATATGAATACTATTCAACATGAGTGTAGTGGTATTTGTTTAGACAACTTATAGGTAACCATAAGTAGCCTGATTAGGGTAAGCTTTTATGTACGATATATTAGTTCTTAGCTGTAGTCATGTTTGGAAGCCAACATTAGGGTGATTGTCCTTTTTGTTATCTATTCAGGCACCATGAAATGAAGTAGATCATCGAAATGAATAAAATGCAAAGATAGGTAAAATGTACTTAAAATACGTCAAATATTTCAAAGTTGTGAGCGTGAGAAGTAGAAAAATGTCCAGGAATAAACGTGAGAAATCTTCTGTCATTTGGAAGGGATATTGCAGCTTTATCTGGGAAGAGCCTCACAAAACAAAACTTTTGAAAAGACAAGCAAACATTGAAGGGTTGTGAAGCCAGTATAAAAGTTGGCGCAGAGCTATAGATAAAGTTCAGGTTGCACGTGGTGGCTGTCTAGAGTGGCACTGCTTTGCCTAAAGTTTTTTTTTTTTTTTTTTTTTTTAACTGAGGTATTCGGTTGTTTCATTCCTTCTCGAGAGTCTGTTGCTTGCACTTTCGGAGACATCTCTGTGTGTCTCCATCGCGAAGATGTCTCTTGTTCTGTTCCTATGGGTATATGAATGTCTGTCCTTTTCGCAGATTGCAGTTGCGTTTCCTCTTGGAGATGATTGTTGGCCGTTTCCCTTGCTTCTTATTTTTATCCCTACCGACATCCCTTAGCTAAGGGGTCGGTTGCCCTGATACATCTTCAGCTATTTCATTCGAAAAAACATCTTACTCCGCTAAACCCTTCTACAAATCCTCCTTCACTGTAACACTCTGTCTAACCCGTTTTGGGCCCCCTCTCGACCTCCTACTCCTAACAGGTTCCTCCCTAGCCCTCTTCACTCCCATCTTACTTATCATTACCAATTGCCCATGCCATCTTAAACACCAGTACACCATCTCCTTTGGTGTTGGATCATATGCCCTCGCCAGGTCTACCAATGCACAATAGAGTTCTCGATGATCTTCCAGCCTCTTTTTCTGTAACTGTCTTATTATAAAGTCAGCTTCAACACTAGCTGTCTTTCTAATGACACTGTACTGCTGTTCACATGTCTGCACAGTCGTTTGCAATCTCTCATCAAGAATTCTTTCCAAAATCTATAAACAAATGTTGTTAGTCTGAGTCCACTATAATTACTACACTTTCTGACATCTTCATTCTCTTGAAATACATTTACCATCAGATTTTCTTCCCGGTCATTGGCCATTACTTCCTCTTCCCAGATTGCCTTTAACAGTTCCAGTATACATTCTAACCCCCTCCCCCCCGTACCAAGTACCTACAGCATTTCAATTTCCACCCCTGTTGGATCTGAGGCTTTGCCATTCTTTATTTTTTACTTATAGCCGCCTTTACTTCCGTAGATTGTATCTGTATCATCGGCCCTTCCACCCTTATTATAGCTTGTTTGTTTGTATGGTGCTTTTACGTTGCATGGAACCAGTGGTTATTCAGCAACGGGACCAACGGCTTTACGTGACTTCCGAACCACGTCGAGAGTGAACTTCTATCACCAGAAATACACATCTCTCACTCCTCAATGGAATGGCCGAGAATCGAACCCGCCATCACCAAGGTGGGACGCTAATACCATACCAACCACGCCGCTAAGGCGCTTTCCTTAATATAGCTGACAATCTATTTTAAGATATCATCCTTATACAGTATATATCTTTCTCCGACTGACCCAGATCTTGTTTTGCATTTTTTTAGTATAATATTCTATAAGTATCCTTTTCACCTTCCTTTATTGCTAACCTCCTGTTCCACTCTTCTGTAGCTCTTCCAGCTATGCCAAATGCTAAATATTTCCTTCTCCATCTTTGATGACAACCGACTGACCCAGACTTTGTTTTGCTTCTTCTTTGAGGTTGATATTATATAAGTATCCTGTTGAGCTTCCTTTGCGTCTAGCCTCCTGTTCCGCTCTTGTGTAGCTCTCCCAGTAGCTAAGCCCAATATTTTCTTACCTGTATCTTAGTTTTCTTACCTGCATCATTCTTACCTGTATCATTCCTCGGTACTTTACAGTTCCACGTTGGACCCAGTGCATTTCGCGCTCGGCTACCAATCCGGTGGTCTGAAGTTCGATTCTCGGCTCGGCCAACGCGGAACCAGAGGAATTTATTTCTGGTGATAGAAATTCATTTCTCAATACGTACAACTGTGGTTCGGATCCCACAATAAGCTGTAGTTCCCGTTACTAGGTAACCAACTGGTTCCTAGGCACGTAAAAATATCTAATCCTTCGGGCCAGCCCTAGGAGAGCTGTTAATCAGCAGTGGTCTGGTAAAACTAAGATATACTTAACTCGGTACTTTCCACGTGTCTCACCTTAGACTTTCGCGTAGCTGATTCTTGCTCCTTAATATTTCACCTACTTTTATTCCCTTTTTGATACTTCATAGCCACTAAATCGCACACTGCGTGCTCTGTACCTTTCACTTATGTTTGTACGTCATCCCAAATCATTTCTCCTCTGACAATTCCCTCTTCTTCAAGTTAATTCAGATTTTTCTCTCTACAGACCTTATATTGCTCTCACTTTTCCTTTCAAGATCCTAAAATTCAATTCTTCATCTCTTCAACATCTTGTTGGGTTTTCTGCTTCTTTTCGTTACTGGATGTCTGTTATTGTGTCCTTTCCCTAATTTATGGTGTTCCGTCTGACTCAGAGACGCCTGCCGTTTTGTTTCTGCCTGGAGGCTTGTAATTATGTTCCCCTTGAAAGAAATTATTTTTTGTGAGGTTCTCTATCTAGAAGAATTTTTTCTCTTCCCCCAGAAAATAGTCAATGGTTCTATTTCCTCAAACAGACTTTTGTTTAGTCAGTACTAAGAAAACTAGAGTTTTTTGTCCACTCTTCCAGATGTGTATTTGTCTGTTCTCTGTGCAAGGCATGTTTTGCTTTGCTGCTTCATCATACCATAATATGTTGTTTTCTTCCATCCATGAAAGCTATGCTCCTGTTTCCTTTCAAAGGCGTTTATTGTTGTATCTAATGACAGTATTTTTTATACTGTTCTTTCTCAAGATCCCCTTAAGGTTGTGGTGCCTCATTATACTTTTACTGATCTCTTCTTGTGCTCCCTTTTGGAAATAGTATTTGTTGTTCTCTTCCTTCTTTGGGACATTGTCCTCTGTTTGATTTTCTCCATAAAGTCTCTTGTTCTGGTCTCTCCTGGAAACACGAGTTGACATGATCGCTTCTGGAAATGCCTGTTGTTCTGTTCTGTTTTTAGATCAACTATTATCGATTCACCTTTTGGATGTGTCATGTGTTCCTCGGTAATGTTGGAATTAGTTTTCATTATTTATGTATTTATCCATTAATTTATTACTATATATATATATATATTATAGTATATATATGATATATATATATTATATATATAAGTATTATATATATATATATTTATATATATATATCTATCTACTTATTATTATATATTATATATATACTCTATTTATCTATATATATCTCATTTTTAGATATATAATATATATTTATATATAATATTATATATCAATTTTTTTTTTTAGGCACGCCTTCCATAAGCTCTTTATCTCACATTTTTCCTGTCATCTGTGAATTTCTTTGGTACTGCACACGCGGTGGGGCGGGGGTGGGGCAGCCGTTGTAAATTTTCCTTTAAGATTATTTCCATATATGCGAGTTCTATTGCTAATTTTTCATTATTTCCAACTCTTTTATTTCATTTGATATCTTGCAGTTTTTTTTTTAACTGGTTTCGATTTATAAGTGTTGCACATATTCTGTTAGTATTACAGCACGCGCGTCCTATCTTATTATTCAGTATATTGTAGATTTTGATCCGTGCTTTGGCCCAAGCTTAAAGCATTTCATTTCACCTACTAGAATCTCTCTCTCTCTCTCTCTCTCTCTCTCTCTCTCTCTCTCTCTCTCTCTCTCTCTCTCTCTCTCTCATGTATTTTACTGTCTAATAGGAGGAAAAGACTGGTCGCCATCACCGCACAAGTCGTTTCCTTCCCAGTTCCCTCCGTTCGTTTGGGAGTATCTAGCATCCTGCCAGTCAGAGTGCTATGATGCTGAAGCCCCAACAAGGCCCCCATAAGTGAATTTTTACCTTTCTGTCGGTATGAAATCAATTCCAGCCTAAAAAGAACCAGATCAAAAAGTGCAACAGCGTCACTGGCCGTATGTGGGACATGCGCTCTTGTCCCGTTAATCAGGCGGAGAGCTCTGGGCTGTAATCATCTGCCGGGAAAGAATTTGCTACTTGTTTATTGTAGTTAGTGATAGCGTTGTTGCGCTTCTTTCCCTCTGGCATTTCGCTGGGAAATGCCGCCGCTGGTCTTTTCGTTCCTGGCACTGACGTTGCCTCTTTGGGCTGCCCTCTCCTTTCCTTTCTTTCTTTCTTTCTTTTCTTTATATTTTGTTTAGTTTCGTGAAGCTTTACACTCATTCCTTGTACTGTTACTCATTCTTTCAAGAAGAATACATCGAAATAAATCGAGTGACTTTCTTTTGTGTTATTGTGTTAACCTGTCGAAAAACGTGTGATAATAAGTAAATGATGGAAGAAGATATTGCTTGAAAGTGTAGAATCATTCAGTATTCCATTCGTTGACTGGAGTCCAGAGCATTATGACGCTTTCGATCCGATTCCAAATCGCGTGCTGAACTTGTTTCCGGAAGTTGTTTACCGTTAGCAGGGCTGACGGCGCTCCACGTCGGGGAACGCGTTCTTGGTTTTTTATTCTTTGCATCGAAATGAATGGAAAAAAAGACATTTCTGCGGGGAAAGAAACGAAATTTCAACCGCCGAAATCAACCGATATTGCGCGAAATGGATGACGAAATCGGTTGTTGAGCGCTGCGACAGACCATGAAATTTATATTAGTTTCCGATAAGAATGTCACTGTGTTTGAGGAAGAGGGAAGCAAGAGCTGTCGTAACCAAGGTCTACAGAAAACGCGCTTGACCCTCCCCCCCCTCCTTCCAAGGGCCCCTTTGGGCTCAGCAGACCCTTTCACATACCCCTGAAGGGGTCCGGTACTGGGACGGACTCTTCACCACCCCTCGCCAACCTCGCATCTTGTGGCGCTCTTCTGGATCCCGTGCAACTTCTCCTCACCACTATCCCTCCCCCCTCCCCCCTCTACTCCCCCTCCCCGTCTTCTATCTCTCCCCCGCCCTCCGCCCCTTTTTCTCCTCGGCTTCTCCCCGTTCGTCTTCCTGTATTTTCGAGTTCCAAACCAGTCGGGCACAACTTGATTGCGTAACTTAATCAGTGCGCTTTGTGCATCATCTTTCTTTAGTAGTTCAAAATATATATATATATATACATATATATCTATATATAATATATAGATATATATATATATATATATATATATATATATAATATAAATATATATAGCGGCGATGTTACTTTTCAGAAATCACTGAAAAGTTGAAAAGTGTCTGGTAAATTTTTGATAAAGTACTTACGCTAATATCACAGTTTTCTTGTTTGTTTTTATCTACTCTGCGATTATGAATGTAACGGCTTGATGACTGCTTTATTAGAGAAATAGAAGAAATGTCTGTTGAACGCAGGTTAGACATGTTATTTTAATATATACCACAATTCTATATAAGAATTTTTAGGTTGCTTTATTAAGTCTTTGGTGTGCTTCATATCTAAAATATACCAATATCTATGACACATTTACTTATACCGACATATTGACCATCCTTTGGTTACGTATCAACATTTCATTCCCTTGGGACTGCTACCTACTAATCCTGCTGGCACTCAAGGGAGTGATTCTGGACCATACAGTATCAACGTAAACTTTTACGGAACCCAAAGAACTGCAAGCATTTTATTGTGTTTTAGTATTCATTCATCATTTTGTGTCACATTGCCTTGAAGATTTATATATAGGCTTGAAGGCACGGAGGGGATATATTGAATCAATCTGAAGTTAAGAGGATGAACTTGTTAATAGTTTTAAGGAAAGCATCGCAGCCTTTGCAACGGACAGCCTGAACTTTTGAAATTTGAAGAAAGATTTATTTTAATAAAAATGAAAAATGCTAATGACATCTTAGGAACCGAAGGTTACCTTCCGAAGGTGATCCTTTACTTCTGCGTGAAATTGTCTGAAAACTCACTTATGCGTAGAAACTACCCTATACGTATTTATGTTACAGGGAATATATGAAATAAGGGATTTCACGTAATCCCTATGGAATGTGTGAAATGACCAATTCGCTTAAGAACAGTTGAACCCTGAGGGCTAGTGCTAAACACAGTGAAACAGTGATTCATTTGCACTGTTTCGCTGTTTAGTACTATCCCCTGGGGAGTCAAATGTATTTCGCCGTGTTAAGTACTAACCCGTTGGAGATCAAGGGTCTCTGAGTGCATTTGATTCCCCCAGGGGCTAGTGCTAAACACGGCGAAACACATTTGACCTCCAAGGGATTAGTACCAAACATGTCGAAACAGTGTGCAGATGAATCACTATTTGGACGTATTAATACTAGCCCTCTGGGATCAAATGTTCCTAAGCGAATTTTTTTCTCTCTCTCTTTAAAAAAATATACTTTTTACAATAAATACAAATACAATATATTTAATTTATGTACAGAATCAATAAGATTATTTATATATTTTTTATAACTCAACATACTTGAATTTACTATATATTATATACATACATATACCCATACCTATACACTATATATACATACTCATTTCACCTACTTATAATCTGTATATGCTAAAATTTCAAGTAACTACTTGTAAAATGAGAATAAATGTTTTTAAATGACTTAAGCAATGCATACCTATTTCTCTATACACTTTCTCTTATTAAAACATTTACGTGTGGTTTATTTAACAAAAACCAGATTTGTAGCTATACCAGATACCAGATATAAAATGTGCTAATAATACATTTGCAGTGTTCCTATCTTCAATCTATTTGTTTCAAAATCAAATTTTAGTACTTGAAGAAAATTCTTAGTTCTGTCTTTACATAAAGCTTTAAATACTTTTTTTAAAACCATTCTATTAATTTTTTATTCATTCTACAAAATAAATCAAATGCATCATAGTGTCTTTTTCCCCACAAGTACTGCATACATCATCTTGTACGATATTCGTCATATGTAATCTGTCCCGAGTTGGCAATACTTCATGTATATATTCATACAATACTTCTCGGACATGTGGCTCTATAAATTTGCTATTTACATTTACTCATATATCCTTCCAGTTACAGGGTAGTTATTTTGAACATTTGGCTTATAGTTATCTACCATTAAATATCTATATACAATGCGGATACACATCCCTCTTGATGACTATTCTTAAAGTGTTAATCATTTCTTCCTAAAAGGGGGTGGTTATTACTGCTCCATTTTTAGTTCCATTATCACTTAATAAGTAGCTTACTTTCATTTTACATTAATACATCATTAGCTCATACCCAAACTCTTTTTTTTGAATAACTCTCATAAAAAGTACAAAAGAGAATTGCCTTTAATTTATAGCCAGTTTTTATTACTCCACCCACACCCTCCTTCTAATCTTGGCAAACATGTTTGCCTGCTAATTGGCTGGTAATTACTTTTCCATAAATACTTGGAAATCCATTTTTTTATCTGTTTCAAAAAAAGTTTTTGGGATCGGTATCACATGGGCTGTATACCAACCAACATTTTGATAAAAACTTCATATTGATGACCAGAGCTTTTTGAAATATAGTTGACTTCCTATTATGTGAAAGGCTGACAAATTTCACTTCATATTCTCCAATTTTGTCCCAATTTTCCTCCATAAGCGAATTGGTGACATATGGCCCAGGAATTTCGTGAAACCCTGGATTTCACATATTCCCTGTAACATGTACATGTTTCTTTGTGTCATGGCAGCGCTTCAAGACCTTTAAATCGGAGGTGTTTGAGGTTGATACAGATTTCCTTTGATCCTCTCGTGAAAGCCCCACAGTTTCCTTATGGAAATACACGAATTCACTGCTTGCAACTGCTTGTGGGTGCCAGAGTGGTGCTCTGTTGTGTCGTGGCTCTTGGTATTTCCAAAGGACTCGTCAAGTTTTGGACAAAGACTAACCAAGGAAGTTGTTTTGTAGCTTTGCATGCAGCTGTTCATTTTCCGCTGTGGATTCAGTGCTGCATTGACACCCATCCCTTCGCTGACGGCGCTTTGCCAGGTTCAAAACTGAAATACCGCAACTTGCCTTAAGGCCGATTTTATCTGAATGAGTTTGGGCAGCTGCCATCCTCACAATTGCTCAGGAGAAGAAACCGATTAATAAACTGCAGTTGTTAATGTGGATGGAAAAAAGGTGACAAAATAACGAAGTATAATAATTGTGGTAAAATTTGTTGGGGCAGGCATTGTGCAAGATGGAAGTAATGCTTATGCGCGGTGATGGAATGCTTGTGATAGGTATAGTCACCAGTTATCCCAGAATTTTAACTCCCGGTAAGGTGAGGAGTCTCAATTTCCTTTTCAGCGCTGATGACCTCATAGGTTCCAGCGCTTGGTCTTTGGCCTAAATTCAATGTTCTTTTCTATTCTATTCCAGGAATTTAACAGGGCACCCCCCCTCCCCCGCACCAACTCTTTCCCTTTTTGCTGTTAGAGAAAATTACATCCATTTGGATAATACAGTTTACAAAGAAATGTAGCTGAGTATTTATGATTCATTTTAGTTTCTTATCCGCTTTGAAATGCTATTAGCGCGGACTGAGGCACATGACTGAAGGGAAATCACTGTTCCATTCTTTCATTCATTGAGATGATCATATCCCTAAGCAAATTGGATTTTTGTCAACAGTTATTATGACGTATATAGATCTATAAGAGGACGCAGAGAAAATTCCATTCTTAATTTTTGGAACAAAACAATGTTATGATTCATGCAAATTCTATTTATTTACAGTGTTTCCATTTTCACCAAAAATGAGTAGCAATAGTAGATCTTTAATTTAAAATAAATCATTAAAACTTTCATACAACACCTTTGCAGTTTTGAAAATATTTTCAAAGACTCGGATGGTCGTATAAAACTCGTGTTGTCGTTTGGCTGGCGTACTATGAATTTCAGACAGTGAACGATTTGATAAAGAAGTCTATATGTTTTTTGACAGCATAAGTATTTTAAAGGCATAAAAGTATCCTTACAGAGATGATGTACCTAAGGGATGAAGGAAAGATCGAATTCTAGAGATAATAAGGACCATAACGACATCTGGTATTGAGAGAAGTCGAGATCGCTCTGTTGTGATGTGATACCCCTTATCACTCGGCGAATCTTACTGAATGAATCTCCCTCTTCAGTTATTACTGTCACATACTAATCTCTACGTGGTAGACTCTCTCTCTCTCTCTCTCTCTCTCTCTCTCTCTCTCTCTCTCTCTCATCGGTATTGGAACTCATGTGCTTGCATTCACACGTCCAAACAATTGCAAGCAAGAGACCATAGTGCAAGGAAAAGCGAACAGCCAGCAACCAATGTATTTTAGTTACAAGGCTACAATAGCGGTGACGTCTATACTCTGTTTTTTTTCATCTGTCCATCTGCCTATGGTGTTTGTGTATGGCAACATTGCGTCCCGGTAAATAGTTACGCTGTGTGTAAGTGTTAGGTTAAATAAAAGGATATCTGGGTGTACATTTGCAACTGAAAAGTGTTTTAATAATTTACTGTATGCGAATTACACCGTTAATATTCGAAATAGGATATTATTATAATCGTTGAATGTAAGCTGAATGGAACTATCTAAAGCCCGGGACGCAGTGATACCATACAAAAACACCACAGGCGGATGGACAGATGAAAAAAAACAGAGTATAGTAATACTAGATATTTATTCGAAGACCTTGTTTAATTTCTTTCTCTCTGAGATTTCTTTAGTAATTAGTCGCTTAATATTATTTCCCCTCACTCCTCACTTTTCCATGTCATAGATTTTGTAGCAAGTTATGTGAAAAGTTTTCCGCTTACACACGTGTCTTTTATGTTATCATTCTCTATGTTATCATTACCATGTAGCCGAATCTCGAGTGTTAACTGGTTTGTTACTGTAGAATATACTTTGAATAGCTCAGAGCAGATTCCATGGTGGCTTGCACAGCTATCTAGGTAGGATATTGTCGTCAGCACTGACTTCCTGTCCAGAAAACGGCTTTTGCGGCGGCAAATGTTGGTAACTTTGGTAGATATTCAGATTGATTCGGTCTAAGTTCTTCCTGCTGGTTATTATTATTATTGTTATTATTATATAATATATTAATACGAGCTTGATGGCGCGTTTTAGCTGCGCTGGAACCCGGCGCTGCCCGTCATGTCTCCTTTACCTACCTCGCCCACATCCGGGGTGAACAAACAGGTTTACAGCAGGAGGGTGGATTTGTCATGTCTCCCTTACCCTCCCGATCCCCTGCCAACCCAGCCCCACCTGGGATGGACAAACAGGTTTGCAGGAGGAGGGTTGGATGTGTCATGTCTCCCCTGACCTACCCTCCCGATCCCCTATCTACCCCGCCGCCCCCTAACAAGAAAGATCACTTGGATTTCATTATTATCATTATTATTTAAGGTGTGCACAAATTCCTATACAGCAAGAAAGGCTGTGGGAGGCCATTAACTATCCATCCGGGTAAGAATTTAGAATTATTTTAAAATAAAATGAAATACGGTTAGATTCCATGAGTAACAAACCTGAATGCCCAGACAGCAATCGTCGGCTGACTAGGACTGCTCATTTGTGGAAAAATAGGAGACCGAAAGGAGGATGGGAAGGGTACAGTACGATTGGCAAAGAGAGAGAGCGTAGTAGACAGACAGATTTATCCACGCACAAGAAACAGCTGACCAGTTTGCCTGGAAAAAATGAATGTTTTAATTACTGTTGCAGCCTCTAATATGTTTACTATTATACGACAGTAACGACATCAGCTGTTGTACAGTTCCCCTGGACGTCAAATATATATACGCTTGTGTGTTTCTACAGCCACTTTTCCATGAAATGTAAGCTTCTCTGTATGCATGTCAATGCTTGGTATCGGCATTTATTTATTTTTTAGCATGTGTATACAGCACTAGAAGTCACAACGCAGTGATTCTTTTTATCATCATCCAACACATTGTCTGTCAGTTTTGCTATTTTCAGGAAAATATTTCCGGCCAGGAAAATATTTTTTGTGATTCCCCCAAGTTTTTACCTGTAGCGGCAGTCATTTAAAAGCGACCCCTTCTTCACCTTTAAGTAAGTTTAGTCTCCATTTGCGGTGTTTAAAGTTCAGAACATTACGGCTTACTAATAATTAGTAAGCTCTCACTTGAAGAGCACAGTTACCCACTGGTGCTCAAGATAAATTCCAATTAGCTCTTGTAGTTTTCATCATTGTAATACTAAGAACGTATTTCTAAAAGTGGTACTACCACCGTAAACTATTATGCCCAGTTGGCAGTTTTGTTTTACTTAATTTAATCATTTACTTTCATTGATTCTGTTTACTTTCCTTTCAAGTGTTTTATTCATTTACGTAGGAAAAATTATTTTAGGACATTTACGATAAATTCAGTATTTTTAGGTTTGTTCCACATGACTGTGCACTCTTCATTACTGTAATGATGATGGTGATGATAATGATAACCAGTTTGGTAACCCCACGTTCATACTATCTTTTTAAGAGAGTAATGGAAGAAATAGCAAAATGTTATTCTTGTGCATAATGAAAAAATAATAATGATACTGGTTAAACTGATGGACGGAGGAAAAACTATTGAATCAAGTGGACTACTAGGAGTCAACTCAAGACAAGAACATGGAAAAGATTCATTCAGTGATTGTTTGCTTGACGGTCATCTTGTTTTTTTTATGTGTGTGTGTGTGTGTGTGTGTGTGTGTGTGCGTGTATAAAAGGAGTTAGTGTGACTTTCTTTGATATTAATTTGAACCTTTCGTTTTCCCTTACGGTTGTTTCCAGTTTTTAAATAATCGAAGCTAGCCAAAGTTAAAGTACTGGTGGAACAAGAGTACGAGTAAATGCGGTCATGATATAGCACTCTACTTAATTGTTGTAACGTGTTAAATAAGAAAATGGGTCGCGAATGGAATTTTGATTGACTGAATTTTGTTATATGATGCATAACTCAGCAGGAATAGTGAAGAGAAACTGTAGATACCAGTAAAAGAGTTTGAAAGTTTTGCAGGAGGAGATGTTTAAGAGTAAAATATGTGGGCAAGCTTATTATTATATGGATCAAATAAATCAGTAAGATGGAGCAGTGAATGTTAATGTGGATGATGGAAGAATCGGGAAGCGGCTTATTTTGATGTAGTAATCGGGAACAAATAAAATGCTTAGCGGTAAACGAGAGAAGTCGGGTGAAGCAAATGAGGTATGTAAAAAATATTGGGAAGAGACTTGAATTTGTATAAAAGCCAAGGTTGGACTTGATGAGGAGATTGTTAAGCCGATTCTCCTTTATGGACGTAACGAGGGGATTTTCAGTGAAATCGGTATTAAAAAGATTGAATCTGTTGAAATATTGTTGTGGCGTATGTGGAGTGGAGTTGGAATAATTAAATGGGTAAGAATGACGAAAAGTGGTAAACAGGCTAATGTTGGTGAAAGGGTGGTTTAGATTGTTTTGAGATAGTTCGGTCATTCCCATTGGGAAGCTGGAAGAATATAGGTTTTTTAGAAAATTGTTTACAATTCGAACGTATTAGGAGGAAGGAAGAGAAACGATACTTTCAGAGTGATGGGTAGATGGAGCAAAAGGTGTTAGTAAATGCGAAGAAACGGTTTAAGATCGAGGTGAATGATTCAGGTTGTGTGAGTTGTTGTTGAGCCTTTTGTACAACTTTTCTGCCCTTGTGATGCATTCACAAGTTAGCAGACTCTGTTACGGGAAATGATTTTATTATTATATATATATAGTTAGTGTGTATATGTATATACTAAAAACACATTTAAAGTGTTTATAGTTATATATGTGTGTATATACATTATATATATTTCTGACTCTCACAGGGCTGGTACACCTGTCTCTCAAATGACAGGCAGGCTATACTAGTTGGCCCATACAGGCCGTGAAAGTTGGGACTAAGTACTTCTGCTTCTGAGGTTTTGACTGGGCAGGCTGCCGCCTAATTTACCAGCTATTTTTTATCATATTCACGCTGAAGGGGTAATTGGAATGAATTACTACCACTGAACTTACTGGTGAGTGGGGAAGTTTGGTAAAATTCGTTGGTATTTTAGGAGGCAGCCCCCCAGTGAAAACTTCGGATGCAGAAGTAATTGGTAATGCTCTACCTTGTCATTTGAGAAACTGGGGCTGGATCGACGTCAGTCAAAAATAAATGTCTTTCTGTGGAACACGTGCTCAACTGAATCTGTAACTGTTTCACACACACACACACACACACACACACACACACACACACACATATATATATATATATATATATATATATATATATATATATACTATATTCATACATACATACATACATACTTACATATACATACAAACAGATACATAATTCATGTATTCAGCAACACTCAACTTTTCCTCAGTTGTATGATGTTAAATTGTGATAGGCCCCTATAAACGTAAAATGATGATGCCGGGGCAATAAATTAAATGTTTATGAAACATCATTATGTAGCCATTTATTATGCGGACTTTACATAGTTCTGACGAGTTTTGTTGCAAGATTGTATTTCATTCCTGTTGATTTTGGAAAAGCGCCATATTTCCGGAACATAAACGTTAACCCTTTTATCCAGCTGGGTGCTTTCGGGTTTGCTCTGCTGTCATTTAAATTTTTCCATGTTAGTGTCTGTTGATGGCTTTTCATAATATGTTTTGTTCAGTTGTGTCCTGTGGTTGTGATTGATATCGTTGCATTTGATGGGTGGTCTCTCTCTCTCTCTCTCCTCTCTCTCTCTCTCTCTCTCTCTCTCTCTCTCTCTCTCTCTCTCGCTTTTAAAATGTGTGCATTCGCTACACAACATTGAACGTATGATTGTTAATTGGTCTCTCTCTCTCTCTCTCTCTCTCTCTCTCTCTCTCTCTCTCTCTCTCTGTGTGTGTGTGTGTGTGTGTGTGTGTCTCTATTTGCTACTCAACACTGAACTCCTGGTTAGTTTCTCTCTCTCTCTCTCTCTCTCTCTCTCTCTCTCTCTCTCTCTCTCTCTCTCTCTCTTGTTCTTTTTGCGCGTTTCTCTGCGAAACCGTGAACTCGAGAGGCAAGTGTTAATCGTTATTTTAATGCCATGAAAGTTGATGCAAAACTATTTAAGAACAATATTATAATCGTGACTCCTTTATATTTGATTTAATGAAGAAGGAAATCAGACATAAGGCTCTAAAGCATTGCTGGTGTACAGACGATTCTGAGGGTCGGCTAATCCATAAATAATGTTTATACTTTTTTACTTGCAAAAGCAAAGTTAGAATGTCATTGTATAATGCATCTATAAACAGAAGAATATATTACTTAGGTTTATGAAATCAAGTATTTGGAAGTAGGTGGACTTTGATATTAACAGATAAGCGTTTAATGGGATAGAATTAGAAAGATGAATTGCATTTGTAAACGTACGGCTAGGGGAGGCTCTTGATTGATTGCTTGTCTTTGAATCTCTTCCTAATAATGATGGAAAAAAGATACCTGCTTGTTCAGTAAGGTAAGGTGCCCATGCCTTCGATTTTCGTACTTGCCCCGATTTTCTTTGTGAATTAGGAAACACTGAGATTTTTACATTGTGGTAGATAGCGCAATGGTGCCGTTATCTTTTCAGTGTAGTATAGACATTGATAGTAACGGTTACTTGTTTCATAGTTAAGGCTGAAATGACAAACATTTTCATTTAAGCTGGTTATCTTTGGTATAATTTTTTTTTTCGCATGACAAATTTATGACAATTTCAGGAAAAACTGTTGTTTAGCATTTTCACGCCGAAACCAACTTCAATTAACTTTAATATTTAGGAAAAAGGAAAACCGTTATAATATGAAGAAAGCGGAGAATAATGAAAATGAAGACTTGGCTGACAGGAGTATACATGGTGGACAATCTTTTATTTTGCATATTTTAAAATGTGAAAAAAACTTAAATTTGTTTCAGTTTACTTCGTGCAATACTTGTAATACCATTCCAGTCATAACAATTTCGGTAGTAGTTTCGAGTACTTATAATATATATACACCGAGTATTCGGCCACAATGGAAGTAAAACAAGGGGTTGCGATCCGTTGTTTTACTTTCCTCACGGCGTTATTCCCAATATATATATATATATATATGATATCTATATATAATATATATATATAATATATATATATTATATATAATAAAATATATATATATATATATATATATATATATATATATATATATATATATTTATATATATATATGTATGTGTGTGTGTGTGTGTGTGCTTATATATTAATGGCAATGTTTACTTTTTAATGCTGATACCATAATTTCACTCTCAGCGCTTGACGATCCTTGGAAATTAAATTGCCATGATTATTGAAGCCATCTATCAACGCCAATTCTCTTTGTAAAAAAAAATGAAGGCGGAGATGCGAATGAAGAATGGCCAAATACAACTGGAGTTGTAAAGGATGTACAAAAAGAGTCAAATATGTGCGTTGTAGTGTCCCGGGGGGCAGGATATCCGAAGAGGAAAAGGGGGTTAGTACGCGCTTTGGAGTGAATCACGAAAACGGATATGTTCGGGCTTCCCCTACTCACTCGAAGTTGTTCATGGCACTGGGTTTGTTTTCACTTCAAGTTAACTGGTCCTTCATTTTCTGCTGAGGGTTTTGAGGTAGCAAAATGTTCCTCTTTCGTGAAGTTTGGAAATGGGTTTTTGAGGCAAATATCTCCATCTCTGTATCTTTGATAGAGGAGCGAGGACGAATATTGAAAGAGAACTCGTTATGCATTTTCAAAACACGAATTGTATAGATTTTTAGAGAAATGTCACATCCTGTTGAAAGGAAGGACGTTACATTTTCACAGCCGAACGAACGTTCTTTCTTCTTGGAAGCTTTGTGACATTTGAAATTGGTCTCGGTAGAATCACGCCAGAATGAAATCGTAGCCATGAACGTCAAAGTTAGTGTTGTTACGTACTTGCTTCAGTTGCATTAACTTTCTTTGTGAGTGGAATATCATGCAATTGGCAATTCAGGAATTCCATCGCTAGGCAGTGAGACCACAACTTCGGACAACTGAATACTTTGCTATAATAATCGACGATGTAACGCTGAAACAAAACATGTTAAGTAGTTCTCACTTTCTTTTTTTGTTTTTGTTTTTAAACAAAAAGACTTTTTAATGATCTCACTCAGCTGTTGAAGATCTTTTACTAACAATATGGGCAGTTGTAATGAGCTACTCTCAATATTTTCCAAGCTCCACAGGAATTCCTCATCATCCTTTACTTTATGCAGATGTAGAAAGTTCCTCTCTCATATTTCCCCCAGGTACTACTTTCTTTTGATTGACACACCGTGTCACCCCCACTATTTGACCTATCACCGTCATAACGCCGCAGGCTGTTAGCATATCAAATATTTATTTGCGTAGGTAATTGTAAATTTAAGGTTCCTGCACCGGAAATAAATGGCAAAAAGAATGATCATTTGAACAAAATAGCTATTTTGATTATGTCGGATACGTAAATTTTAGAGATGCTGATTACAAAAGCAGCATTTTTTCACCGTATTTGTTGTCTTTTTTTTATATACTAAAGTAGTAAAACTGGTGACTTCTTGCCCCTTGACGTCTAGACACCTTAGAATCGTCCTTATGCCATCCTCTCCAACCAAAAAGCGCTTGAATAGTTTTACAAGAAAGATTAACAGGGATGGCATCATTAATGTGGAAGTGGTTAGGAAGTCATAATGGTTTGCTACAGCCCACCTTAGTTTTATTACGCCATCGCTAATATCAAGGTGAAAGTCAGCCTGGGGATGAGGTCTACAAGGCAAGCGAGCCAAGGACGTAAGCCAAGATAGAAATTACCTCAGAGAGAGAGAGAGAGAGAGAGGGAGAGAGCTACAGTGTTTAGGAAGCGGCTTTGGAAATTTCCGTGTTTATTTTATAGGCAAAATCTTTCTTGATTTTCTTCTGCTCGATTTTCTACGGATTTTGCTTGCTTTGCTAATGTTTCGATATTTTAGGATAGTTGGCTTAAGACGTGAAAAAACGAGATACTTTCACAGTTACAATGGTGCGTGTTTTACACGCGTCGTACCTTTCAAGAAGCCGAAGTAGTGTATGAAAGATGAGGTCCAATACCGGTGATGTGTATCTGTAGGAGTCTGTTTAGACATTTGAGTTATAACTACATCGGAAGAATTCATGTTCTATCTGATTTTCCCGTGTTAACAGTTTATCTAAGATTGGCGCCTATGGGGATGCGTTTATTCCATCTCTTAGCATTAACAGGGAAAGTTTTTTTTCGCCTCCGATGCTCCTAGTGACCATTTTTTTTCACGTTAGAAATATCATCACGTCCGATACATGCACAGCGTGAAGAAATCTGTTCATTACCAACTTCCATCATCCTGGTGTTCTAGAGGAGATCTGAGGATAATGCAAGCGATGCAGTGATTGGCTTAAAGATAAAAAAAGTCTGAAGTACGTCAGATTAAGATGAATCCAGTTCCTGAATAATACCGAGATGTATATATAGATGATGAACCCCCTTTTGACACTTATGGCGTGATGAGTTAATAAATTGATTCCTTATGGCATTTTCTGATCAGAGTAGAGCAAAATAGGTCAGTGTTTCTTCCTTGTTACCTTTCATTTCATTCGGAGGCCTTTAGTTTTGATTTACATACCTTTTCATTTACAGTCAGGTATTTAAAATAGCTACAAAGGAACTCCTTGCCAACGACTGCCTCCCCCCACCCACCCATCCGTTATTGATATTAGTATTTACGACTTCGTGCATACTAATGGGTCAAGCACCTCAGTGGCGTGGTTGGTTTGGTGTTTGCTTCTCACCTCGGTGGTCGCGGGTTCGATTCTCGGCCATTCCATTGAGGAGTGAGAGATGTGTATTTCTGGTGATAGAAGTTCACTCTCGACGTGGTTCGGAAGTCACGTAAAGCCGTTGGTCCCGTTACTGAATAACCACTGGTTCCATGCAACGTAAAAACACCATACAAACAAAAAATACTAATGGGTCGGTCGTTTGACTAATCTTGCTTATATGTAGCTAAGAGGTTTTTTCATCTTGACAAAGGAAATGTGGAATATATGTACAGTTGTGGAACACTTTTGATCTCCGTAGGTTTAAGCAAGGAGCAAATTCATTCCTGCTTTCTGCTTACATCTCCTGATTAAAGGTGTATCGATTTTATTTCTTATTCCCTCATATCTATCTATTTATCACTTTTTCCTATTACTTGTTTCTCTCCTTGCTGGCCGTTGATTCTGTCTTAAGGGTTTTAAGGGTTTTCAGATGAAGATTTACAGAAAAAAGTCGTTGAGATGAATCATTTGTGAATTGCATGTGGAACGGTAAGGGTTGGAAAGCAGAATTACTGCGATATGAAATAAAAAAAAAAAAATAGTTGAGATTACGTTTATTCAAGAATTGGATCAGAGTATTTTTAAGAGATTTGGTCACTTGGGGAAAACAAATTGGCAGCGAGTATATAACGGGGAAGTCTACGAAAGAGATATAGCTATGAGAAGTACTTGATAAATGGTGTGGAGGAGGAGGTGTTAAGACTAAAGTACCTATCTGGGCCTACCCCCGGAAAACGAGAATGAATAAAGGTGTATATCTATATCTACTATATCTGTAGACCCTGCAATGACCTTGTATATTACACGTCACATGTCCTAGAACTTTTCGACATTGGGGTTGGCAGTAACACTTGCTCCTTCAGGTGACACACATACATGTAGTGTATATATGTATGTATTTACCTTACGCATATTTATACATATATATATATATGTAATATATATATTATATATATATATATATATATATATATAGATATATATATATATATACACACACACACACAGATAGATAGGCATGGGCTAACTGTTCCGTTACGAAAACCAGCTGTTACCCCAAGTCAGGCATAAATGAAACATTAAATGAAGTTATCAGATATATCCACACCACTGTGGTATCACGTTTTAAGTAAGCTAAAATGAACCAAGTCAATCAAAACTTGCACCTGACAAAATTTATGGTCTCGGACAAAGGAAATGACTGAGTGGATTGCCAAGCATGAAGCTCTCCAGGAAGTAGCTCGGCGACAGTGGAATAGCGCTACCCAGAGATTATCTTTGTTGTCAAGATCTCATCAGGGGAGTCGAGACGCTCGACAAAATGGATACTGGGGGAAGAAGGGACGGATATGCGGCCCTCCCTTTTTATTTTTATTTTTTTTTTGTGGGGGGGGGGGGGGGTCGCAAAATAAAATTTGAATAACTTATTTTTTTCGTATTTTGTGCAGTAGTGGTTTATGATAGCGTAATGAAGTTCATCGTACTAAATTGCGAAAACTGAGATATTTAAGGGCATGCATAGCATCGATATGATCGTTATCAACGAAGTTGTAAATGCTGCTTCATGTCAGCGACATCGTTATAACTGAAAATAAGAAGATGAGTAACGGCATCAATGTTGTCCATAATGAAGCCCCGTTTGTGATAACATTCACATCCACAGGTGTCAGATGAAATGAAGTTGGTAAATGGATACAATCTGATGTCGTCAAAACTACATTATTAGACAATATTCTCGTTTTCGGTATTATATGAAGGTTTGGAAGACGGTAACAAACGTAAACGAGTTAAAAATGCGCCGGAGTTTCTTCGTCGTAATCGAGTTATCTGTACAGCGTATTATGCTTTATGAAACTCATCCGGTTCGTCGGCACTTTGTCTGTCCGCCCCCAGATCTTAAAAATCACTGAGTCTGGAGGGCTGCAAATTTGTATGTTGATCATCCACCCTCCAATCATCAAAGATACCAAATGTAGCCCTCTAGCCTCGGTAGTTTTTATATTACTTAAGGTTAAAGTTAGCCATGATCGCGCGTCTAAAAACTCGTGCAATCACCCCCTGCAAGCTTCATGGACGTGGCTGAGTTTCACAAACCGCGCAAATAGCCATCGCAATAGTTATCTTTTACAGAAAACTAAAAACTAAGTAGGATGTGGTTCTGGAGAAAAAAAAATCCGCCCTCGTCGTAAAAGAGACATCATCAGAATCCGGGAAGTGAGACCTAAGATACAAAGATATGCCTAGGAAATATTCGCGTATGTTATTGTAACAGCCACCAGCTATAAGGTGACCACGTCAACAGAGAAGAGATCTTATTATTATACTAGTGTTGGTGCTCCTTATTTGGAAGTTTGCTATGGAGGAGGCATATGAGTTATGACTAACGAAATGAAAATGAACGAGGCCTCATATGTGAAAAAGCAGATGCGCAAGACGCACTCTGCTAGTAGACAGTACCCGTTATGAACTCCAATCATGTTACCAATAGTGCTATATATTGTCTGATAAGCAATTAAACACAGATTTATTTATGAATGATAGAAATAATGTTAAACTGGTATTCATAAAGAAAACACAATATCTCAATCGCTTGTTTACTTTTTCTTGTCGTCAACATCCTGTTCTTATCCCGGCTACAGTTGTTTCAAGGGTTTCGAGTTGATGTTAAAAGGGCCATTTTCTATTTTACAGTATGAAAAGCGTTGTGCAGAAAGGTCTGAAGAATATTTACCCATAATCTTAAAGTTTGCACTCTTCCGGTACCTTACCTTTTTAAAAAGATTTTAACTACCTTCGCACTGGATTCCTAAATTCCGAGATTCTGAGTTGCCGAATCAACGCTTAGAATGTAAAGTATAGTAAGATGTATACGTTTCTCATATGAGAATGACCAATACTCACCAACTGAAGAGCGCCATACATATTTCACCCAGTTACAGAATCTCGTTCATGATTAATTACATCCCAGGCACCTAAGTTAGGATAATGACTGAACTGGAAGATTGTCATTAAGATTGGCTTCCATAACACGAAAGCAATTTCCATCTGCCCGGGTCACAACCACCCTTGCTGTTTTGTGATGAGCAAGGAACTTGATTCATACTGAGGGGCATTGCTTGTGGAGAAGTTTCTTGATCATTCGCATTGGAGAGCGTTAGCATGTGGTTTCCTGTTTCCTGCCCCGAATGACTTCACATTTGCTCAGAGGGATGAAACAGTGCACACCCATCAGTCATTGCTTAAGTACATTAGATCGAATCAAATTTCATATGGTTAGTACAGAACGGATCAACAATTTTTTGTGTTTGGAGTCTGGGGTTTATTTCTGTTTGCATTGCAGCTATACGTGTTCTGCCGAAGTCAGGTTTGTTTTGAGTTTCTTCATTTGCTTTGATGAAGTGCAAAGAGTTGCTAAACCTTTTACTTATTCACTGGGGCTAACTCTAACTTGGCGTGATTGTGTTAATCGTGTTATGTAAATTATTAGACATGCCCAACGTTACATATTGGAATAGATGCATTTATACCCACAGATTAATCGTTTTACAGAGTCGTCTGGTGAAGATGGAATCCCTCGCATGTGCTTGTGAAGGCAAGGGGAGTCACAGAAACCATACCAATTGTCACCGATGCAGATAAAGTTGTCACTTAGATTATTTACTATCATTTTTGTGAAATGAAGAATTTAATATAATATTGTGTTTGGTGCTCTTTCCTCGCTTCCGTTCTCCTTAATTCTTATTCCTCATCTTTCTCTTAAGACACGTGTATAAGAAAAGAAAAAAATGTTGGGAAATGTGGTTTTGATAGAGTAACAGACTGAACCAGAAGCCAATGAGTAGAAGGGTATCGTCACTGTGCCTTGCCCAACCATGCCCTGCCATCCGGACTCAACAGTGCGTCCGATTTTTGACGGTAGGTTGGCAGTGTAAGATCCCGGAGGTTTCAAACTAGTTGGTCGCGACAAGAGTCCTGATATTTCTTCCGAGAACGTTATTTTTCTTATAGCCACTTTCAATATAAGTAATGAATATATATATTGTCTCCAGAAGTCTAGTTTATTTCTGACAAAATATTCTCTCCAGGCGTTTCCAGCTAAACCTTTACGCAAGGACCTAAAAAATGTACTTATAGCTCTTGAAATTAACATCTGGAAATTAAAGGAGATACTGAAATAAACCGAGTGTGGTACTTACGATGGATGGAAGGAGTCTTAGCCTCTCATAGGAGGACGATTACTCACCGCAGTGCGCACAATTCCTGCATTGTACGTTCTTCTTAGTCCGTTTGCGTTTGCCATACACTTGATCGGTATCAGCCAGTAGAAGAGCATCCAATCCATGCATGCCACCGTTATTTTAGGGAATTTTGATGAAAACGGGTGTCAGCGCCTTGTTATATTCTCTTAAGTTTTATTTGCATGTCTAAAATATGGGCGTCTCCCTCGTCCGGGTGACTACCTTTTGAGAATAAGTAATTTTGAGCAGTCAGTCATTAGCATTTTTTATATTTATTTCACACGGGAAAAAAGGAGGTCCTCTTATCACACACAATTTGTGTGCACCATGTCGAGTTAATGTTCGAAGTCACGTTCTTTGGAACTCCTTTTAGCACTCAAGTTGAAAATTTCAGAATTGGGAAAAAAAGAACGTAATACCCTAAGAATTTGCATAATGTTACAAACTCACTCTCTCTCTCTCTCTCTCTCTCTCTCTCTCTCTCTCTCTCTCTCATGATGCCTGTAATTTTAATTACCTTTTTCGCCTGGTGGTCTGATGTTATTGCTGTTTTAAAATCCCACGACGCTGAGCACCTTCAGGAGCAGCACAGCGATTCCACGCGAATATGACCCGTATTGTGGACGATTAGAATCACGAGGCGGTTCCCCGCTCACTTAAGAGTTATTTTGCAAATGGCCATCGGGTCTTTCTGCCCCTCCTTCCTTTCTGTGAAAATGCCTCATTAAGTATTATTCGGTCGCTAGTTAAGATATCTGGAATTAGTTTTCTTTGTAGCTTTAGGGAGGTGTAGGTACCGATAGGGAAATGAAGGTGGCATCTTCCGGCTATTTCGTTCTGCGGGGGGGTATTTTTTGCAAGGAGATGGCCTCTTTTGAGGGTGTTGACAGCTTGATAAGGGACTTATTACGGTTCATTAACAATCCAGAGCAGTCTGCTCTTTCGACCTCGGTGCAGCAACGGGTTTGGAGTCCTCTTTTGATTTGTATTCTTATTGTTTCCGAAAGCATTGGCAATTAACGCACCATTGTCATTAAGTAGCCAGATTATTACAATTTTTTCTGATATGTGTATTTTATTGCAATTTTCGGTTTTTTTTTTATATATTGTTTTCTATTCTGTGGTAGCTTGCTTAGAGAGTTAATGGATTTTGACGTGTTTATTATTATTATTATTATTGTTGTTGTTGTAGAGTGAACATTAAATATTTAGACAAGTCTTTGAACATTAAATATTTAGACAAGTCTTATCAATTATTTTAAATGCTCTAAAGGGTCCATAACAATATATTAGTTAAAAGCTCGAGTAAAACTTTTTGAAAGCTTTCGAAACCTTCTCTGGGTTCATCTTCAGTCCAAATGAACAAATTGATATAAAATGTAGTGAGGTAAAGATAAAAATCAAAAGACAGTCACTGATGATCGTTTACATCGTCAGTTAGCTAGCAGATCGACGCGATGATGAAGAAAGGGGGCAGTTATTCTAACTAGTGGTTTCCTCTCCTCTATTAATATTCGTGGCTGCAAAGAATTACATCCAGGAATATTAATAGAGAGGAAACCACCTAGTTAGATTAACTGCCCTATTTCTTCATCACCTCGTCTATTTGCGAGCTAAATACCGGTATCAATCTTCAATGACTGTATTTAGATTTTTTTTGTTTACCTCTCTACATTTTATGTTAAATCAACATTTTATGTTGGATTACTCATATGGACTGAAGATGAACCCAGAGAAGGGTTCGAAAGCTTTTATGAAGTTTCCCACGTGCTTTAAACTAAAATATTATTGTGGACCCTTTAGAACATTTTATGAACTCTCGTGATGGCGAATTTTTCCCAACTTATTTTGATCTAAAATTGACAACTGTGTACATGAGAACAAGTCTCGCATCTAGAGAGACGGACTTCTTCAAATGCTCTCTGTGATACTGATTTGCAGTATGTATGTAATATTTCATCTTAATGCAGAAACCTTTGAGTAGGAGAACTCGATGCTCATTGTCAAGGGCTGAAGAAAGTGGTAGAAAGAAGTGGGAAATGGAAGGAGAGAGAGAGAGAGAGAGAGAGAGAGAGAGAGAGGAGCGAGAGACGAGAGAGACGAGAGAGAGAGAGAGAGAGAGAGAGAGAGAGAGAGAGAGAGATTTTAACAGCAACGGTCCAAAAGTAACAAAAAATAGTAAATGTGGATGATAAAGTAGGAAAAAGGCAACCAAGCCTAGCAATCGTGTCTGAAGCAAGTATCGAGTGTCCCTTCGAGCCTCAAGTTACCTTTAATTTAGGCATTAGTGACTGCCATTTAGGCATTAGTGACTGGCATTTGTAGCTTCAGATAACTAACAGTTAGTCAGTCAGTCAGTCAGTCAGAAAGTCATGATGCACTGAATACAGAAAGGGACTCAATTGTAGGAAATTTCCTTTGTGCGCATTTATTTATTTATTTATTTTTTTGCTAAATGGTATTATTAACCCTTATTTGACTCTCTCTCTCTCTCTCTCTCTCTCTCTCTTCTCTCTCTCTCTCTCTACTATATATATATATATATATATATATATATATATATATATATATATATATATATATATAATCTCAAAATGATTGTATGTCATTTCAATCTCAAGAAATATGGAGCATGCTATTTATTGTCAAGGAGAAAACGACGAAGTCTGTTGACCTGAGAAGAAGTATCGTGCAAGCTGCTGTCTGTTGCTCCTGCTGTCGCCTGCAGCAGCCAGGGCAAAATATTCGATCGATCTCCCCTCCGCTGCTCCTGCCGCTGGCTGGCTCGGGGATTCCTTCGGCTTTGTCCATATTATGTGTGCTGTTGTTCCGTTTCATCAACGAATCGACGGACACCGTCGTTTCCTTAACACTGTTTATTGAATCATATTATGTGTTGTTTCTTTTCGCTGAAGACGGTTAGAATGCATTAGTGTTTCATGATGATTGTTTATAGATGGTTTGGGGTAATCTGCTGACAGGCGCATACATGCGATATATGTATACAATATATATTCTATATGCATGCACATTGTATGTGGATATATGCATACACTATATACATATAAATTGCAATAAGTATGTATATATATACACATACATATATACATATTTATGTTATGTATGTATTAATATATATATATATATATATATATAATATCTATATATATATATAGATATTATATATATATATATATATATACAAAGCCCAAGGATGTGGGTATCTGCGCAAGCGTGTATTTGTGTGCGATCATGCGCGCCCGCATACACGTGTGTGAGTGCTCTTACTCCACCTTTTGACTTAAACACTAGAGCAAAAGCTATTCATTCATTGAAAGAATGTATTTGAAAAAAAAAATCCCTTGATGGAGCAGGGCAGAACATTAAGCTAAAGCCCAGTCGCTATGGGATGTTTTAACTTGCCCAAAGCTGCTTTCGCCTGGATTTGTTCATAGCATTCTGCCAGAATTGGTGTCATAAATACACATTTTTAATTACCATTGTTTTGACTCGTGCAGTGTGTGTGTGTGTGTGTGTGTGTGTGTGTGTGTGTGTGTGTGTGAGAGAGAGAGAGAGAGAGAGAGAGAGAGAGAGAGAGAGAGAGTTTTTGTGCGATTTATTTTGTTTCGTTCATAGATGTTTGCAAATTCCTCGTTCGTTTCTCGGTTATCACGTTATGGAGTTGCACAGGCTTTTAATTCAAAATCATTTATATATACTAGTATGTGAAGCTTGATTCAGAATCAGGTGTAATATTCCAGATAGATATATATTTGTGTGTAAAGGTTTTTTTCTTGCGGAAAGATTGATTCAGAACATCATTTGTGTGCGTGTTTGTGTGTGTGTGTAACTACGTAAAACCTGATTCAGATTGAATTCTGTACATCTGTATTCAAGGTAAATAAAAAAAAAAAACATGTTTTATTGTATTTAAAGAGTGATGCCAAAAAACTTTTTGCGTATCTGTTTTCTGTTTAAACGTAGAGAATGATTCTAAATAATATTTGTGTATGTATTTTTAGTGTTTGATGAGATTGAAATTGTAGGGTTCGTGATTAAGGTAGTCAAAACTCCTGTTGTGTATTTTTTCGTAAAGCCTTTATCTGAGTAAATTTCGTGTATTTTTTTGCAAAGCCCTTTTCTGAGTAATTTCGTGTAATTTTTCGTAACGCCCTTTTCTGGGTAAATTTCTGGGTAAATTTCATGTATTTATCGTAAAGCCCTTTTCTGAGTAAATTTCATGCCTGTGCGAAGTGGCCAATGGCAACAGTTCGGAACTGCTTTGGAAGACGCCAATGCTCAGATTCTGCGTTTCATCACTCTCTGTCACCACGTCACGAAATCGAAACGAATGAAGAAAAATCTTGGAGATGTAATCGGCGAATTTTTTTCTTAGTGCGTAATGGCTGTGGCGGCTGTGACTTACTTAATGTAGAATTCATGAGCCGCTGAAATTTATGTAGAAGTTGGAGAGAGAGAGAGAGAGAGAGAGAGAGAGAGAGAGAGAGAGATGCAAGATTGATGGAGAGGAGACCAACAATGAGGAACTGTGCTCATGACGGATTTGAAAACAGGCTCGGCATCTCTGAAAATCTGCAACAAAGTGAAGCTTAGATTTCATCATTATATGTAGTGTAGTATAGGGATTTCAATCTCCTCTAGTTCATGTATGGGTTTGACTTTCTCTCTCTCTCTCTCTCTCTCTCTCTCTCTGGCAATCCTCATCCCCCTGTGATAAATCATTAAGGAGAAATTTTTTCTCGATGCAGTCACCAGGTAGAGCTCTCAGGTCCAACTATGGTAGTCTAAAACCTCATGCTTAGAACATTGTGAGATGGATGGTTTGACTGTCTGGCAATGTTTTAAAATATTAAAGTTCTTAAATGACTTTTTTTTTTTTTTTTTTTTTTTTTTTTTTTTTTTTTTTTGCCATCAAATGCAACTATGAAATTCGAATCCTTCATTCTGTCACAAGAGCCTCTAGGTGAATCTTTTTTATTCCCTGAAAATTTTCATTTGATCAAAATGTTCATCTTTCGGAATTGCGGATTACTCGCCAGATTATTATTGGATTAATGAAATGTATTTTTAACATCGGGTGACTGCAGTCGAAAAAACTTGTTCTCCAGATTAACCCCGACCTTAGTTGTTGTTCTCCAGATCTAACCAATGACCATAGTTGTTGCACTTATTGATTGTATTAATCCATCAAGCAGTCTTTTGTTCACCCTCATAAAGAATGATTAGTCCGCTCTCAAATTTCAGTCACACAAGCAGATTAGAGTAGAGAATCTCACATCGACCTTCTTTTTCTCGAATTAAGTCTTATTTTCACTTCCATACATGAATAATTTTGAATGGCCAGACGTCTCATACTTCGACTTTTTTTTTCCTGGCAAAGTATTACTCTTTAGTCTGTAAAAACGCCCTTCATTATGTGGAGACTGTGCTGTAGGAGGGGTCCTATTGATCATGATGTGAGAAAGATGCTACACATTTCCTCTGTCATTTCACCCTCTACTTTAGGAATGCATAAGACTTGTATTTTTTTCCAGTTAGTCGGCCTTCGCTTACAGGAGTCCGTAAGATATAGTCTGAACTGTATAGACTTTTCCTTATATTGAGGAATGCAACGAAGACTTAATACTTGTTCAATATAGAATTACATAGAAGTCAGGTCGACTTACCTGAGTGATTGAATCTCGCTTCATACTGGTTTCACCATCGCTGGGGTAATCGACGCCGCAGATGCTTTATGTTTTTGTTTGGGAAGAGTCATCGAGAGATTATTTCGGGTTTCCAGTTATTGCGAGAGCTTCCTCTTACTTCTGCTACGGTTTTTGATGCTGTGCCATGTCTTTTGAAGGTACTTTTTGGGTATGGGTACGATTCTTTCGAGATAGGTCAGTTGATGAAACTTGAAGACAGGTTTTCAGTTTTTTGGGACTTAAATTGGATATTATTATTATTATTATTTTATTATTATTATTATTATTATTATTATTATTATTATTATTATTATTTGGTCTATCACAGTCATCCTATTCGACTGGGTGGATTTTATAGTGTGGGGTTCCGGGTTGCATCTTGCCTCCTTAGGAGTTCATCACTTTTCTCAATTTAATGTCGCGGACCCCCTAGGGCCTTCTTCGGGGACCCCAGTTTTGGAACCACTAACTTAAGGGTCTCAGCAGCGTCTTTTCGGCCCCTAGCTGCAATTTCTTTCATTCCTTTTTACTGTGCCTCCGTTCTTATCCTCTCTCTTCATTCTGACTTTCCATCCTCATTAACATTTGTTACATAGTGCAACTGCGAGGTTTTCCTTCTGTTACACCATTCAGACCTTACTGTCAATATCCCTTACAGCGCTGAATGACCTCAGAGGTCCCACCCAGCACTTGGCCTTTGGGCTAAATTCTATATTCTATCCCATTCCAAATATGCAAGATCAATGGAAGACCGTTTAATCTAATTCTGTCCCAATTCATCGACATCTCAGAAAATCGGCTAAAACACACATATCATTTTGCATTATTGTGAGATGCTATAGATCGAAAGTTGACTGATGCCTACTTACATTGAAGGAAACATTTTTCGCATCTTTCACGTATTTGCTCATATATCAACTATCTCCTCTCTTCTGACTTCTACAAGGGCGATTATTATTTTGCAATATCATTAGCTTCTATAACTGGGGTCTATGTAGACCTATAGTTATTCCCTACTCGTGATCTGCCAAGCCCAAATTTACCTTTAGTCTTTTTTTCTCTCTTTGTGGCTGACTTGTCTTCCCTGAGTATGCTTTATTGTGTGTGGTAAAATTTTTAGAGTGGAATTAATGTACATATCGTTGCTAAATGCTATAAAATAAATGAATTAAATCTTTGCATATCAAAAAGGTTCCTTAATATACAAAACATGATTTTACAATCGCGTATTATTTTCAATGACTGTCGCACAGATGTTATGTGTGGGTAAGAAACCTCAAAGCAAATGAGACCAGTATGAAACAAACTATATCACTATTTTTTATGCATTGAGATGTACCCAACCTCTCTCTCTCTCTCTCTCTCTCTCTCTCTCTCTCTCTCTCTCTCTCTCTCTCTCTCTCTGACACACACACACACACCCTCAATATTGCCAAGTGCATCTCTCTCTCTCTCTCTCTCTCCAACCCCACACACGCACAATATTGCCAAGTGCATGAGACTAGATTCTGTCTGGTTTCAAAGCATCGGTACAAAAACAGGATTAGATTACCTGGTATTGCAGCAGCCTCTAGGACACCATTTGGGCAAGGTGCAAACTCGTATGCCTACTTTGCTAGGGTGCAGCTCCAGTCTATCTCGAGGGAGATTGTTTGGTCAGGTCAAGGACTCAGAAATATCCCCTTGAAAGAAAAGACGTAGATGTGGACGTATCAGGCGACCAGAAGAGGATTCCTCATCTGTGGCCCCACTCTAGCTGTCTTGGATAATTTTGCGGCCAAAGGAGGTGGGCCTACATAAAGGGAACCTGCGCCTGTCTCCCTGGATCTTGAGATGGCCGATGGTTTGGAAGAGGAGGCCAAGGTGAGCATCCACCATGAGTAGTAATGAATGTATGGTGGAGCCATGTATTATATTAATAACGAGTTAAGAGTCCATGGGGAGGATTCACGGGTTGAAAACACCTTAGGATAGCCATTTCCTCTAACTGCGCAGCTCCTTGCTATAAAAGGCTAATGACCCTGTCTGCCGTTACCTGTGTGTGTGTGTTTATGTTCATCCACATCATTTATTTTTTTCTGTGCAACAGTAGTCTACATGTAATGAACACCTGCGTGATACGTAACGGTCTTTGAGGCCAAGACTGCTCACTCGATCGTCTGTTATGGATACACGTGTGTTTATAGAAACATCGGATGGTTAGTCTAGGACAAAACCAAACGAATATCATGACCCAGGAAGTTAGGAATTTTAGAGAAGAAACAAAAGAATGACTTTGTTATGAAGCGAGGGGAATAGGCTGATCATGTTTAAGGCAGAAATAAAAAAAATTCTGGAAAAAGTGGAGCTTTAAAGCAAAATTTTGTTTTCGTATTTGCTCGGCTTCGTTCTGTAATGTAGATCAGACCTGAAGTTTGGCGCACATCTTCTCGTTTGCCCCTTGTAAAGACGCTGGAAATCGAATGGCATTGTTAATTTTACCTTCCTTGGGAAATTTAGAATACTTTAATATAATAGGAATACTTATCGGCACTTTACTGTTGTAGTACACCTTCAGTAATTACTGTACTATTAGGTATTCCGAAATTCTAACGAACTTCATTTCCTACGGCAAATAATGATACTCATGTAAGCTTGAAAAGAATGAGTTCCTTTTGTGCCCATTGTATTTTGATATTCATTAGTACCCTTGACATTCTGTTGCTACAGCTATCATATTTCATTCGTGTAGGTCTACTCCTGGATGGAAGCTCTCTCTCTCTCTCTCTCTCTCTCTCTCTCTCTCTCTCTCTCTCTCTCTCTCTCTCTCTCTACCTTAGTAGAAAAGGCGTGTGCCGCTTTAAGTATTTCAGTAAGGCAGCAAACGGGGCACTATTTCTCTCGCAGTTTCACTATATTTTAGGGGAATGTTCAAAACTGAACATTTTAAATGTGAGAGTGAAATTCCCATTTCATATTCCTTGCACCTGACCGCTGGCCGGGGAAGCTGGCAACGGTCGTAAGAGATATGACTGTTGGTATTCAATGATCAAAGTGGAATCATACGAAATTGCAAGGCTAAATAGAGTCCATACTTAACGTGTTACGCTTGATACTGTCTCCACCTTGTAGACAGATGCAAGGGGAAGGAAAACTTCATATTTTTAATATAAAAACGTGTCTGCAGTGGTAGTTGTATATGTTAGAAGAAATGAAACTGGCCAAACTCACATCATAGCTTGAACTATACCTGAAAAGATTCATGTCTGAGACCGTTATATTTCCTTCATTTACTAATATATATAATTGTGTGTGTGTGTATGTATATGTATACACGTGTATGTATATATATTTCTATATCCGTTTCAGCTGACAGGATGGACTCCATAAAGAAGCAAATTCAGCGGTCACCACATCTTTCATTCTCATTACTGCTGAATCGTGGATGAGCCGCGTTTGTAGTTAAAACTTCCACAAAATTAGCCGCTTGCTACACTTACAGGGGAGGATCATCAGCTGTATGTTATTCTGGAGTATGCCACCGCCTGGGCTTGTACAGTTCTTGTTGGCAGGTAAAAAGGGGATAAGAAGCTCTCTTTTGAGTTGAAAATATGCGGTTTTGTAACGGTTGGAAATAAGTGAGTGTGAGTTAGCCTGGCCAAAGTATAAAAGTTGGATAATATCGAGGAAAGATTGGTCATGGAGGGGATAACAGGAGTACATGAGTTATTGAGCTGCGTGTAGGACTATTGGGATGTGCGAAATGGCTCCAGTTTTGTTATTTCTACGAATAATTTACTTCAGTTTGACTTATTAAGGGAAAGTTGTCATTATGTTCAGCACATATATTGAGGGAAACGAATTAGCAATTACAATGTTTGAAATGTTTGGAGAGCCCCGGTGATCACTGTCTGATATTGTACTGGTTGCAAGAGTAACTGTCTGGAGTCCTTTGATTGGGGGAGAAATGGATAACTTAAGGAGAGAGAGAGAGAAAGAGAGAGAGAGAGAGAGAGAGAGAGGGTGAAATTCCTAAAAGGTGTTTAATGCTGAGAGTTTTATGAAGATACCTTTTGGACTGTGGCTCGATTGCAGGAAATCCTTAGCATCCAAAGTGATTCGTTACTATATTTCG
The DNA here is from genome assembly GCF_015104395.2 of Macrobrachium nipponense. Classification (NCBI taxonomy): domain Eukaryota; kingdom Metazoa; phylum Arthropoda; class Malacostraca; order Decapoda; family Palaemonidae; genus Macrobrachium; species Macrobrachium nipponense. Next base: position 72,719,747 of record NC_087212.1, on the reverse strand, counting down.
GAAAGATTACATGGTCAATAAAGTCTTTTTCCTTTTTGGGTGGAGGGCGGTGTTGATAACGCTCATACATTTTCAGGAGGAGGAGGGTAGCCCAACACGTTGCGGTGTCAAGGAGAGGAATAACTGGGAAATGCACTAGCCACTATTTAGGGGAAGTAAAAAGAAGAGATGTTTGACCCATAGCCATTGGACGTTTAAGATTTTAAGAAATATTTTGCGATTACAAATGAGTGGAATGGGAAAAGTAGAAACTATTTTTCAAAGAAAAGTGAATGAAATGAAACCTTTGAAAGGCAATTGGTTCCAAAGATGGTGAACATTTCTAAGAGTGCTGGTGAACATTTCTTAAGAGTGCTGCCATAGGTAATGCAGGTGTTGATTAGAGATTGTTAAACAGGAGGAAGATCAGCTGTGGATACTACAAAGACTGATGGAAGAGACTGCAAGTTTCGGAAAGAGTGAAGAAGTTGAATGTAGATAATAATGTATAATTTGTTGGCTTTTTACCCTTCCCTTAGTAGAAAGCCTAGATGTTAAAAGTGTGATGGAACAAATGTAGAGGTGACCTAAATGCAGAGATGACAGATAGGCAACGGGGGCTCTGCAGTTGTTGCCGAGGTGAAATAAAAGTTTAGTTTTTACGTCAAACTAAAAGTGCGTATCCTGTGAAACTAACGGTCAATCGAGTGAGAGAGGTCAGATTCTAAAAGCTTCTCTGTTGGTTCACCGTCCGTGTTAAGAATTCAAGAATAATTATCAATCGGCGTGAGGAAACGGGATGGCTGGGTAAAGATGTCCAAATATGGCAGGAACTGTATGCAGTGGACCATCTTGAATTAAGAAGTAGAATTGGTTAGAAAAGGAAGACAGAAAACGAATAGTAAGTTGGTATCATGTCAGAAATTTTTGGGCTGATAATTTCAGGATACAATTTGTAGCTGAATTTAATCCTTAACCGGGTTTGAAAGAGAGAAATTATGAAGTCCAAAAGTAGAATTTTTAACAGACTGATTTTCCAAGAATGCAGTTCCTCGTTGGACGACTGGGTTATGTGCTCGCCTACCGACTTGGTCATCTGAGTTCGCTTCCCCGCTCTGCCAATAAGGAATCAAAAATTTATTTCTGGTGATTAGAAATTCATTTCTCGATATAATTTGGTTCGGATCCCGCAGTAAGCTGTAGGTCCCGTTGCTAAGTAATCAGTTAGTTCCTAGCCACGCAAAAATATCAAATACTTCGGTCAAGCCCTAGGGGAGCTGTTAATCACCTCAGTGGTCTGGTTGAACTAAGATATACTTAAGAAGAATGCAGTAACGAAAAATAATATTAAAAATTAAATCTTATATCTCTGTTATTGTTGTAGATAAACTTCATCTCCAGGTAAAATAATAAAAAAATAAAAATGATACGAGGCTTGAGACCTGTTCCTATTTTGATATTGTTGACAAATTGATACTTCATTGTAACTTTGGATAGTATACACATTCTTTTTCCTCCTGGGACTTCAGTCACTTTCTTCTGAGGGGTCGTCCATTCAGTGCTATGTAGCTGCCTTGGTTATTCATTTCAGCATCTGTTTAACTAAGGTTAAATCCAGGCCAAGGATGTGGAGCAGTGAATATTAATGGCTGTGGGAAGAATGGGACTCCAAGGAAATACTATAACAGATGACGGAAGGTGAGGGAAGTTGAGTACATATTATATATATATATATATCTATATATATATATATATGTATTTATATATATAATATATATATTATATATATATTATATATATATATATAGGTGATGAAGCAAGTGGTCTGGAAACCAGTTGCTTTCATGGAAGGTAGGCTGGGATGCTTGAACCAGTTCCCATATATAGAAGAGAAGCTTAAATTTTGAATGAGAAATTAAATGAGTAAAAATCAAATAAAATGGAAACCGTCGAGACAATTGTTAGACAGTACATTTGGAATAAGAATATTTGAATAAGAATATTTGAAAGGTCGAGAAAAGATAGCCAGGTCTCTCATAGAGACTGTTGGACGACAGATCGGTGAAAGGCCTGTGTGATCCGCTGGGGGGGGGGGGGGGGGGTGTTAGGAGGGGTAGTGGAAGAGTCGCTGGAGTGAGACCTCGAATATAGGAATGAGTGACAATTGTGTGTAGGCGGATCATCCCACAGCTGATGAATATCTCGAGCAGATGTTTGAGGTCCTATGCTGCGGGAGTTCTCTGCACAGGGGTCTCACCGTTTATTCAGGACTTATAGGATATCCTTTATTCCTCTTAGTTTTTCTAGGAGCATCTTGTACCAAAGGGGGAAACAATCTAGGGGCATCCTGTTGAAACCCCACGTGCTTTTTTAGAATTAAGCAGTGAATTAAGTACCTGGCATTCATTCGATTGCTGTGCATCACAGCCAAATGAAGAGGAACAAGAGCTATGAAGCCCGTCCCATAATCTTTTAAAAGAATCACACACATGGATATATATATATATATGTGTGTGTGTGTGTGTGTGTGTGTGTGTCTGTCGGCTTGTATGATTTGGTGTCAAATATGTCTGAATTGGCACAATTCCCCTAAATCACAAACTTCTTGTGAATGGTTCCGTTATTCATATAAACCTGATCGCCAAATGTCAAATATGTATAATTGTGAGACCACCATCGAAGAATCTGCAGACTACGCCCACCACAAAATTGTGTGGGTCCTTCCTCCTCCCATGCAAGAGAAGTGCTCAGTTAAGAATGGCAACAAGAGAAGTGCTCAGTTAAGAATGGCAACAAAAGCAAAGATGAAAATGAGTCCGTTGATTTGCAGTGGCATTCATTTCAGGCAGTCGACAAGCAGGACCCCCTTTTTTTCTTGCTTTTCCCTCCAATTCCAGTTGGCCTAATTGTCCCGTCTTTTTCCCGCCCGTCCCTCTTTTTGTAATCCTCATTACGCTGTCAAAATGCAATTTCCTCCTGGAAACGTAACGAAGTGTTTGTCTTCTGCTTTCTTTATCGTCGGCGCCGTAATCATTATCCGTCGGTCGCCCCTAACCAGCTGCCCTATTGTACTTCACCTTTTTTTATCGGGTTAATTTTTGGTGCCATGGAAATTCAGATGGCATAATTTCCAGAATCCTACCTATTCTGTTTGCTCTACGGCGAATAATGATGATAAAATGCACACACGGTTTGATTTTAGGCCGTGATGGATTCGACAGATATGGCAGCATTATCGAAAAACAGGAGCCAAATTACAACAGTTTTGATGGGCGTAATGTATTCATTCATTATTTTCCACAGGTAAAAATGGACTCTGGTGTGCCGGGAGGGTATCGAGCCGAAAGCGCTGCCAGCCGCCAGGCCCAATGGCTGGTATTAAGCGAGGGGGTACGTTTCTCACGGGAGGTTCCTTTGTCATGGCGACGGCAGCGTTAGATAAAAACAGTTAGTTTTCCGTGGATTAAGTTCTTAGATATGATGATGGTAATGCCACTGGTTACATAAGATTTTGCATTATATAGGCTGGTTACGAATAAGATACGTTTGGCTTTGGATGAACGCTGAAAAAACCGTGGTAATTTCGTCGCGAGTAATTTTTTAATGAGGGGGTAGGTCTGTCACAGAAGCATTTGGTCTGTTAACTACTTTTCTCAGTGGCGTGGATTGTAAGGGCTGACTATTGTGGTGGTTAACGTTACTATGGTATTTCTAATTGTTATTTTATGTGATAGGAGTTACATTTGAAGTACATTATTGTAGCTGTGAATTACATTGCTTTATGACCGAATGAAAATAATTCTTATACAGCCCAAGTGCATACTATGCATAATTTTTATTCTTTTGGTTCGATACGTATTAATTCCATAGAAACCGCTTTATTGTGATTAAAATTACTCTTTAACACACATACATTAAATTTTGTGTTTCTTCGGTAGCCCTGCAGTGACGGCTTATTATTACAGATATGTTGCCTCGGACTGCGATCTGGAGGACGTACATAAATATACTGTAGTACATGTGAGGGATAATAGAAAAAAAGAAAATAATTCTAAATATAATCACTGCCTTGCAGAGTATGAAAATGATAAATATCCTAGTTCGAGGATTTTATTCATAGGTTCAGTGTGGTAGGAGAAAAAGCTGTAATGATGAATGTAAATATTTGGTCCAGGAATGGTGCAGAATGAGATAGAAAGATAATGTGTTTTTGATACTCTTGGATATTTGCCTGTCGGTGATTGGAGCATAAGAGGGGTGTTTGTGCTTTTGAGACTTAAAAAGATAGTGTTGCTTTTAGGTAGGGAGTTACTGGCGTAGATGAATATGGAGAGACATGTGGGCATGTACTTGGAAAGAGGTGTAATTTTTTGGTAATATATAATTTTCAAAGATTCATCTTTTAAGTATACAGGGAAAAAAGAGGTTGGTGAGGAAAGGATTTTGTGTTAGTACGGGATTGATAGAAGATCAAGTTGATGGATGTCAGAAATGAGAAGAATGGCTGGAGGTATAAATGAAATTTTTTGGTTGAAACAAAGCCCAGTTTGGAGATGAAAGGTGAAAGTGTTGCTGTAAATGTATAATTGTGTATTTTAAGAACTTGATGAGAAGAGCTTATAAGAAGAAAATGCATGAGATATGAAGTATTAGTGTATGTATAAGTACATACATGGAAGCAGGAGATGGACAGTTTTGGTGGTATAGGAGCATAGGAAGAGGAGGGCATAAAAACAGGTGGTGGAATAACTTAGAAACGAAAGGTTTAGTGACCAAAGAAACTGGTGTACAGGAGGCCGAATAGGATAGTCAAAAAGAACACTAGAGTTTGGGAGATAGGCAAGAACTTCAAGGAGTATAAGTATTTATTCTATGGGAAGTAAATGCAGAGAAAGTTCAATTAACAAAGGAATAAACAATGCAAATTGAGATAGTCTGTTTGGAGAGCATGCAACCTTGGTAACTTGCATAATTTGTAGATTTTATTAGATGTAGAAGATAGGAGAGAAGCAGAGTGGATTGGTGCAGGAGTGGAAGGGTTAGTTAAAGGAAAATATTGGAAGCAGCTGTTCAGTGTATGAACCTGAAAAATGGTCTTGGTGATGCATTGTCTTGGTGATGACTTGATTGAGTGGCTAACCAGAGATTCTAAGGTTTACTAGGATAAGGGGAAACGTTCCAAAGTAATAGGCAATGGTTCTGTTGTGTAAGGCAAATTTAATAGATGAAACTGTAAGAACAAAAGCTGGAGAACATTATTTATTATGCCATGGAAGGCGTTGGTAAGATTTTTATTTGAATTACTATTAGTATATTTTGAAGATGAACATTATTCATATGGAACAAGCCCAGAGGGGTTATTGACTTGAAATTCAAGCTAACAAAGAGTATGTGTTCATCCGAAAAAAAGTAATAGAAAGAAATGGGAAAAACAGAAGGAGAAGATCAGTTTTTATATTATATATATATATATATATATATATATATATATATATGTGTGTGTGTGTGTGTGTGTGTGTGTGTGTGTGTGTGTGTGTGTGTAAGAATAATTAACAAATTAAAAAAAAATTTAAACATAAGTAAGATATTAAAATACAAGTTGAATTGTATTAGTGTATAGTGATGCATAGCATATTCGCTTGAACTTCTGAAGTTCAAATTGCACATCATTCCTCGGTTCAACAGTAGAGGAATAAAGGACCTCCGGAACTAAGAAGTTCGACAGCCAGGTACATTACTGCATATTGGTGCTGTTGTTCAGCGAATTTGGTCGCTCTCGGCGGGAAAAGGGGATCGAGGTTCTATTGTTAATGCGAAAGATGTCTGTTAAAATAAAATTTATGAAAAATTGACAAACAGGAGACCATCCATCGATGGTCCAAGTCATAACTGCTAATATTAGGAAACAGAAACCTACCGCTACGAACCATTCGATCTAAAAAAGACAAATCTTTGGCAGAAGCTGACATCCACACCAGAGAACAGTATTAGTAAAGGGAGGACAAATAACCAAAGGCAGGTTGCATTGATTTTATTACTGTTATATGAATAACTTTCGTGCGGCATTTGCTGAAGCTTTTATAAGATATTTCTCAAAAGTAAAATTTAAGTTAAAAGTTACAACTAGGATGGTCAAAGCTTCAGACTCATGCAGCAAGGTCCCATCCACCTATATCCACCAAGCAGAGGATGGGGTGGAAAATCTGTATGGGTTACGCTACTCAATAATGTTTTTGTTTTACTGGAGTTCAGCCCCATACCCCACCGACTACACCATTCACAAGTGTGCTTCATATCACGATTGAAACTAGGGCACCTCCATTCCTCATAATTAGAAACTTTATTACACCCACAAGTGTTGCATCATAGGCATACTGAACAATATTGTTTTCCAGTCCTATAACCATATGTCTTGTATGCACTGAAAATAAAAATGGACCAAGAATGCTACCACTTGGAACTCCAGACACAGTAGGTCTTGGTTCACTAAACATCCCATCAACAGCAACTTGCTGCTGTCTACCTTTAAGGAAATCTTGAAGTAATCCTAGAACATATCCACCCTCTGCAAGATTCTGAAAGTGCCTTGTGATTTACTAAATCGAAACCAGCACTAAAATCAATATGAATTACTCTGTGCTCAAAACCCTTGTCATGTCTAAAAGAGCATCACAGGTATCTAACTGCTTCCTATGTGCATATTGACTATCAGCTAACAGTCCTTTAGATTCCACATACTTATATAGTGGCTTAAGTAAATATAGTGGCTTAAAAGTAAGTTTTTCAGATCCTTTGAAGAGCACAGGGAGAACAGAAATTGGGATGTAGTTACTGCAGTCTGCAGATATGCTGCTCTTTGGAACAGGCACTGTATTACTAAGTTCGCGCTCATCTGTGAAGATACCACGTCAACTTAAAAATCTGTAGAATCTACTAATCTTGGTAGACAAAACACTAGAAACCTTTTTAAAAAAGCAGAGGGAAGAAACTATCTCCAACCCCAGCTATCAAGATTATCCAGAATTTTTTTAACATCCTCAGAACGAAATGCAAATTTGGTAAGAATAGGTTCAGGGTGACAAGTAATCAGGGAAAGGGGCATCCTCAGTTGATTGCTTAGCTTCGAAAGCTTGATGAAACCGCTCAGCCTTTTCGTTAGGGCTAGTTACCAAATCTACCACCATCTGTTTGTAGTGGTGGAATGGAAGGATAGACCGACCCAAAGATAGATTATGCCAATTTGGCTCACCACAGACGAGACTGAATGATTCCTTTAAGTTTTCTCTTCAAGGAATTATTTTAATTTCTCTCAGCTGTATGGTAAGTTCTATTCACAATACAGCAAGGCTCAAGAAAAATAGTGTAATTTTCATTTGAACGATTTTGTTTTTTGTTGAATTTCGTGTGTGTGCCATGGTAAGCTCTTCTACGTGTATCATCAAACCATGGCTGGTCATTTGTCCTGAATTTGATGACCTTTCTAGGGACATACAGTATTAAAATAGCCATAAGCATTTCATTTAACTTCTTAGGATCAAGATCTAATTTAGCATCTGAAATTAGAGGGTGTGATAAGTGATAGAAGGATTGCTAATGAAAGAGCAGTGTAAGTTAAACAAAGTAGAGTAAGTAGACCAGGAATTTGTTTAATGAAAGAACAGTGAGTTAAAGTAGAGGATACAGATCAGGAATTAGTTTGAAAACAGTCATGATGAGAAATTTGAAGGTTATGGGAGAAGGCTGAACATTGAATACATGGTTGTAGATAAGCATATAATAGAATCAGTAGTGACAATGAAGAGAATGTTGATGATGTATGTTATAAACGAGAAATAAGAAGGGCTCTTGAAAGATTATGTGATGAAGTAAAGTGTGTTAAGATAATTATTATATGGGAGAGGGATATTAGAGGAAACTTTTTTTTCAACCTTCATTTACTAAACCATTTCAGTCTCAGCACAAACTCCACAAAACTCCACAAGATTCTTAAATCTAAGTTTCCATTCTTGAACTTTAGTTCTCTCAAGAGTCAGATAACTTGAAAATTCCAGCTATCAGCTTCGAGTGATATTATTAATCAATAATAACCATGGCTTACAAGTGACTTCAAATCTAGAAGCCAGGCCAGTAGATAATTTTTCTCAAAATCAACAGAAATGATCACGGTAATTATGGTAGTTTTGTTTGGTTAGCATCCTAACTCCATTGTTAATAAAATTTACATATCGATTTGAATTCACTCAAAGTATTGTGAGTTTTAATTCAACTATACCTTTCTAATTTAATGCCCCCCCCAAAAAAAAAAAAAAATATGCTGTGAAACCAAGATTTAATACTGGTTGAAGATGAGAAAGGACTAACATCAAATAACTTTGGATCAGTAGGCAGTCTGAGCAGTGTGATTGTTCTTAAGAAAGAATGGACTATAAATATCTTTGTTCTCTCAACTACTGAAGCCATATTTGATAACATTGACAGTGCTGAATGATTCAGGATATGAATAGATTTATTGTATCATCATTACCATAGTGAAGAAGATGATCAGCATAAAAACCTGTATGCAGAATAATCTTAGCCATGAATGTGGTAGAATACACTTTTTGAATTTGTCTCCATGGAGGAGAGTGAGTGGATCAGGAGGGATTACCTGTGCCACCCCCAATTCATAGAATACGTCCTCACTGGAGGGTGTATCATATGGTGACTGATGAAACATGATCTCTAGTTCTCCAATATTTTTTCAGCCACCATCAAATTGTTCTGGTGAGATATTAAAATCGTGATACCGTCAATTAGACACTGAATCTCAAATGTCTTTATAAGCCTTAGCGGACAACAGGGGAAAGAATCTATGTGCATTTGTTGATGTTACGATGAACTTGACAGGGATAAACTCAATTAGACTTACTGGAGGCCTGAAACTTGCAGTTTATGAAAAAATGACCTTCAGCTACGATCTTGGTTTGGTTAAGGAACTCTTAGACTTATGTGATAATCTAGATAGGTAACCGGAGGTGTGGGATGACAGTCAAGGTCATGACAGTAAATGAGAGAATAGAGAAATATGATGAATGATAAAAATGGATGAAAGCTGTAGACTTTTGCGAAAACCTGTTTGGCATAAAAGTGTGGAAAAGCTGTGTTTTGTCTCCATGACTGACTGATTTCTATATGGATGGAGTGAAGCAATGTCTGAGAAAAGCGTAGTAGGTGTTTACTATAGATAATGTAGAGAAATTGCAGAACCAAGTGAAGGTATCTGCACGAATAGAAAAAGTGAGTAAGCAAGAATATGGAAAATTTTGACTTTTGAGGAAAGTGGGAACCTGGAAGAGCGGATGGTGAATGGTAATAAAAAATGTGGTGGAATTAATGTGGTTGATCTTCCAGACTTTCAAGAAGAAACAGCAAATGAAGAATGGATGAGAGATGAGGTGATTACTTATAAAATAGGTGAAACGAGAGGTTTTGCCAAGTTAGAATGCGTGAACCGATTGTAGAAATACCAACTCTTCTTTATGAAAGTGGAGTATTGGTTGAATAAAAAAAGGTTCGGGCTGTTTAGGTGAGTTTATGTTTAGTATGTTTGGTGTCTTAAAATTGAAAGGGTGAAAATTGCGGAGTATGTGAATGAAGTAATAAAAAGGTTAGCATTGGTGAAAGGATGTACCAGAATGTTTTACTGTGGTGTGGTCTTATGAAGAGAATGGAAAACACTGGGTTAGTGATAGAGTGTATCGGGAAGGAAGGGCCTCAATTTCAAGTAAGTAAAATAGAGCTTGTAAGATAAGGTGAATGACACAGTTTCTGATGATCCTTGTGGCAATTAGTTGTTGTCGGAGTTTTTCTCTTGCAAGAAGGGGATTCTTTAGGAATTTGTGAAGGTTACACTACCGTTATATTGGTTTTTCGTATGTTATACCTTTGCTATTGAAATGGCTTAGTGTTTTGAAAATTATAATTATATATATATATATATATAAATATATATATATATAGATATATATAATGTGATAACTGAATCACAAAAAAATATGGCACGCACGTGATGAATATCTATATAGACAAAATCCACTTTCCGTATATTCGTATATATGGAAGCTGAAGAGATGAGTTACCTGCCACAGTATAGTACGATGATGTAGTAAAATGATTAGTATAGATAGAGAGATGGATCTGTGTTTAATATGGGTTTGGTCACATGGAGAGAATAGGTGTGAGACGACTGTATGAAATTCGAGTTTCCGGGGGAAAAGGAAGCAGGAGACCCAGAGTGCTGGCATGAGTTTGTAGTACGAGGTGTCGGGGTAACACCTTTTGGTTCACTCAGAAGAAATTATATATATATATATATATATATATATATATATATATAATATATATATATATATATATATTGAGAGTGAGAAAGAGAGTAGGAGTTTGTGCGTATGGATACATAAACTTCTCCATGATGGCTGTGTCTGACCAGTTGGCAATTGGTCCTACAATGTTATTTGCGAGAGACTTATCATTCCCTGCCAAAATTTGAACATGATGGTTTTCTGACTAATAACGGACTTAGTCAGATTCCGTTAGGGCTTTGATCATAGTCATCAAACTTTGCACAAAAATAAATTGAAAATAATATCACAACTGTAGCGAGACGTAAATAGATCAGATGAGAGATGGAGACCGAAAACAATGTGTGGTGACTCATCTTAGTAAGGAAATAGTTACGAGAAGCGTGCTAGATTGTTTGAAAGAGATAATCTGTTCCATGTCAAAAAAAAAAAAAAAGATCGAACAAGGAAAGAAATATCTCTTACGGGAAAGTAAGTTCACGAGGCATCAATTTGTGTTTTCAAGTTAAATATGCCTAATCAGGAAAAGTTCTGGGCCTTTCACAGCTACATTTCAGTCTGCACAAGCGACAGACATTCTGATAGTGTGTGTATAATTATATATATGTGTATAATTATATATATATTTAGATATTATATACTTACAGAATGTGGCTCATTTGACCTACTAGGTTATTGATCTCTCTCTCTCTCTCTCTCTCTCTCTCTCTCGTAAATACACACACACACACATACACACACACACACACATATATATATATATATATATATATATATATATATATATGTGTGTGTGTGTGTGTGTATATGTAAAATGCGAGTGTATAGATGTACATGCGCACGCGCTTTCCAGCATGTGTGTTTTCTTGCGTGTGTGTATATGATTATGTATATTAGAGAGAGAGAGAGAGGTAGAAACAGGTTTAGATCAATAAAACGCTATATATAATAATATAACCTTTTGTCTCTTTGGCCGGAGCCTTTGACCTTTCCTGCTGGTCATGTCCACTCCTCTTAGAGACCCTACGTAAGTTTAGTTTACATGTGCCAGTATTAGAGTAAAGATTAATGATCAGGCCTTTTCAAGATTGTTACTGAAAATAAATACTAACCAAAGAAACCAATTGATTTTAGTTGTCCGCCCGCACTTTTATTGGATATTGTTTCATTATCAAGTTAAGCGAGTTACTTGTGTTATGTTTTATGATTTGATACGTTTTGATAATGCCAGTTCCCCGTAAGGGGGGTTAGTGCCGCCAGTGCACCTCACGCGGTACACTGTATGCATTACTTAATGTTCTTTGCTGCGTTCCCTCGGCCCCTAACTGCAACCCCTTTCATTCCTTTGTAGTGTACCTCCATTCATATCCTTTCTTCCATCTTAATATCCACCCCCTTCTTACAATTGTTTCACAGTGTACGTAACTGCGAGGTTTTCTTCCTGGCACTAGTTCCTCGCTGGACGAGTGGTTTTCGCGCTCGGCTGCCAATCCGGTGGTCCGTAGTTCGAATCCCGGCTCGGCCAACGCGGAATCAGAGGAATTTATTTCTGGTGATAGAAATTCATTTCTCGAATAAGTGTGTTTCGGCTCCCACAATAAGCTGTAGGTCCCGTTGCTAGGTGACCAATTGGTTCCTAGCCACGTAAAAATATCTAATCCTTCGGGCCAGCCCTAGGAGAGCTGTTAATCAGCTCAGTGGTCTGGTAAAACTAAGATATACTTAACTTTTCCTCCTGTTACTACACCTCTGCAACCGTTTGCTCTCAATTCTCCTTTCAGCACTGAATGACCTCGTAAGTCCCAGCGCTTGGCCTCGGCCCAAATTGCATATTCTCCCTTTATCTATCGATAGTGCCAGTTTCTCATATTATCAAGTCCGAGATGAATTTTGCGTTGTGCCGGGCTGTTTGCTCAGTTCTCGTTATTTGTTCATGTTCCAATAATAAGAGCGGTCGGCCAGGACGTGTGATTTCCTGACTTCTGCAACGTCCTTCTTTAGTCTGTTGAGATTGGGAATCTTTCTGTTATACGGCCTCAATGAGGTTGATTTTTCCTTACAGATGAAGCTGCACCTCTCGTTTATGAAGTCGATTATCATATCGCACAGCACTTCTTTGCTTCCCAAAGGACACGCTTCCCATTCATATTGATTAGACGATTGTCTTTAGTATTCTCGAATATTTGCCTCAGCCTTACATGGACTGATCACATACTCCTCATTACGTGTCAGGAGGGTAAATTTATGCTTTTCATTATACATTTATACATGCTGTCTACGTGTTCTTTGGTTATAGCTTGCTTATTTCACCTGTGCATTGCCACATCTTTTATTTTCGGTTTCTAAGATTCAGAATTCTTTTGCTGCCCACGTTATCCTAGAGACTAAAATCTCCCGCCTTTTAGAATGGTTGCATCTCTCCCTTCAATTGGAACCATATTCTTTTCTTTCCTCCTGTCTTGTTGCTGTTGTCGGCCATGGGCACAAAAAAAGAAAAAAAAAAAAACTTTCCATGGGTCTCCGAATTATGAATATAATCTTATAAATATATATTAATAAGTTATTCGTTTTAAAGTAACTTGAAAATGCATGTAATTTTGCTGTACATTGGCGTAACTCCCTTACACATGGCACCTATTTCTCTCTATCCGACACGCTTCCTGTTTAGCAGAATTACAAATGTTCCGTATCGTGTTTTGGCCGAGGATTTTTTCAACATAATCTCTAATCCATTGATGGTTATTTTTTTGGCATCATTCAGGAAGAGCATGCTATTTTACTATTAATCTCAGCGCCGTTGAGTAGTACGTTACACGCCAGCTTCATTTAAGCTCAACATAATGTACAATGATTGTTCCGTGTTTTTTGTGTTTTCCATAATACTGCGTCCAAAATGCAAAACGTTCTCCATGCGCTGAAACCTCAGTCTTTCATGGGAATGCACTTTTTCTCAGCAGGCGATTTGGAAATAAATATTGGCCTTCCTGTTGCTGTAGGTTGTTTGTTTCTGATCTGATACTTTATTTTGGTTTCATCATCGGCCTTCTCAGCCGGATTACGGAAATATTTATCCCGAACCTAACCCATTATTTTATCGTTATGTATTCAAATATTTTATAAAGATTTGTATGAGTGCTGAGTGCAACAATTGTCCGCCAGTTTCCATCATTCCGGTGCTCCCTAGGGTTGCTAGTAAGTTATATTTAATTGTATATATAGATCAAAATTAAAACCAAGACACTCGCGATGCCTTTCAAGATCAGACTCGCCAGTCGTACTCCAGGCAGTGTCAGTGAATTTGAAAACAAGTTTCTTCAATTGATTCTGCTGCTCCCTCTGTCTTGGTTTACCCTAAGCTCGTAGTTGAACTTCATAAATTGACTGTCAGAAAATGAATATGTAGTTGACCTCGCCACAATTTGTACACTCCAAACGCCCGGAAACTTAGATAAAAGCGCCTTATTGGCGTGGTCGGTTTGTTCTTGGCCTGCCACCTTGTTGGCCGCGAGTTCGATTCTCGGGCATTCCATTGATGAGTGAGAGCTGTGTATTTCTGGTGGTAGATGTTCACCCTCGACGTGGTTCGGGTGTATTTCTGGTGGGAGAAGTTCACACTCGACGTGGTTCGGAAGTCACGTACAGCCGTTGGTCCCGTTGCTGAATAACCACTGGTTCCATGCAACGTAAAAAACAACATACAAACAAACTTAGATGAAAGCCTTTTGCTTGCCTGTGAATTCCTGGAGCCTGATAAGCAAAATAATGGTGTGACTGGGATCTCGCATGAATACCTGAAATGAAAAATATGTTTATCCTGAAATGTTTATTATGATATTTCTGTTTGTTAAAAGGTGTTGTACGATATCGATTTCTTTTTAACCTTTTCTGTGTCTTTTTCCCGCTCAGAAGACGTTTTTTCCAGTGCATTTTGTACCGGGTAATTACTGGGATAAAGTAATGGAAAATATCAGTGAGAGAGAGAGAGAGAGAGAGAGAGAGAGAGAGAGAGAGAGAGAGAATGAATTTCATTGAAACATGTCATTTTAAATGTTATGATATATCCTATGTGGCATTCTCCCATAAACAGGAGTTCAGTTGGAAATACGCCGTCGAGTTGGTGCCTTTGCCTTAAGAACTATAGATAGATTGATAGATAATGCTACTTCTGCTGAGGTGCCACGATATCACGCTGCCAGACAGGAGATGCATTTCTTTTCATTTTCCTTCAAAACTGTGGAATGATCTTGCTAGCAGTGCTATTGATACCTGTATACACGAATTAAAGCGGCTGTAATACTGGGCTGCATGGCCATTCAACACTGCTTTCATTCTCTGAGTTGCAGTGCTGTTTCTTCAAGAACATGTTTTCTATTTTTTTATTTCCTTTCCGAGCTTGTACCGTGTGAAGGTTAATTAATGAATATCAATAATATCCAATCCTTGCCATTCTTATTTTGATATCGCGTTAATCGTATTATTTTTTGTGACTGGGACATGGTTGGACAATATGTCACTTGTGAGTTAAGTGATGATAATTCTTTTAATTCATATTTTGGTGTTTACTGATGATATCCTTCCGTCATCTCGAAACAGATCGCGTCACGTAGTCACTGTCTGTAGTTGTAAGTGTCACTCACTTGGCTTCTTATCCTTAATCCTCATCAGAAAGTTTCGTGGAATACTGGACGGCCCAGACGGGAGAGGAAATGAATGGATGGCGAAACGGGTCGGCGACGATCGACTTGGATATATCTCCTTTATATGTCTGTTCACCTGTCTGGACAACCTCAGAGGAAACTTCAAATTGAGTTTCGCTTCATTATTGCCTCAGGATGAATTTTGGCGGCTGCGGGTTTTTTCGGTATATTGTCACATGTAGGTTTCGTTTAATCTGCGTTGCATGACTTTGAATAAGACTAGGTTTGCTAAAGCCAGGCTTTATACAGCGCTAAAAGATGCTGTATATAACAAAATTAAAAGCCACTTGTAAAGTTTTGCCGTGCCTCAGCTATTTTTGAGTCTATTAATGCTAGGAGAGTGATTTTGTAGTATATAATGTTAGTATAAAAATTTGCATACGAGTGATTCTAGAGCGTGACATTTTGTGAGTTTTATATTCTTATTTTTTATTTTTATACATATATCTGTTTGTTTACTTGTAAATATATAGCCTACACGAGAGTTTGTGGTGGGTGGGTAGTTGAGCAGCTCGGTGAGGTTTTCGTCAGTGATGTCATCCTTTCGGGACTGTTCTTATGATTACAGAATTTTCATTTTCTTCGCCTTCATTTACCCTCTCTCTCTCTCTCTCTCTCTCTCTCCTCTCTCTCTCTCTCTCTCTCTCTCTCTCTCGTAGCGTTTTGGGGGGTCCTGTTGCCTAATTCATGTTCTACCGGGTTATTTTTTATATTATATTTTCTTTTCTATGAATTCTGTTTTGCATTGGTTTTTCGACTTCTTATAGTAAAATCATGAAAAATTTAAATATAACTTGTAAAACAAACAAACACACACACACATACACATATACATATACATACATACATACATACATACATACATACATACATACATACATACATACATACATATTTGTTTCATCTGAAACTTGGTTTAGTGACACAGACAAGAGTGATGTATTCTATGGTTTATTAGGAACTTGGCATTTCAGCCGCTTTCTAATATTTTATGCGGTTGCGGTGCTAACGTCAGAATGTAAATCTTGAAATAATCTAACGTCATCTCAAATACTGAATAGCTTCTGGTCTAATTTTTTATATATATTAGTGGATGTTATTCAGTTGTCTGACTTATATATATATATATATATATATATATATATATATATATATATATATATATATATATATATATATGTATATATATATATATATGTATATATATATTCGAACAGCTAACGTGCAGTGTAGATAATTTATTCCCTAGGAGAAGCTTTAAATAAATGTAATCTTCCTAATCGTATTACTATTAGTAACTTTATCAGCGCTTCTGACTTGGGCAAAGGAACCGTGTAAGTTTCATTGTTAACGTGAAAAAATCTTTTGTTCCGAATGCTCTCCTAGCTGTAGCTCCACTTTCGCATTAATTATTTTCAACCAGCACTGGAAACTTGAGTCCTCTGCCTTTCAGATCATACATGTACTATAATTTTGTATTATCCTTTGACTGTTCGCCTGTCCGTCCGCACTTTTTCTGTCAGCCTTCAGATCTTAAAAACTTCTGAGACTAAAGGACTGCAAATTGGTATGTTGATCATCCACTCTCTAATCATCTAAATATACCAAATTTCAGCTCTCTAGTCTAAGTAGATTTTGTTTTGTTTAAGGTTAAAGGTAGTCATGGTCATGCGTCTGGTCCTGCAGTAATACAGGCCACCAAGGCCGGCTAAGAATTTCATGGGCGGCGTCCTAGAGTTTCATGGGGGCCGTGGCTGAGAGTTTCATGTAGCTTTATATCCCTTACGGGAACTCGACGTATTTTTTACTTGCCTGTTTTTCACTTTTTTTTCCACTCCATTTTCTGTGAAAGCCGTTGGCAGGCAGCATTGCTCTTTGTTCTCTTTAATAGAACAGTATTTTTTCATGGACTCATGAGATGCCCGGTGACTCCTTTTACGAGTTGAATACGAACGTCATGCATTCCACCGATTCAGTTTTTTCAGTCCTAGAACATAAATTTGTCAAGAGCACGGGTTTTTATGGCTCCTCTCTTAGAACCTCGCTGACAATTAATGTTTTGCCATGATACCAGTACTCATGTGTAACTCTGGTTTTGCTGCTTACTTAAAAACTAATATTGGGTATTGCGTGCTGATTGTGGCGGTCAGATGCTGAGAAATGCCTGGAGAAGTGGTCTTGTGTGATGCTTGTCTAATAGAACGTTCGTTAATACCTTTTCGTTTTGTGTATTCCATTCATTTACGCTTTGCGTAGCCTTGGAGAGAGAGAGAGAGAGAGAGAGAGAGAGAGAGAGAGAGAGAGAGAGAGAGAGAGAGAGAGAGAGAGAGCATTACAACTTCCCTAGTAAATTCGAATGAATCAGTGGTTGTATTGTATTTTTTCCAATTCTCATTTCTGATACTTGAACCACTGGATTTTGTATATGTATTTATTTATTTTTGGGATTCAGTTTCTATACGGTATAGAACTACTGTTATTTTATATAAATGCTTATGTTGCAGAATTTAAAAAAGATGGATTTTTCCTCCCTTTGTTTACGTAGGAAACTGATGCTTTGTATTCTTTGATATCAGTTTTGTTTTTTCGACATTTTATAAAGTACGTTCTCAAATGGTAAAAAGTCATATTCCCAGTGAACAAATCGGTACTATTTATTGCTTGTTTATCATTGTTGTTGTAAATGTAATTTAGAGGTGTCAGATTGGTTTGGCCTTCTCAGACGTCGATTCAACTTTAGTAAACAAACATTTTTTAAATTCATGTTGGGTTTTCACTTTTTTTTTAGTTCCATATCTATTCCGTTTTGCATTGTGATCCATTGCATGAATCGGAACACGTGTAGCAATAAAGCGAAACTAAACATAAATACAAATTTGATTGGCTGGAAGTTTTGCTCTCTGAACTACCTGCATTTAGTCAAGAGTTAGATTTTTTTCCTCTTTTATATTTCATGGAAATGCCGTAACGTAGGATCTCAAAGGGATTCGACCACTCGCCGTTAGTGTATTTGTAAAAATAAAGGGGAAAATATCATGTTAAAGGTGTCAGCGGTCAGAGAGAGAGAGAGGAGAGAGAGAGAGAGAGAGAGAGAGAGAGAGAGAAAGGGACATTGATATGATATTCGTTTAAAACTGAAACATTCAGATCACACAGTCATGATAGTTGCATGCGGATTTTTATTTCATTTCATTTATTCATTTTGTTTTTGGCGGCCGGCTCCCATGACATCACGGCGAAATCCTACAATTGAACCTCGACTTGGTTGTTGTATTCCATAGGAAAAAAAGGAAAGAAGAAAAGAAAAAAGAGCGGCAATGAAGAGGGGGTCGTAAAATGAAAAGCGCTTTCCCCTTTAGGGTTGAAATGGCCATTAGGTAGGTCCCTCACTTAATGAGAATACGCATCAGTTTGATAACCTACAAACTATATATAGTAAACCTGGGTGATGATGTAGTGATGATGGAGTTGCATGGTGCGGCGGCGGCGGCGGCGTCGTATTTCCGCAGCCAACGCTCCGGTGCGGAGTGAGTGACGACGATGCGCGCACACCATGACGACATCATAATGCAACGGCAATTTATATTGGAAGCGTCGCGATAAAGCCGTAATGCCGGACGTAGTACAATTTTATGATGTAGTAGTCATGGCTAGTAGACGGATGATGGGGCGGTTATGAAGCATCAATGAAATATTTCAGTCAATGAATAATGTTTTTAAAGTTGTTTTGATTCAGTTATGAAATCCTGGCGTAGTAGCAGCCTCCACGCGCTCAAAATGGACGCATTATTCTATCGGATTTGCAGCGCCTACTATGATAATCTATAATACATGCATGATGTATATATATAAATGCCAAGTGTTACATAAATGCCAAACAACGTGTAATACTAATTCGGTGATTGTATTTGTTGTTCGCTCGGGGAAATTTATGCTGTTTGTTTCGGCATTTGAAGCGATTAAACCTTTCACTGTGGTAGAATTTCTATAGCTCGACATAAGTCATTCGGTTAACAAATGATGTTGTGAATATAATTAACTGTTCCCAAATGAAGTTGCATCACAGCTCACCCACAAAAACACTCACAGACAGCAAATCGTGTACGTGAATTGAAGACCGCTTTTTATGTCTATGGTTATGTAGAAAAGCTTAATTATTAGTCGACTTTGTTGTATAAGTCGATTTGTCATTTCCTAAAACTAGAAACGTGGTTTTCTATGATTTTTTTTTTGTTTTTGTTTTGTTTTTTTTTTTTTTGTGCTGTGATCTCTGATGGGGCCATAGAGTAATTTTACCTGGGTCGCCCAAATGGCATTTTTGGGCAACTCAGGCAATTTACAATCCCAAGATGGCCGCTATATGCCATATTGCAAAGAGGAAACTTTGTTCTTTATTGTACCTGTACAATGTCTCTTTTCGTCGGTTTTCTTGTGTAGAATCCATTTTTTATATTTTTGTTTTCGATTGCAGGTCAATCTTATGTGTTAACAGGTCAGGCTTTACATCTGGTTGATGAAATAATGCATACTTCAACTGAATGTGACTAAAATACATTATAAAAAGAAAATTTGATGACTATATGTATCCTTGTGATCCAATTTTAATGTTCCTTTTGCCCGAGGCTAAAATGGACAAAAAACGGCACAAAGAGGAGTTGAAGCACCGGCGTCGGCAGATGAAAAGTGAACCTCTGTGCCTATGAGCTGTGTGCCCTGCCCTCATCTCAAATTGAAGAATGTGGTTGCCTCCGTAATGGTAGGCATTGCCAGCTCCAGCAAATGTTGTCATTGTAGGTATTTCACAATTATTGTATCATATTCTGGGACCACATGGAGGCGCTCTATCAAATCTAATACCTCCATCCGTGGTCACTAACCAACTGGAACTGAAAATATCTTTGTCTTTGCCAATTACCAAGACGTATCTGCAGAGGATCATAAGGGAAAACGCCGGGCTGATGATATTATCATCACCTATGAGCTCTCCATTGCCATCCCATTACCAAAACGAGATGCTATTCTGAAAAGTAAGAGCAACAAGCGGAGACTGTCTAACAGGCTGTATACCTTTACTGTTGACGAAAATGTGACGACGGAAGCTCCAGACAATGGTGCATTTGGCCATGAGGAGGCAGACATCATCATGATTTCCTATGTCCTTCAGCCAGATAGTATTAGAAAGCGTGCTTAGTGATGAATCTGATGTGTTTGTCCTGATGGTATACTGGGTATACTAGGCGGACATACAGTGCAAGGTCCAGATGGAGCGTTGGGATGGGACAGTCTTTGATATCAATGCAACTTGTGTTAAACTAGAGACAAAATGTCTTTTAACTCCTTGGCATGCGCATATGCCCACAGTGGATGCGACACAATCTCATATCCATTACGGTAAGGTAAGATAAGGGTATTCAATATTTTAGTGAGAGGGAACTTCCCAGACTTGGCTGTTCTACTGGGTGAAGTTGGTGCTACAGAGGCTGGTTTAATGGACGCAGCAAAACCCGCCTTTCTTGCTTTAGATGGACAGCAATCAGAAAGTTCTATGGAATCTACCCGCTTTACACTATACACCAAACAGACAAAAAGCCCCAAATTGATGACCCTTCCTCCAACATCATCCAGCCCGTTGCAACATGTGCTGAGGACTCATTTGCAAGTGAAGCTGTGGAAGGCATCGGGCCACCAAGCTCCGCATAGTAAATCAATTGATATCACAAGATGTGGACGGGAGATTGAAGATGGTATTCCTGGACGAAGATCACAGGGAAGATAGGGGACAGGTATAGATAGAAAAAAAAACTAATCGAAAGAATAACGTTCTTAATTGATTCAGTACAAAAAACTATTTGCAGTTTATATGGATGATTTAAGCATAAAGTATTTGATAAATGAGGGAGGGTGTACTATAGATGAGAACAGAATGAATCACATTTTATATGCTGATGACCTAATACTACTTGGTCCTTCTGTAAAAGCCTTTCAAAAACACATCGACGCGTTTATGCCGTTTATACCCTATTTTGAAGAACACTATCCTATGGATAACGCTGAAAAGACCAAATTAATGACAGTCAAACCGGAAAGATTCGTTAACTATTGAGAGTCGGAGTTGTACAGAGAATAAGAAGTAGGAAGCAGTCCTGTTTTTCATATCACGCCATTATACCGCGGAGAGAGGCAATCTTGCTCCGGATTTTCTGTGTGACGAAAATGGTCAAGTTCAACTGTTGAAATCATTCTGCACCTCGCTGTATGGTATTCCACTCGCGCTGGAAAGCAGAAAGGATGCTCAACGAACTTCGTGTCTGTTATAATAATGCACTGAGAAATGTTATGAATATTGACAGGTTCTGTGGTATTTTATTAGCATGTTATTAGATTGGGTATCCCTACATTTCAAGAACATGTAAGGAAAAATACAGTTAGTCTGTTCCTTCGGCTAAGTAAGACAAATAATAATCTTAAAGAAATTTTTAATTGTACTTTTTTTTAAGGTGTCAACAACTTTTTTAAAATAGTCATCTCATTTTTTAGTGAGTCATAAATGTGAACAATTAGGTATCTAGTTTATAATTAGTTTATATTATGCAACTTAGGAAGATTAAAAAGAAGTCCTTTTAATAAGTGTGAAATTATATTGTATAAAGGAATAGATATTTATGCAATATTTTCTGTAAAGTCTGTAAATATATGTATATGTATTTATTAGGAAGAAGGCCTTCTCTGAGGGCAGTAGCATTCAATATTATAGCTGTTTCAACGGCATTTAATTTATATAGATTCTACGAGTATATAAATTAAATGCCGTTGAAACAGCTATATGTATTTATCTAATGTATATGGCTCATAGCTGTAGTAAAGGATTCAGTTCAATTCAATTCAGTATTGAGTTATTACACATTTCATCGGAACAAGAGAATAAAAAGCAAAGTTTTCAAGCTGGTGCTTGGAGACCATCTTGAATTAAGCATATTGCCGGGGTTGCCCCAAGATGCCATTTGGGCGAACAAGCTAAAATTGTTCTAAATCCAAATTTAAATACAAGTTAGCAAAAACACTTCATAGGAAAAAAACGCTTCTAGGTTAACTATGGAATAGATAGGAATGTCAAATCGACTATATAGCTGAGAAACGAGATTATAATGGCTTAAATGAACTTTTATGGATTCATTTTTTCAGTTTGGTCACTTGAGGGCATTGGAAAACTTTTCACATTCGTTAAGGAATGAGGATTTTTGAAATCGTCCTGTTTGTAACTGAAGTAATTCCCTATTCAGTGTATCACACCTAGGAATGAGGTGATGTTGATGTTGACGAGTGAAGATGCGACGGTGACATGTTTGATCAGTGAATTCACATGGGCGACAGACGATGAAATTGGTGTGTTACTTGAAGTGTTTGAGTTAAGAATATGCACCATGAGTCATAACAGCGGAGCTGGCAGTTGTCAAAATAAGGTAAAGTAGCTTGAGTTAGGCATTCTTTTATTGTTTGCAGTTAAATTCGCAGATACAGCATGCATTTTTATATTGATACTTTTTCGGCTGTCGACTCTTTACCGAAAGCTGGTGTTCTTTAGTTAAATGGAATTTATTGACATTTGGACCGATGTAGCCCCCCATACCCTTTGCTGCCTCTACACAAGCAAAGAAAACCTTTTGTTGCCCAAATAAATTTTTTTTCTTGTCCTACTGATGAGCCAAACTCGCATTCATATCGAGATTATTTCTCAAGCCACTAGGTCGTTCCATAAAGTGTGTGTGTATGTGTGTGTCTGTGTGTGTATGTATGTGTGTGTGTGTGTGTGATTGTGTACGAATGACAATCACTCTTCGTCCTTCTCATTCTTGGACAAACCGCGCCTTCACTCTTGTCCCACTGTGTGCTAATAACACCAAGCGATATTTTGTGTGTGTGTGTGTGTGTGTGTGTGTGTGTATATATATATATATGTATATACATATATATATATATATATATATATATATATATATATATATATATATATGTTTGTGCGTGTGTGCTTCAGTTAACATGTGTGCATGAAATACTTAAATTGTTATGCCTTTCACGAGTTTGGTCTTTGGAGATATGGACATCTTGTACTCATATATCATATATACATATATAATATATATATATATATATATATATATATATATATATATATATGCGTGTATATATGTATATATGTATGTATGTATGTATGTATGTATGCATGCATGCATGCATGCATATTTTTTATATAAGTAGCCATATATCCTACCGGTACATAGGTAGAAAGTTGCAAGAACGATATGAAATTTATTAAAGCAATCGAAAACCTAACAGTAGCCCCACTTAACGAGTAGGAATGGAAGAAGGGGTAAGAAATATTGTGAATACACGAGGCCAGCCAGTGGGTCAAGTCTTTTGGGACCTTCAACCTTTCACGTTACCATGTGGCACAACAGCGTTCAACAAAAACTTAACAACGTCGCAGTATAGTATAAAAGACAGTGACAGACTACAAAATAAACGAATAAAAGATTCCTGCTACTATTTACATGTATATCTTTCTGTCACTGTGCTCGCTTTTAACCTCCAGCGGCCACAGTATCAAGATTATTAGCAGGATGGCGGGAGTAGCAACCTGCAATGCAGTCTTAATGTGTAAGGTACGAACTCTTAGAAACCGTTATTTCGTGATAACATTTGAATGTCATAAACTTACATGAATAAAAATATATTTATTACAGCTTCCTGGTAAATCATGGTAGCTCTCATTTTAATAGAGAAAAGTTGCTGGACTTGGAAATCGCAGATTAAGGTATTTGGCGGCAAAGGACGGAGCCCTTGGGGAAAATGTTGCACTCATATACACATGGCGAGGACGTGAAAACCATGGAATGGATAAAGGTAGTAACAGAAAGTTTGTCATTTGAAATTTATTGATGATGCGCTTCCTTATCAATGTTGAATTTTTGTAAAAGACCCAATATTTTTATATTCACGTGAATTTACATTTTTTTCCGTGACCCCACAGGAAATACATCATGATGCATTTTATTGTTGAAATGTTTTATGTTAAATATAAAGTCTATGTCTTCTATACAAACATAAGAAAATATACAGCAAATATACGGAATTGTAAATAAGTTATTCCAGAGGTCATGCCGTAATAGTTTGTACATCAGAGGAAAAAGCTGGCAGTCTCATAGTTTAAAAACTCAAATTCTTCTTTTATTGCAAATATGAGTAAAATATTTATTGTTGAAAACTGCTAGAGATCTCAAGCATTCTGGGGAAGGTTAAGTGGTAATAGATAGTATATCTCTTATGTGATAGAATATATATCTTCAGTGAATGAGAATCTGCAGTGTGTGTGATCAGTAGTGAAGTTTTGCCTCTTAAAAATTATAAGTACAGATTGGCAATACAAGGACCTTAATTGGCACCCTAGACATGGCCATTATTTCTCACTTTATTCTGTTATTGGACTTAGTAAAACAATGTCTCATATAAAATTTTAATATATTTACAAACAAAGTTACCTTCAATAACAAAGATCTTCTGTAAACTGAAAAATTTATTATTTCAAGTCACGATCCATCCAATTGGATCTTGACGTGGCAATATCGGGAACAATGCATAACAAGTAAAAAAATGCGCCAAAGTTACGTCGGCGCAATCGAGTTTTCTGTGCAGGGCATAATGTTGCATGAATCTCTCAGCCAGGGCCCATGAAACTTTCACCTACGGCCCGGTGGGGGCCTGTGTTGTTGGCGTTGGTATCTACTGAGGTTAGAGGGCTGCATTTTGCTATGTTTGTGGAGGGTGAATAATCAACTTCCCAATTTGCCGCCTTCTAACTTAAGTAGTTTCTAAGATCTGAGGGTGGACAGAAAAATGTCATTGATACGCTAGTCAATAGTTGAACTATGATGCTGGCGTTTTACAAACCGTTACCTTTATGCAGTATTTTTATGGTATCGATGTGAAAATTAATTGGGGAAATATGTGTTGCTTTTTGTGATAGCATATTATCCTAGGTTTCATATAGTGATTCATATCCGAAATAATGTGCATTCTAAACATTTGTTTCTGTGTTTTGGTAGTAAGGTTTGATCATTTCTATAAGCTCTCTCTCTCTCTCTCTCTCTCTCTCTCGATTTTATGGTGTTTATTACCTATACTATAAACGTATTATCAAAGTATCATTAACTCTTTACCCCATAGTCGTCTCGTCACCCTAAATATTTATTGTCCCAGCATGTAACTCGGAAGCTTAACCTTGATGATATTAATTTTGTTGTTGTCTGAAACTGTACATAACCCTAAGCGTTTCCCCTTCCGTGAGCGAAGTTAACTAAGTTTGACGAGCTTGGGGTAGGTAACACTCTGTAGGTTTATTAAATTCTTTAGTCCAGATCTCTCGTAAAGTTTCCTATTTTAATCAGTTCTTCAGAACTCCCGTACATAATAATTCAGGCTAAACTAACGTGGTAAACCTTACCCTACTGTGGTGCTGTTCTTCGTTATTTCAGAATATTATTTATAATAATGAGCGCAAATTATCAACAATATTAGCCCGCACAATTAGACTTATTATATTAGTATATCAATGTCTAGTACTATCATCATTTACCAATGTACAACAATAAGAAAAAATCTAAAAAAAGAAATTTCGACGTTTTTTAGAAGAATGTTTTCAAAACTAGGATTTTGGATTCATTGGTATCAAAATTGAATTTGAATCTTTTGAGTATGATTGAAGATATTGGCTTTTATCAAAATTGCGCTATATCCAACGCTTGTGAATGAAGCACCTCAATTATTGATGATTTAATGGCCTAAGCAGATCTATTTTAGTTGAAATATGAAACTACTTAGTTTGCCAATTTTGAAGTTATTAAGTATTAGAAGTAAAAATTTTCCCGTGTTAATTCGTGCTTGCAGGAAAAGTTATTAAAGTCATTAAAATTCAGACGCTTGGAATATACTATATGTATATATATATATATATATATATATATATATATATATATATATATATATATATATATATATATATATATATATAGGTATACAGGTATACAGGAGCGCAGAACATAAGAGGATCAGGAGGTCCATTGATACTAAACATGAAGGCCAAGATTATTATAAAACGTTTCGCACATCAACTTTGTGCATCTTCAGTCTGTAAAAAGAGAAATGTATATATTAAAAACTAAAAAACAGGATTCACAATAGTATTCATTAAAATGCAATAAAATATAAATAGTTAAAAAGAGAAGAAGAACCACTGAGGTACCAACCGACTAGAATGGAAGGAAAGAGAGAGAGCCAGGTCCAAGACGTTGACTATGCCAGATGTAGAGGTGAAGCCGAGGTGTTGTTATTCAATTGGGGGAACCAGCCTTTTAATAATTAAAGATTCCAAGGTAGTTAGGTGGTCCGGGTCTTTAGTATAACCTATTATCGAGAAGTGCTGTTTTGATACATTTATTTTGCATTTGGTGGCATGATTCTTGATACTAGAAAATTCAGGATTACTAATTCTTTGACCTGGTAATCCTGAATTTTCTAGTATCAAGAATCATGCCACCAAATGCAAAATAAATGTATCAAAACAGCACTTCTCGATAATAGGTTATACTAAAGACCCGGACCACCTAACTACCTTGGAATGTTGTTGATTAATGTATTCTAACAATTGTGAACATTGCCATGAATTTTTAAAAAGTGCAAAAGTATCGTCCACATATCTTCTAAAATACGCTGGTTTAAAAGAGGAATTACATTGGTCTAAAAACTAAATTTGGGTATCTCTCGCCCTTCATTATTACTCGCAACATAACAGGCCGATTTTCAGAATTTTTGATGGGCCACAATTTGTCCATTATGTTTTGAAGATCATTATAATATTTAACTGGAAGAAACTTTGCGAAAATATGTGGACTTGAATGGTTATCATCATTTACTTGCTCTTATCCTCTTCCATTTCTTGCAATTTGAGAAGCAGAAAGTCTCAAAGTGTTAAATTAGGTGCTTGTGGTGATCCAGTTTCAAATTTTACTCTTTGGTTGCCATCCGCAATACCAGAGATTCGTGAGATTTTTGGTTGAAAATTTACCATATTCGAGGGCCATCCAGATCTTTGCCGGCCTTGAAGTTCACGAGCTTTGCTGGTATACTTGCCTTTCGATTTGTATATTTTGATATTATTATATTATTGGGTTACAGGAAAAATATACCTGTGGTGTGAATGACAAGACTCCATGCTTTTTTCATACCAAGAGTGCCTTCTTACGTTGGCTGCCGTCTACTTGGTCCCTCGCCAATCTAGAAAGGTTGCAAAGACGGATTCACTTCATATAACCAGTTAGTTACAGCAGTAACGCGGTTATAGTATAGGTAATCGTGGCCTATTGTGATTAATAACCACTAATATATGAAGCAGGACTGAAACTCGGGCTCCTCATGAAGTACTTCTGAAAGCCTGTGCTTTTCTTTAGTAATTGTATGAACTTTTTGCTTGTAAATAAACTTAGTGTATGCGATACACATTTACCTGATGCTCCTCCCCCCCCGCACACACACACACACACACACACACACACAAATATGTATTGAGTGCGGAATGTTTATGAAATGGGAACCCTAAGTTGAGAAGACGTGGTTTAAAATCATGTATTAAGGGAGAAATGACTACGAACATGGCAATTATTTAAAGAAGCTGTTACCGAAGCACCTTTATTTTTTTACTTTTTTTTATGTCTTACCTTATAAGGGTAATAAGCTCGTGACCGTATGAGCTTTGTATTAGTATAATATATTGCACATATCGTGATCTAGAAAAAATCCGTCTTTTATTATTGGCAGTTGTACAGAAAAACCAGTACAGACCGCCTCTTAAAACCAAAATATATGTATTCATACTAGTGTATGCACAAATTTACCCACATAAGCCTCTCTATCATGTATCGATGAGAAAAGAATTCCTGTAACTATGATTATAACAAATAAAATCTGAGAATTAAATTTAGGATAATCAAAAATATTTCGTTTTGACTGCCACCTTCCCATTTTGCCACCTTTTTCGACCTAGTATAAGAAAAAAACTTATTTCATTACACATTCTGAAAATAGCGCATGAAAAAAGTTCGTTCCCACAATCGTCAATTTTGACGCATAAAATAATTGCTATATTTAGAGATTTCTTTAAGCACTTAATACTATTTGTTAATTTGGGTAAATTGATGCAGAAACCGCTCTTGAGTATTTATGACGAACTTCCGTATTGTCTGGGATTTTTTAGCAAAATGTTGCTGTGGTGAAAGTGTTGTGCGTTCTGGGAACACCAGTAATTTCTCCACATTCAATCCCATCAGCTTAAAAGGACGAACACATTGAAGCATCATGCGGCCCACTCATTGTTATGGCAGAGAGGAAAACTGGTAAACAGGAAGTAGAAGCCAGAAGATAGTTTAAGCATCAGCGCCAGTTGGATGCTGGATTTAGGTTGTCGATGTTTAATTTGTTGATGTTTTCTTTTGAATTTAAAACAAATACACATTTCATAAAGCAAG
Source organism: Macrobrachium nipponense (assembly GCF_015104395.2). Classification (NCBI taxonomy): domain Eukaryota; kingdom Metazoa; phylum Arthropoda; class Malacostraca; order Decapoda; family Palaemonidae; genus Macrobrachium; species Macrobrachium nipponense. The sequence continues at coordinate 72,691,154 of NC_087212.1, read as the reverse complement.
TTCAATTTGCAGATTGGAGTTTTCAGAAGAAAAATGGGTTCAATTTTCAAATGAGTTCTGAAATGCAGATTTTTTTTTTTTTTTTTTTTTTTTTTTTTTTTTTTTTTTTTTTTTTTTTTTTTTTGGAGGGGCATGCGCTTTCTAGTACAGTAGCAAATTCGACTGTTAGTTCTTATGGTGGCTGGAGTCTGTTGTTACTATATCATATATTTATAATATTATATTATATTATATATATATATATATATATATATATATATATATATATATATATATATATATATATATATATAGATATATATATATATATTATATCTTATATATATATATATATCTATATATATATATAATATATATATATATAATATATATATATATATATATATGACTGCATCTAAACGGTAGGAATGGAGATCGAGGTCTTTCAATATAATTGTTCATCTCAAGAGTCATTATAAAGGGCCATCAACCGATACAATGTTAGGCATTATGCTGTAACATTAGATACCACAACTATTTATGCTTTCATCTTAGGAGGCCTTTGTGAATTATGTTGCTCTGGAAGCGTTTAGTTTGCTTTTATTGCTTTGTATTGCTTTCTTTATTGCTGTTGCTGGTGTGTAATATGGCATGGAGGTGGATTTTTCTTTTCCTCTGTTTTTGTCGCTGCTCTATAATTATCGTCTCATTGAAGTGTCCGTCGGGCATTCTGGATATTAATTTTCTATTAGGGAGCTGTCATGCATAACCTTTAATTGTTGTTATGGAATAATGTTTAGTTAAATATACTTTTGTTCTTAATAGTTGTCTTTTCCTTTGTTTTGCTATTCATAATCTTTTTTGTAATGTTTTCTGTGGAGTGTTTACTTTGCTGTTGTTCCTTTGTCTCTCTCTTTTTTTTATAAGTATTTAGGCATATTTTCTTTTAATTATGAATCGGATCATTCCAGTGGTTGAGACTTATGGTGTTTATTTGCAAATGCTGAACCGTTTAAGTACTTGTCATGAAATTCTTCCATTTTGATATTCGCCTTTCAGGGAAGCCCCAGCAGATGAGTGCATCTTTTATTTGGAAATTCGTCCCTTCAGAATAGCTTCAGGAGATCCTCGCAGCTTTATTTTGTTATTTATCCTTATTATATTTTACTTTCAATTCATTGCGCGTTTATTAGAGGACCATGTTCCATCCTACTTAAGAATTGTCATTAATGCGCCAGTATAATTGCTTTTGCGTTCAAGTACTGGGACTTGTTCAGCATTTGCTTATAAAATAACTGTTCCAGTTTCAACCACTGAAGTGACTTCATAGCCTGATGGCCGTTCCTTATAATATTGGTATAAGAGACGTTCGACTTACTGGGAGACTTATGATGTGAAAATATTGAACTAGATGGTAAAAACTGTCCTATGAAAGGTGTCAATTATAGCACTTCCTAATTTTAGAATAGCCTAAGTAAGTAAGGGCTTGAAACCAATCGAGAAGCTTCAGTTGTTTTCATCATCCATTTTGCAGATTTTCAATGTTCATAAGATACACCAAAACCATCTTAGCGCTCTCAAATGTCGATTGGCTGGCAATTTTTCTCCATAATGTGATGACTTTCGAGACAACAGTGCTTTCTTTGATTTCATGCCATCTCGCCTAATTGCCCTCATTCGCATGAAAACCCGTATGCTGAAAGCGAGGCGGTTTTTCTGAAAGAGAAGATCTATTTTTCGCGTAGCCAGCAAGATCAGGATTGGCGCCTCCGTCGTTAAAAATGAAAGCTCCCTGCTAGGCTTAAGTGCCAAGCGAGCGCAAGCCCGAAATAAAGATGAATCCTCGATCAGAACTATTTTGCTTTTCAATTTTGTACAACGGCGTAGAGACGGGATCAGAGGCGTTATATATTTAAATGGTTCTTTGCTCTTCAGATACTGTGTTGAGAATGGGTTTGTGAAAGCAAATGGAAATTCTGAAATATTTGAAACTGAAGTCAGGTTGATCCATAAAATTCATCAGAGGTGTTCGTTTTCGTCTATATCTATCTATCTGCCTATCTATTTATTTAGCCATCTGTCTATCCCTCTGTATGTATGTGTGTGAAATAAAAGTAATACCTTTCTTGCAGCTGACATGTTACTGTCCCACCCGTCCCCCCCACCTAAAAAGAGGAGAGAATAAAGGAATAAAGGACCTCCAAAAAGGGGAGTGAGAGGGAGATGCTAATTCTTTGGGTTTTCAATGTGCATGGGTAAGGTGCAGGAGAAAAGATATGTATGATAGTTGGGTTTTAATTTAAGAAGGGTAATTTAAGAAGGGAAATCTGCATATTATGGCACTTGGTGAGTCAAAGGTGAAAGTGAAGCGAGTACATCATTAAAAAACGAAGATTAATAGTTTTTTGGTTAATTGAAGTATATACATTAGAACTATTGGGCTGTGGTGTAGCGCTTGTATTACTTGGAAGGCTCGTGTGATTGGTTGGAAGGGTACAAATGCCCTAGTTAGAAGAATGTTTGGGTAGAATTGAGTTACAAGACAAACATCCAGCTTAGTCGGGACGAGAGCAAGATTTTCCCCTCAAGCATAAGTTGTAAACATTATATTCCTAACTTAACATGAAGTGGGCTTCGTAATTAGTACTCGTACTAACTACTATTTATACTAACAACAAGGATCAAATAAAGAGGAAACAATTTAACCATGTTCATATATTCTCAGTTATAAATGGAAACATTAAATAATCGAACAGAAACTTATCCTAAATTCAGTAAACCAAATTAATTTAAACGTGCTAAAATCTACTATCAAATAGAGCCTTATTTCACAACCGAAAACTATAATAAGTAGGCTATATTTTATTAGAAATAATTTTTTGGGCTGTTTAACATGCACATTATTTTTTACATTTATATTCTAATAGATAAATGATAAATATCCTATTCTGAAATTCCTGTGTCTTTTAACTCGACACGAAACACCGTTTTCAGACTTATTTAGGCTCTACATAGGGCTTTCCTAACCCCTCCATCACCCCCCCCCCCCAAGAAGGACAACAACAACAACAACAACAACAACCACAACCAGCAAATTTGAGTCGTGAAAATATTAAAAGGTGGTTGTGCTAGGTGATTTGAAATCAAAGATATTCGACAGTCATTCCATATATGATGGAGTTCCTTGAGTAAACAAGGATAGAGAGTCTTTTGGAAATGTGGTTGGAAAAGGCCTTGATTGTTGGAAATGTATGATTTCCAAAGAGTATTTATAAAGGATACTTGGGAAGAGAAAATGGCAGTCACATAGATGATATTTGAAAAATCAATTTTATTATAGTGTAGCCAAGGCATTTGCTTTGTAGTTGATTATGTGTTGTTAGATAACAAGTTGTTTTGTTCTCTTTCTTTCATGATTTTTCTAGGCAAAAACCCGTTTCTACCAAATAGTTTACCGCCTGCTATATGGTGTTTATTGGGTTTACCCTATGTATGTGTGTGTGTATCTGCTTTTGTCAAACATTACAATACTATCATTGTATCTTAGGTACTGTAACCGTGCTTAGTTTTTTCTCAAGTTTAACATTCACATCTTTTCATAAGAGCGCATTCAGTCTGTGTATATGCACATTTAATTGTCATGTTGGCTGCTATCCACCCTTTTCATTGGTTACAAATTATCAGAGAAATTCTTCATTTGCATTTTTCTTCTCTTTTCTAGCTGACCTGATTTTATGGTTTGACCTGAATTCGACCCAAAAGACCAGTGCTCTCTTTATTAAGCTCTTGGCTGTCTTCCAGTCCCATCCTTAGGCCAGCTAGCCTATAGTGATTCGTTATTTTTCATGTCCTGAACTTGAAAAATTAGTTCGTCTTCTTAGAACTTGTTTTCTGTCGGTTTTCAGGTGCAACTTCCGAAATTCATGATGAAATACTTTGTTGTTTGGTTCTTGTCATGTCGAATAGTTTCATAAATTAAATTATTACGAGGAAGTTTTGTCTTAAAACTTCATGCCGTTTATGTAGTTTGGTTTAAGGCGGATTTATCTAAACTCACATGAAAGATGAATTGTTGCATTTTTAAAGGTTTATTAGTTCGGAAAAAAAAAACATTCAAATATAACGTTTGATTATGTTCTTCAAATAAAGAATAAGAAAGTGGTCTTGTTTTACGTTGATTTGTTAAAGGATTTGGTTCAAATATTGAATTACACTGGATGAAGTGCTGATTTGCGACGTCGAAGGCTACTCGGGGAAGTGTACAATTAAAAGCTAACTGGCATTAGTTACTTGCCTCCCCCTACATCTACTTTACAAGCAACTGTGGGTTTTGGGTGGCGTAAAAATTTGTCTTGTAATGCACTGTCACTCCTTAATTAGCTGATTGTAATCAGTCTGGTTCTGATTATCCTTATTTTGAAGGCAGTGACCATATATATATATTCTGAAATTGTGGAACTCATAATTTTTGTAGTCGTTATTCTCTGAGGTTTTAGATTTCGTAGCTCATCGGCGGGTACGGCTCAAATACCGGAGCTGACGGAATGACGTGAGAACAGATTTTCTGAGAAACTCATGTCCTGCAACTGTGACCAGGATTCTGATTCATTGATGAACTTTAATAATGTTTTCGATGACTCCTTACGCAGCGGTCTCCTCAAACATCGTAAACAGCAAATGGCTGTCATTTGACTAAAAATTCAACATTCTTGAGCGTTTATGCTTTCTGTTCTTTTCGTTACAGAAAGAAGTACTTCATGCCAACTTTTGGGGCACATTTCGTATTGTAGAGGCGACAGTCCGGCCTATGTAATGCACTTTTCCATGCCAGATCCGATGTTATGATAACAAGAAGATAAAGGGGAAATGGCAAAGTAGTGCATAACTTGACAAAAACTGATAAGCCACCTCTACCTCTAGTTAAAAAAAAAAGAAAGAAAAAGGAAGCATGAACTGAATTCCAAAGATTGTCCGGTGATTAGCGGTTTACATATAGCAAATGTTAGCTGATGGAAAGTCACGACTCCACCGGCAGGAATAAGGACACTATCCTTGAAGAAAAATAAATCGGTGCTTATAAAAATCATAATTTAGAAACGATCGGTTACAACTTGAGACGAGTCGTCTCCGGCAAGTGTCCTAACCAGTCCTTACCAGATGGGCCATTCCATTTTAGTCTTTCAACTATTCTCTTCGCATCAGATCGAACTTGAAACTTTTGACAATTAGATAAGCCTACTCAAATTGACTCTTTTGCATAGTAGTGTTTAGTATGCGCGTAATATGTGTTTGTATATACAATATATATATATGTATATATAAGTAAGCTACATATGTCCTTTAATATCCAACTCGTTCCACCTCGGAATTTATATATTTTCATATATGTTAACCGAAGGGGGAATTTTTAAGTTTGGACAACAAGTGAGGTAACATCACTGAAGTCTTGATTTCTTCTTTGTCCTCTGGTTCGAATCCACGAGAAGACGAAATTATTATCAATTAAGAAATTCCCTTTCGGTTAACACATATTCAAATATATTAATTCCGAGGTAGAGCGAATCGGATATTAAGGGACATTTGTAAATTAATGCATGCATATGAAGCACGGTGATGAGATAAAAATTCATGTGTATATATAAGTATTTATGTATGTTTTGAATTTTTGTCATTTAGTATACCCACGACTTTTACATACTCACAAATGTTAAGCCGCATACATCGTTAAATATCGAATTCAGTATACGTACCTTAGGAATAACTCCTAGATGCTTCTGCACCGGCCAGGAATCACAGGAGCATTTATTAATGATATTCCCCCGGGGTTTATGTTATTCCCCGGGTATATTGAATTCGATACTGAAAGATTTTATGGCTTAATATTCCATGAGATCTCGGGTACCATCCTAGGAAGATTTAGCAAGACAAACACCTAACCTTAATCGTCCTTGCCGTAATCCATGGTCGTTTTCCCGCATGAAAGAACATTCGACGTGTTCAGTTTTCCTGGTGACATTCTCTCTCTCTCTCTCTCTCTCTCTCTCTCTCAAGTAAAGACTATTTTAACCTCCGTGATTGTAGAGTGGAAAATTGAGCAACATCCTCAAGCAGAGGAAAAAGAAGGAAAGCCATTCATGTGAATTGGAGACAGAGGGAAAAACATCCTCGTGAAGGGAAAAAGAAAGAATTTAAAAAATATTATGAAGGAAGAAGGGAAGGAAAGCGGTCATGTGAAAGAAGAAAAAGAGTCCAATTACTAATGTGAATGGAAAAACAAGGTAGTGTTGGGTTGGGGATGGGGGTGGGAGAACATTTCGATAACCCATTGCGAGAATTGTCAAGCCAAAACGAAATTCACGCTAAGGGAGAAAAGAGACATTAGCAGGAATTGGCAAAGAACGGATAACATTTTGGGCAAAATGAGGAAGCATGGGAAAACAGTCGTGTGAAAACGAAAAGAGAAGCGAGGAAACATTCGTGTGAATTGGCAGAATTAGGGGAAACATTTGTGTATTTGAAGCGTCTAAGAAGGGATGTAAGTTTTCGCCCCGACCGTTGATAGAATACCCGCTTATTTGGGTCGAAAGACTGCGATCGAGCCTCCTAACGTTCAGGAAATAATATGATGGAATCTCTCTTTATTTCAGTGACAGCTGTTTCAGGAACCAGATCTGGTTCTGATGAATCGTCTTCCGTCTTTTGAAATAGTCTCTTTATTGTCCTGTAACAGTAGTTATTCGAGAGGGAAGTGGTTGTTGTGACGCGTTTCGCTTAGGAAAATGACAGCGCGTCGGTATGAGGAAAAGGCGAGAGTTTTGAACGTGGAAATCCCGTCTCTAAAATGATGGGGCCTCTCACAGCTTTGAGGAATAGATACTTTGATATCTGGGCGTCGGGAAAAATTTTGTGATTAATTGAAAACGCCCTGTAACATTTCTAAGCGAACAATTTGGTGACAGGTTTAGGGCAATTAAGTTGCGATTCTTTTCCGTCCATCCCGGCCGATTTAATCGACAGCATCCGGATCTTTGATGTGCGCGTTTTACGTATGAATAGCTTGTTTGCGCAATTTGCGAATGAAAGGCTTATTTCCCATTTTGACCTGTGGAGAAATTATCCCATTTACCGGCGCGATTCTCATTTCCAGAATTTTGAGCTTGGCGATATTTTATTTTTATGGTTAGTTGAAGCGCTAAGTGAGAGCCTAATGGCGTGAATCACCCTGTTGAAGCCTGTCGGTGTCTGTTAAGCGTCAGAGTAAGTTTTGGTGTCCCTCTTCAAGCAAGGACTGTTTGTTAAAGCATCCTTTTCATCAGCAAACATGTTCGTATTGTGACTTGACCCGTAAAGTTCCTTGACCATAGTCAATGGTACCTGAGTGTGTCCTGTCTGTTAAAATTTGACTGACTGCGTGCTCAGACTTTATAAGCATTGTCTTTGTCTTCTTTAAAAAGAAGCTTTGTCTCAGTGACAGTGTGCCCCCTTATCTTTTTCCCATTAAAGCAAGCCTGATGAGTATGTCCTGTGTCTAAAAGCATGTCTTATCTCTTATGATTTCCCAAAAACCATAACTTAGGCCGTAACCTGGGTTCCTCGCTGGACGAGTGGTTTTCGAGCTCGGCTGCCAATCCGGTGGTCCGAAGTTCGATTCTCGGCTTGGCCAACGTGGAATCAGAGGAATTTATTTCTGGTGATAGAAATTCATTTCTCGATACAATGTGGTTCGGATCCCACAATAAGCTGTAGGTCCCGTTGGTCACGTAAAAATATCTAATCCTTCGGGCCAGCCCTAGGAGAGCTGTTAATCAGCTCAGTGGTCTGGTAAAACTAAGATATACTTAAGGCCATAACCTTAAAATGCATCCAGACATCGCGTCTTGTCTGTTAGAAAGCTTGCCTTCGAGACTCGTTGCCAGGCTGCTTCTAATAATTTAATTTCATGCATAAACGTAATACCTAGCTTATTCTTATAATTAATTTTAGGTATAGTCATTTATTTTTCCAAATTTTGTACCAGTTTTTGTCTGAGGAAAAAATTGCCTTGCATACTTGATGTTTTACAGCGCTTAGATCTCTAATTAAGCCTATTTTGCATTGCCCAATAAGAACTTCATTAACTCAGTGCAGCAGGCTTAGTGAGAACGACTTCAATAGTCGGGTTTAATTAAAGAAAAAGTAATATTATTATGATATAATAGCCATTTAATGTGATTGTAATCATTTTTCCTGTGTGCTTTACTTAACTTCTGCCTGAAATTCTCCGATGGTGATCGATTGAACTAAAATCAAATGTATCTTTTGCAGTTTTTCTGAGCAATGTTGTCAAAATTAGTATCTCCTTAACAGGCATTTTATTTAAACGTTTGATGTCAGTAATATTTTGGAGAGTAAATGGAGTGAATATCTGAATATATTTTATTTACCTATTATTCTGGAGTATTTTAGTAGTGATTTAATATTTTACGTTAATAAAGCTTGAAATCTGGATAAGAGGTTAAAATACTGGAGCTTGATTACACTGATAGTTATAACGGTTAGATAGTCGAATTAAAGAAAAATAAATAGATGATAGCAATAGCCCAAGAACTCTGTCTATTTCTCGTGCTGCATTGTGATATATTACTGCACATACCTGACTTCTGATTTCTTGAAAGATGAAATGAATTTTCTTCCTTTTTTTTTCAACAGTTGATACATATCCTCATCCTTCTTCTTTTATGTGGTCTTGGACCGGAGAGGACAAGAGAGAGCTGCTCGTAACAATATCAATGGCGAGGGTATTTTGTCATTGTAAATATTCTTCATCGGCTCCTTTTTCGATGGTTCATTCTAGAGTGTTTGACCCCCGTGGTTATAGGCTGTCACTGGAACTTCTCTTGCGGTGTCTTTCAACATCTTGCACAAAGTAGCCGCCAATATTGGCGTCAGAATCGAAGTAAAACGAGGCTGGACTTGTTGCACATTACCTTGATGAAAAGGAGTAACTTCTACGCTGCTTCCCCAAGAAAAAATTCAAATCCTAAAAAATATCGGAGTCCGTCTATTCATAGACGTTTGTGATTTGTCAAATGTTGTTGACTTGGGCGGAACGCTTCATTTGTTCATGTAAATAAATTTAGAACTATATCAAGTAATACATTTTCACTACCTCCATAACTCTCATTTTGTGACGCAAGTTGTCAATTGTTTCCCTGACAATTGAAAAAAATGTATTATCATACTAATCGCTGCCGTTAGCCCGACATCACCTACAACCTACCGACTTGACTATTGTTTATACAGTTTTGTTTATGTATGTTCAAAGTGTTTGTGACTTTGGCACGTATAAATGGCGGTACTCAGTCGAAAGGTATAACGTTAGAGAAGATACCTGAAAAATGCGAAGAGCTGCGGAAGATTCCAACAGAATGCTGTTGTACCTACCTCTGAATGACCTTTCTAAAAGGCCAAGAGAGCTCTATGTACTTGAAATATGCATCTGCTTGTCATTTGCCCTCGCAAGGCATCCTACAGTACTTTCGGGCTTTTGTGTATGCATGTGTGTGTATGTGTAATACTTACACACATACACATGTTTACATAAACATATACGGTATACTTATATGATAAACGAGAAAGAGAGAGAAGGCGATACTTGCATCTTAAATTAATTTTGTGATTGCATTTTGTCACATACGTTCTATTCTTTTCTTTTTATATATTCACTTGTTTTTAAAGTAACTGGCGTATCTATCAATCGACATTATAATGTCGCCCATGGAAAGGAGGACGTGAGTCTGAAGGGGCCGCTAATGACTTTTAGTAGTCTTTTAATATCTGGCCGATTTCACGATGGTGTGAAATCCCGGAGCTCTGTTTCTTGGGATGTTTTTCCTTAACTCTGGGAACATATGCGATGTGTTTTTCTTTTATATTTAAGCCCTTTTTTTTTTCAAGATAAACTTGAAAGCACATGGGATTTCAAATGCTTCGTATATTCTAAACATTTTGACAATTATATAGAATTTTGCCAGAAAACTTGTTCCGTGATGCCAGCTGCCCATTAAGTATAATACTAATAGTAAGGAAGATGATGATCATTATTACCTGAAAGCACTGTATACTAATCCCTTAACTAGAATGAGGGTGGTTGCCATAGGAATTTTTTCTATTAGGTTTCAGTTTTTTAACTAAGCACAGGAGTCAAGTACTATAAGTAAACTCTCGCGTCGATGAACTTTTCATACCTGACTATTTCCCTCTGGGATTTACGGAAAATAAGGCTGTAAATTATTTATTTGTAACGTGATATATTCACTTTTGCGTTGAGAACGCGATGTTTACTCGGAAATTTGACTGTATTTTCAATCTTTGAAAATTGAAAACGCATGCTATCTCCTACTACCCAGCTTGAAGTTGAGGTATCAGTAGTGTGAGCGTACATAGTCAAAGCATGTAAGTATTTGTGCTTTCAAGCAGCCTGCCGTAACCAGTACTTCAGTGCTAGGTCGACATGATACATAGTGAAATCCTCTGCAGTAGCACAGTGTTTATCTTCTGTCGGTGATGTGCTAGGTAACAGTAGCTTACATTGAAGTGTCTTTGTCTGTTTTTATAATAAGACGCCATTCTAAGGAACATAAGGGCTCTGTAGAAAGTTCCCAGACCCTGAAGAAAAATGAAACGACGATTATGTGCAAGAAGAAAAAATAGTCTCAAGACTTCATGCTCGCTTATTAATAGATAATTTGGTTTCTTTCTATAAAAGGGTGAGTAATTTCATTATTTTCCACCAGCATTAATTTTCCAACCTCTTTCGAAACCTAATAGTCACACTGTTCGTATAATTGTATTTGTGGAAGCCAAACTTGCAGCTGGTGATTTACCCTAGTGCAAGTCATCCTTTGCAAAGAACTTGTGTGAATTATGTTAATCATGATACTTCAGGTAAAGATGTTAGAGATTTTACAGTATTTTCTGCTTTTTCGCCACTTCAATTCTGAGCGTGACATAGACAGCTCTTAAACAGTCTTTCATTTGATCTTCGTTGTAATAAATCTTGCTTAATAATTTTCTTATGTCTTTACCCAGTTTGCATGCCAGTGAGTAAACCACTAGGAATTTATTACTGTTTTCTTTTTTCTTTATTTTTTTTCTAATTAGATACCGTTTGGTTTGATAAAAATCTCCGATTCCATCGAAATTGCAGGTTTGGTGTAGATTATATTTATCTTCTGGAAACAATTTTACTCTAAAATATATATTTTAAATTCGTTCTGAAGTAACTAACAGCTTAAATGTCCAGGTGAGTAATCTTGTATACGCTGATCTCTCCGCTGAAGTTTCATGAAATTGACCTGTGAAACAGGGCTAGTATATTTATTGAAAATATTATCTTTGAATTATGCCGAGATGCTTGACTCCGAGCTATCAAATGACCGTCAAAGCTCATCGGACAGAATCCTTTTCCCAGGCTGATAATTATTTTTGTCAGTCATGATTGTACCGGTTACTATGCTTCCAATCTCTTCCCGGCCCAAAGAACACAAACTCCAAATTCCATCCAATCTGAAGGCATTCAGACGCCTAACATCAATTCTTGAGGGTTCAGCGAGTATGACCGATGGTACTATCACTTTTACCAGATGACGTCTTATAAATCCCACAGAAAATGTGTCCTGAACTCCAGCGTCAGCTGATTTGTTTCATTCATCATACTGTTCATTTCTGGAATGTGATACTCTGCCATTATATGTATTTCACGATTTTTTCTATCCGCCAAGTTTGGAAAGGTAGTTTCTGCACAGTAAGAATTCCATTTAAAGTACCTGCCTTGCAGTGGGCGGCCATTTAAAAAAAAAAATTCCCTAGTTTTGCTCGCCATTCAGCATTCCGTTACCATTTTTTTTATTGACTACAAAGTGCCTAGCACAAAGAGACTCCAGATATTTCCATCTCTCAGGCACTTTAGTGGTCTCTTTCGACTTCACTAAGGCTGGTGACTGCAGCATTGACACACAATCCAAATGGTACCTCTCAGTGTCGTGACGTAACTACAAGTATCTCTACCCACCTGGCTAAGATGTTTAAATTAAGTAGCCAGTCGGGAACGTCGTCTGGACCAACCCCCCACGTCTCCTCCCCCACGACATGTCCATGTAGTTGCTATAGATGACACAACCAGCGTTCAGAGTTCTTACGCAAATGTAAACTCCAGTGCTGGAGTAGTCAGAACGCTGAGCCTCATTTTGATGGCATTGATGGAAGTTCTGTGTCGCAATCAAATTGTGCCAGAGTCTAGCCATTTAGGCTTCAGGCCACAAGGGGCATCCTACAGTCCCTGACTGTCGATTGTTGAGAAGAGTTGATTGGGTGAGTTGGCAAGTTATCTTCCAGTCGCTTCTCTCAAGTTTACTGCAGCCCTTGCTGTTACGAGCTCGTCGGGAGACCTAGTAAGGGAGGGATAGCACTTCTTAATTTTATTTGGGGTTCCCTGGGTAAAGTTACATAAACCCAAACCTCCGTCCTTAACTCCTGTGTAGAATGCTGCTGTTGGTGTGTCTCCTTGAAGGTGCAGAACTTTTCTTACAAATTTCCTGACCTCCATGTCGAGCTGCTTTAGATGGTATTGGTGAAGTTCCCCCATGAAGAACTAGATGTCGAAGTTGAGCTATTACAACATTCTTGACAGCCCAGAACTTTTGCTGTGCCTTGAAAGGGGCCTTTTGTAGGTGGCCTAGCTTGTTCTTGATTTGGCTGACAGCCTTCTTCCTGTTAATGTCGAGGTGGGTCCCGACTTTGATTCCCAGAGACTTATAAAAGTCATCTGGCTTCAGTGATGATAGTGACGTTGTTATACTTTAACTTTCTATCATCAACGTACCAGGTCTTCCTGGTCCTATTGCCGACAAGTCCGATTGTCACACACTTATCCCTGGTTTTAAGCCGACTTCTTCGGCACTCTTAATGAGTGTCTTGATTACTACTTATAGTCTAGTTCTTGTCTCTGTGGCGAGGACAATGTCATCAACGAAGGCGAGGTACTTGAAGAGCTGACCACCAAGTTGCACCCCTACACTCTCTCTTCTAATATTGGCTTTCACCCTTAGGATTTCTGCAGATGCTTTACCATAGAAACTGGAGAGATACTCTAGGGAGTTACTGCTAAATCCAATGTATGCTAAATACACCATACGTGACTTAGTCTTTGCCTCTTTGATAATTTCCCTTAGTAGTATTACATTAGTGCTGATTCCCTCTTTTGCTTTGAACCCTTTCTGTCTCTTAGAGAAGGGAAAAAAATTATGCCACGTGCCGTGCTAATATTTTGTGTAGGCCCTGAGTCACTATAGACGTGACCGTTATTGGCCTATAGTCCCCAGGCCAACGGGGATTGTCCATCTTTGGTATTAGACAAGTGCGACTGCTTGCCCAGTTGGTCGTTGCAGTTCTGTTTGCCATGATGAAGTTATAAAAGCCGGTAAGGAGTGGTGTCTCAACATTCTGAAGATCGGAGGGATGAATTCCGTCTGGGCCCGCAGCTGGGTTTAACTTCGATCTTTGCTTCATCCACTCCACTTCTTCGTCACTATGGGTTCAATGGTGGAGGCTCTTATTTCTTGTAACTGGTTCTCTGTGTGCGTTGATAGGCGGGCTGGCAGTTCCAAAAAGGGACACCCAAAACTCGGCCGTGCCTGGCGGATAGCATGTCGTGGCTAGGGGTTCCTTGCCTATCAAGGCATTTTGTACTATTCTTCCTCGATTCTTCGTCCACCCTCCATGCTGGTGTTGCTGGATCTTGATGAGCTGGTGGAGGCGAAGTAGGGTCGCTATTGGGTTGTCCGGTTGCATGCCTTGTCCACCCATCGAAATATTCGTTTATTCCGTCCTCAGATGTCAGTGAGGTTCTCAAGTTGCGGTTCATTTCGGTATTATCGTCGTCGTTTCGTTCCCTCGATCTGAGCCCAATCGTGGGCAGGTACTCTCTCTCTCTCTCTCTCTTCCTCTCTCTCTCTCTCTCTCTCTCTCTCAAATGAATAAATGTTTACTGTAACAACTTAAAAGAGAAACAAAACATATTAAAAAATTCTTTCCTATTATTGAAATACGTATGAGTCACTAGGATCTCTTTTCTGTTGACACGTGTGTGCCACATATGACCTATTCTTAAAAGAAAATCCTACGTAAACGTTTAGAATAAGTTGTTACACGATAGGACTTGTATATACAAGAAAGGCATCTACGCTGGCAAATAATTTCCTGCATAGAAAAACATACATCAAGATTAAATGAAGCTTTCATAGGTTGTCTTAGGCTGGACGGGGATAAGGATGACACTCACATTATCTTTGCGATTTTCTGGATTATAGTATTATAAATGTTAAGAAAAGTTTATTTCATAAAAGATAACCAAAATTTTGTAAGGTAGTAACCTTCCGAAGACGTGATAGTCGATAGTCAATTTCAAATAACCTAACTGTGTCGATGAGTGTTGGATGTATTCAGACTCCATTTCTGATGTGTCACAAGATCAACCTTAGTTGTCTTCGCAATAAACCATGCTACTTGCTTTATAAGTTTACATTCACGAACTTACATCACTCTTGCACATGGCACCAGTAAGCATTTTTGTAGCAGACGTTGATCAGCTGAAATCTAATGAAATCAAAAGTAGCAGTAAGAGAATGTGTATTAAATATATGGCCGTCCTGAAAATGCAACGTACCCTAGGCACAGTTTACTCATCTGGTCAGGTCTTCAAATACCAGAAGAACAGATTTCGTCTAAATGCCTCTTATAATATACGCTGAACCATCTTGATGTTATGCCTTTTCAATAGGGCCCGATACTTCCAAAAGGGTATATATATATATATATATATATATATATATATATATATATATATATATAGTGTATAGTGAATTCAGTATTAAATTATATTTATAGTCATGCATGCATAAAATACAAAACACACATGGATGTGTGTGTGTGTAATATATATTATATCTAATTATATATATATATATATAATAGACATATATAATAATATACATATATATTATATATATTTATATATTATATACATTATATAGAGATACGACTTATTATTATATCTATATATTATATATATTAGATATATACTATAATATATAGTATATAGATTTTCTATATTTTGGCCAAACATTTAAGTTATAAAAGATGTACGTGTATGTATATATATATATATATATATATATATATATATATTTATTTATATATATATATATATATATATATATATATATATATAGTATATATATATACATATATATATATATATATATATATATATATATATATATATACACATACATACATACTACATACATACACATACATCATACATACATACTTACATACACGTACATCTTTATAACTGAAATGTTTGGCCAAAATATAGAAAATCTATATATATATATATATATATATATATATATATATATATATATATATATAATCAAATATATATGTGTGTGTTTTTATTATTCTCTCCGTCTTCTGTCCTCACTCGTCTCTCTCCTCTCTCTCATCTCTCTCTCTCTCTCTCTCTCTCTCTCTCTCTCGCGTAACCTTATTAAATGTGGGTTCACGTCAGTGTTGTACGTAGCGTAATCGTTTTAATTTATTTTTCTTTAAAAAATATATCGAAGGGTTCTGTCGTTTTTTTTTTATTTCTTTTTTTTTTTGATTGAAGAAACTAATTTCAGGAAGTTTTTACCTTTCGACTTGATGCAGTCAACGGTTCAATCACCTTATTCCCTGGGAATTTTTTTCAGTAATTATAACGCGATGGACTAGTCTTGTTGTTTCTTCTGGAATCAATATCATTTTTGCAATATTCTAAAGATTGTTTGGAATGGGTTCTAGCAATAGAAGTTCGATGATACTTATCCCTGCAGTAGTCAATCTGTTGCTTTTTGGAAAAGGGAGATTTTTATAAATTGCATTCTCGCTCTTCCTGTGTTTGTTTTTTACCCTTAATGTGACTCATTGCTGATTGCACCAGTCCATTAAATTTGTTAAAAATGATTAACAATCATTTATTTATTTATTTATTTATTATTAATATTTATTTTTTACAAAGCGGAGCCATCAACCCTGGTCTTTGAATGAAATCTATGAAAATAATGACAGTTTCAAGAGAGTGGGGTTTTATTGCGCCAGACCCCTAAGTCTCATAGCACAATTTTCAAGAACCCTATCCTGTGACTGGGAATTCTTTAAGTAGATTGTAGATCACGAGTTTATGCTTGAATTTGCCCTGATATCTCGCATTGGAAGTCTTACAAATGAATGTGGTTGTGTATGAGCACAAAACCTAATCCTCCCATATCATAGACAGGAAACAAATAAGTAAGATATCCCTTGTGTAAATAATAGACAGTAAAAGGAAAGGGGATGAACTTCTACGTACGGGAAAGAAATGCGTTTCTAGAGATTAATCATTAGGCATTTTTTTGGGAAGCCTAATGTCGGTTTTTCGCCAAACTCCATGGGTCAGGATTAAAAGGAATAAAAAAAGAAATGGGTTCTGGTGGGATTTCGTGAAAGTGTATGTGCGCATGCATGAACACACGCATATGCAAACAGAAACCGCGTGCAACAAGATAACAACGTTTTCTATGCTCAGGAAGTCCAGTTGTGAATTACTGTAAATCTGCCTTTGGAAATCGCATTTCAGGGGAAGCTTCACTAACCTTCGGACGTCTCCCAAGGACGGACATCGCCTGTGATTAAATCACCCGGTGATTGCTGAAAGGGAAACGCTCACAAATTCCGGATGCTTTAGGAAATGCGTATGAAACGTTTCTATAACTAAAAATGAAAAACGTTTTGTTTACCTCTCGGTGGAACTGAAGATGATGATGCTTCCTCGTGTAAATCTGAAAGATAGTGGAGGTATGAGGAAGGACCTTATTGACATTATGATGATTTGGACAGCGGTGCCCTCCTCCTCCTTGCCACCCCCCCCCCCCTTTACCTGGCAGATACACCTGCCACCTGGCTCCCTCCCATGACCTTTGACATATCATGGGGTAGACTGTGGAGGCAGTGCCAGTAACCTTGCAGTGGATGATGTTCGCCGTTTTATATTTGTTGTGATCATTTTTATATTTCGTTAAGAATGAAGTTTTGCAGACCGCCGTGGCTGATGCTCGCTCGCTGATGTGGCTTATTTCTCTTTCAAGACTTGTGATGTGGAAGGCGCTTCGGAGGGATCGAATTTGTTCAATTATTGAAACGTGACACTGAGAGAACCTGCCCGGGCGGCGGAGCCCCGCCCACCGCCGCTACGCTTCCGCAATTTGCTGCTGCGGCGTCATGTCTGCACACCCGCGCCCACAGTCTCTCTCTCTCTCTCTCTCTCTCTCTCTCTCTTTCTCTCTCTCACCCAAGTTAGCTCTCTCTCCTGTGCTGTCGCTGACCTGGTGGTGGTGGTGGTGGTGGTGGTGGTGCACGTATCCGGGTACAATCCCTCGGCTTTACTGGCGTTTTTCCCTCTCTTGGCATCAAATTTTGACAAGAGTTTGGCACTCGTGTTGAGGGAAAGACTCTGTCCTTGTCTGTCTATTCCTGTTCCTGTCTAGGTCTGATGGTTTTGCATTTACACGGTGGGGCTGGATCACTCAAGTTTTCCTATTTGATGTGAACAACTTGCTTTTTCATTGGGAAAGTTTTGTATCTAGATTTTATCTCAAGTTTTGGTTAACTGAACCCTTCATAAGACTACCTAACACGAACATGCAAACTTACATAGTGAAAGTCATTTGACAAATACTTAATTAGGAGCTTGGTACAAAAATTATTACTGTCAAATTAGATTCAATTTTATCAAACCTGCTACTTTTTATGGCTGTGGATTTACATTAATGATTCAAGTATAAAGTAGTTTTTCAACCATAACTGTGTTCATTGCTGTGCGCATATTAGTAATTTGTTTCATTTCTTGGCATTTTTTAGAGTACTTCCAAAAATTAGGAGAGATCAGAACTACCAAGGACACTGGTATTGGCCTTGCAAAATTTATATACCTGTATGTTATCTATGTGTGTATGTGTATATGCATAACTGAATCACGAAAATATGGAACATGATGAATATATAAATAGTAAAGAGAAAATCGTCGAAAGAAAGAAAAACGACGGACCTTGCAGAACTCCATCATTTCTCTTTCCTTCGCCGATTTTGTCTTTATTTATATATACACATATTTAAGAATATATACGTATATATTTATCATGTTTGTACGTGTATTTGTGTATTTAAAATCCATGTTATGTGATTTTGATTCTTGCCACGATTAGCTACTGGTCTGGGCATTAACTCTTGGTTATATCCGAAGGGTATAGCATAACATTTTTCTTTTTCGAATTTTGACTGTTGTAAGCCCTCAGAACGAATATAGATAGAGGGGTGGCATTTCTGCACCCTCCCCCCTGTCTCTCACTCACAGTTATGTCTGTAACTGCGGCAGTCGTTATGAAACCTGTTATCTGAAAAGATCTGTTAATGATGTTTTTTTTTTCTTTCTTAAATAACATAAAGATTGATATATAAAGATTTAGTATCCGAACTTAAGTCAGATGCTTTGTCAGCACGTCTAAGCAGATGTAGAACATCCAGGTTTGATTTGATTGACCGTTTTGTTTTAATTATCTTTATAAATAGTTGATTTGGGTCTCAAAACAATGCTAAAGGAAAAAGTAAACAATATTGTCTTTACATCATATAAGAAATATGGTTCACACTCATATCGAGTTATGGTTTTAAAGTACACGATCGTACGAAAAGTTCACCTAAGGTTTTCAATGTGTGATTTTCATACCTTAGTCCGAGTTTATTATAAAATAAAGACTGTTTTGTCATGATTTTTATGAATGTATTTTAGGCGTCTGCATAACGGTTAGAAATTCCCAGGTCTTCAGAGAAAATCGGTCGTATTTGTGATCTTTTCTGTGAGATTTTTGCCGTTTTAGTAATTAAATAGTTCATTTCAATATGCAAACATTTTCGTAAATTAAGGATTGTCTTGGGTTTTTCCCCTTGCGTTGGACTGGGACTTGAGCATCATGTTACCTTCTAAACCTTTCAAATCAAGCTAATTTCTTGGCCCAGGATAATCGTTTGATTTAATTTTTGTATTTTTTGAAATTGAAATTTATCTTTGTACTTAAAACGTTAAACGGAAAATATAACCCGGCATCCATGCAATTATCGAATGCTCTCGCGTAAAAAATGTCGCATAGGTACATTTGTTTATGGATATTTTCTAGATATGTTAAATTTATCCACTATTTGATATTCTCTGCGTTTTGAAGTGTACCATAGGGATGGTGCTCTCAACCTCGTCGTAAAGACCCGTGGACACCTGTAACAGAACTGTGGCTGGGCCTAGGATGGAACACAGTCTCCCTAGTGTGGGATGATTGTCTGGCTAACCAAGGGCTAATCCTACAGACTCCCTTGCCACTGGACTGCCTACAATAAGTATGTAGAATGAAGTTCGCTACCAGAATACTGCCATACTGTTCCTCTCTTCTATTTTCGCAGTATTTAATGGTATGGGTACATTTGTTGACATTATGTCAAACATTCTCCCGCCTCTGAAGAGAGGCTCTTGGAACTCATTTTTTAATTCATGGTTATAATTCGTGACAATTCCTTAATTCGCAGTTGTCAGAAATAATTTATTATCGTCTTGTTGGCATAGCAATGAACGAAGAGCACTTCCCTCGAGAATGCTTAAATCTATAATGATGGTTTGCTCCTATAGTAGGTATTGCCAATATGTTTATTCAAATTTAACATTTTTGTGTAATGCCGCGATTTTGAGCGCTAATTACTTCAGGTTAATCTTTTTGTTTTCCTTGAAAAGGGAGTTTTATAAGTAACAGCTAGAAAGACAATTATTATTGAACCGGCATTCAGTAATTCTTTAATTATAGTTATAACCACTTGAACCAATAAAAAGGAAACTTTTGCGTTTTAGGCTTCTCTCAATGAGGTTTTTGAACCCAGAAGGATTACTTGCATGGCAGCTGCTCTGTCTTGACAGCGACCTTTCCCAAATTTGTTAAGGAAAATGATTTAGAACCACTTTCAAACACTGTGTCGGCCGATAAAACGCTCCAAATGCTGTTGATATTGCCTTAGGCCTGTGTATTGTTTGTATATGTATATATATTTTTTACTCCAATTCGTTCAGAATTTATCAGGAGCCTTTGCCTCATGGACACAATCCTTGTGTTATCTGTACTAAACTTCAGGTTTCCTTCCCATTCCCCGTCTCAAAGTGACTTTAGACAAAAGTATCTGAATTAAGATTGACGCGTACACGTGTGTGTCATATGTTCGTGTGCATATCGATCACGCTTGGCCGAAAAAATGTCCATAATATTTCCATGAAATCCTGCAGTACCTACAACCTCAGTTGTGGAAAGCAGCACGCTTTATTCATTTTTTTCCAGCTGAATGGCTGACGACGTCTTTCATTATTTTGTGCAATCAGTGGTGATTTCTTTTTTAGTTTGTTCCTTTCCAGATTTCTGTTGTTGGTGTATAGGTTGTAATAGAAAGGTTGTGAGGAGGTTGGTTGTAACTTTTCTTGTAATTTTCGTCGCAGAATTAAAAAAAGTGTAACTGGAATCTTGTTTTCGTGTATTTGCTGATTGATGTTGTGTTGTTAGTTATTGATTTTTTTAAAAATATGTTGTTGATTCTCTGCTTTGTTCGTTTGTATGTGCCTATTTTCCTCTTGAGTTCCTTGCCTCTGTTTCAGATTCTTCTTTATACTGATTTGAATGAACGAAGTGTTCGGCTGCTTATGGTCTTGGCACGATTTATTTTGTAATATAAACGTAAATGGACATATTTTCGTGCCTGTGCCTTTGGATAAGTACGGCATATTGCCGTAGATATTACTTCAATATTGCTGTAGATATTACTTCAATATTGCCGTAGATATTACTTCAATATTGCCGTAGATATTACTTCAATATTGCCGCAGATATTACTTCAATATTGCCGTAGATATTACTTCAGTATTGCTGTAGATATTACTTCAATATTTCTGTAGATATTTCTTTAATATTGCTGTAGATATTACTTCAGTATTGCTGTAGATATTACTTCAATATTGCTGTAGATATTACTTCAATATTGCTGTAGATACTTTAATATTGCTGTAGATATTACTTAAATATTGCTGTAGATATTACTTGAATATTGCTGTAGATATTACTTCAATATTGCTGTAGATACTTTAATATTGCTGTAGATATTACTTAAATATTGCTGTAGATATTACTTGAATATTGCTGTAGATATTACTTCAATATTGCTGTAGATATTACTTAAATATTGCTGTAGATATTACTTCAATATTGCTGTAGATATTACTTCCTGTTTAACAAGGGAGACACCAGTGCTGTCGAGCAAAATAAGGAAGGAAAGGATAAAAAGTAATTAAATAAACAATGAGTTATTTTCTCTTTTACTCTTCTATTCAAAAGACGCGGGAATGGGTCCTAGGTTTACTTTTATAATCAAAGAGGAAAAAATCAAATCATGCATTCTGCCGATTTTCAACTCTTGACATCGTTATTATATCTCTGGACACAACCGACTCTCATCTTAGGTTTAGACGCAAGAATTTGATATCCGAGAATACAGATTTAACGATACTTTTGTGACGGAAAATGAATAAACACTTGTTCTTATGTATAATACTTAGCAGACCTATTGGGATTCGGAACAATTAGATATTTCATTAAAATTAACAATCAAATGCTTTAGAAAAGTTTTTGTTTTTGTTTTGCTGTCATGTTGACAGGCTCCTCCAAAGATGATTATATCCATTTGCGACTCTACTGATTTTCAACTGCCATGAGGCTGTCGATATTGAAGCTATACAGATATTCAGAGTCCTTGATAAAAATGGGACTCGAATTAGCAATGATAACAGCCGTTGGGGAAATTTTTTATCGCACTGTGCATTCATGATCCGGTACCTGGAGGTACTTGTGGAACTCACATTTTTCAAAATAAGTTAATCTTCACCACTTCCTCGGTGTAGTTTATAATAAGGCACAGTTTCCAGTCTGGCTGGCAACATCAGGTATAGGATGCAGACATTTCAGAGGTGGTTGGGGCAGTTAGCTTTCATTTTAATCTGTGAAAAATAAAAATCAAGGATAGACGACATACCCTTTTTTTTCAGAAAAGAAATATTTAAACTATACTTATCTTAAACAGATCTACAGAAGGTAAAATAAGACGTTTGATGGTGCGTTGGCCATTTATTATTTGGATTATACCTTATATATTTATTTATAAATAATTTAAACTTATGCATGAGGTGTAGATGGAGTGTATGGTGCTTAACGTCGTGTATTTATATACGACTTTAAGCACCATATACTTTCATCACTGATTCCTAAGGAATTATTATCGTGCCCTGGTAACCTACCTTGAAGGAATTGGCCTCGCTGTTAACGTGTAGGTTTCCAGGCACGATAATGAATCCTTCAGTTTCTGGCTGCCTCAAGTTGTCACAAATAGTCACAACCAAATTGATTCGTTTTTTAAGCAAGTCTTAATAAAGCATTTTGACGGAACATCCTGTCCAATTTTTTCAGCCTTTGGCTCTTATCTTTCAGCCATCCGTAGTGGCTGACCATCTCCATGATTACTTATTAGTCAAAATGTTTGTTCTTATGGTCGGGTTATCCAACATTTTCCGGTTTTCCTGTATCATAAATACAACTCGCTTTTAATTTGTTTTTTTTTTTTCCAAATTATCCCCCCTCCCCCTTCTAACTTTTACTTTTAAGTACTATATTTTGCGAGTGGTTAGGTGTGTGATCCATTCAACATTACCTCACTACTGAAGCAGTTTTGTCTTCAGACTCAAGTTCCATACTTTGCAAAAAATTGACGTAGCTGGTGTCAGGATACAAAGGTTTTTACATTTTCAACTAAATTAGGAAAATGAAGCTTCTTGATATGATATTAATCAGTATTTAGTCGCAACAGACAGGGTATCGATTGGATTAAACACCAAAAATGTTTGAGGATCTCGGTGCAAAATTCCACTCATTCTGTGGTTTTTGATATGGATCATACATAGCTCAAATTGTCCAGAGGTTTCGTGTAAATGCAAATTTAGCGGTCTAGAATATTTAGAAAGTATGTGTAACAGTTAATGACTACTTTACATTTTGGGTGCCATCTCACTGTCACTGTTTATTCCCAAATCTGCTAGCAGTTTAGAATTGTTAAAACTTTAATGGAAATGTATGTAAATTCTATCATTATTATTTGACCTCTTGCTCTGCATTGTTTGAAGATTTATATGTTCATCACTACATGAAAGCTCCGTGCATATTTGAAAAATTGAATATTAGATATTTGGTTATAAGAAAATACATTTGTTTTAAGCATTTTCCTTGTGGTGATTGTTTTCGTGAGTTTTCATAAATTTTTCTTGTAAAAGAAAGCTGATTGTACTGGAAAATTACAGGGGACTTATCTCTGAGAGTTTTCATTTCTAAAAACACGGTTACGTTTAAAAACATCTGCTAAGTAAAGTCCATAAGATTTAGGGGATTAGAAGTGAGATGCTGTGGTATGATGATAATGAGGCTGACCGGGATCAACAAGGTATGTCAGTGAGGGGAAAGATTCCATTGTACCTCGGTCGAAGAAGAATTAGTAGGTGATGGAAAACGATATCTATGAAAACAGGTAGATTGGGTTAAATTTTTGTAATCAGATTGGAAAATAGAAGTTGGCAAGAGGTGAATTATGAGGCTAAATGGATGTCAGGAATATAAAGAACTGAATCTCGGTATATATGCTGAAAGAATGGACCTGGCTGGTTCATAAAGATGTTTTGGGGGTTACAGCTTTGGTTGATGCCAGGATGAATTGAAAGCTAATGTTAGGATGTATGTCAGGATTGTTGAATAAACACTATTTTGGAAGTGAAATATGGGCACTGAGAATGATGTAAGGATAAATATAGAAGTGTTTTAGATACTTGGGATTAGTTGTAATGGGTGATGGAAGGATGAATGAAAATGTGGCCTGAAAGGTAGGAAGACCTATGGAGAAGAATTGGGAGGACATTCAAAGTAGCTGTATAATGGGAATTTTGAACTAACGCTCCATCATGGACGTAAAATGTGTGCCTCCTGTATGGAGGAAAAATGGAAATGGTTAATCCACATATATCACTGATAGCAATTATAATGACTGATGAAAAGATGTGTGGAGTAGGGAAGGTATCAGGATATCGGCATCTAAACTGGAGGAGAACTGGAAGCCAAAGGCAGGCTGTATAATGGGATTGTTAAACAAAACTCCACAATGGAAGTGAAATGCAGATTATATGTATGCTCTAAGCATGGAAATGGTTCATTCATATAGATATTCAGGGGTCATGTATTATAGTGGCTGATGTTGGAATGAATGACGAATTGAGTTTAAAATTCGCGAAGGAAGGAAGCGGTTGTTAAATAGACTTATGGAAATGAAAGGTAGGTGTTGGAAGATTAAGAAGAGAAAAAGATGGGGAATTATTTTAAATAATCTTTTTTATTATCCCTATCTGGGGGTATCGTATTGACATGAACAATGTTCCGGCTGTCTCGTGCTTATCTGGCCTTTCCAAGGGATTTGCGAAAAATTGACCCTGTGATGAACTGGCTTTACCCTAAATTAGGCAACGATTACTCCACCTTCTTGAACGCAACCTGTTTTCTTCGTGGAGACGAAAACTCTTCAGGTTTTTGTGTTCAGTGATGTTTTTTTCTCACTATTGCCAAGATTTGCAACCAACCCCTTGCTTCTTCTCCCTGATTTTCATTACCGGCCAGTTTGAGGAAAGTTGCATTTTTTAGGATTAGGCCAAATTGTTTGACCCCTTCTTGTGCCTTTCTAGATTATGCTAAATGGCTTTTGGTCGCATGAGCCTCTCCATAAAATATAATGATTGGAAATGTTTATATGACTCGCGGAATTAAGAAATATTTGTACTATCACCGAAAAATTTTATTTCTAATTCACAGTATCTGACAGTTCTAATGATCGTTCAGTATTGTAAGGGCAGATCGTTAAACCAAGGAGTGAGGAGATGTTCACGAGAGATTGCTGCTTGCATCTTATACGCCCTTGACTATTTCAGTATCTTACCTCAATAGGTTCTCTGAATTTTTCTTTTATTTCTATTATAAAAAATATTTTTTTGAGAAGGCACTTTTATCACGTCTGCCATTTTCTTTTATTATTTATAGAAGAAGGTTCAAAAATTAAATTAAATGTAATTGGGAAGAAAGTGTAGTATTATACAATGATGATCGCGAAACTAATTTTACCGTTGTGGATGTATGATAACTCATTATCCTAATCTCTTAATCTCGTTGCGCAGGAAGGGCAAGGAAATGGATTCATTTTACACACACACATACACACACACACTATATATATTATATATATACATATATACATATAATCATACATATATATATATATATACACATATATATATATATATATATATATATATATATATATATATATATATATATATATATATTATATAAACGCTCCTAGAAGAGGTCCATTGGAGGACGAAACTGTTGGGCATTTTCTGAGATATACCTTTTTTCATTTTCCTATGTGGAATACAACTGATTATATATATAATATATATATATATATATATATATATTATATATATATAAAGTAGTTCAGTCATTGTATATACGAATCATACAAGGAGGAACAATTACATTAAATTCTGTTACAAAGGCTGAGAAGTATTGATTGCCTTTCATTTTCACGTTCTGTGTAATGTGACTTGTTACAGTCACTTATGAATTCCCATTTGTAAATTTTCAGTCCATTTCGCCAGTTCACTAGTCTCTTTTAGAGCATTTGTGTGCTTATTCTTGGAACAAAAAACAATATCACCCGAGCTTGAGCGAGTTGTGGCGTTTGATAGGGTATTTTACACTTTCATTGTTCTTGTGCGTAACTATTTTTATCTATTTCTGTTCTAGCATCGGGTATCACTGAAGGTCATCTTTATTTGGTTTTCATCTGTTTGGATGTGTCGCCTTGATTTTGTGATGGTATGCGTGGCATCCCCCGTAGGCCTCTGTGCAGGAGAAGGAAGCTGTTTTCACTGCCTGTCTTTGCTGCAGAGATTTCCCATTTTGGATGCACAGCATTTCTGGTATTGGTGCCCGTTCCTATGAATGGATATGTGCCCCGGGTCTTCCTGCACGTTTTTGACGTTTTAGTTTTTTATGACCGTTCCCAGGTATGTACCACTTTCCATATCTTAGGAGCAATTCTCCCTGCTGAAATGTTTCGTATCTAATTCCCTCCGTAAAATTACTTTCGCTCAGATATAGACTGTAGTATGTGGCAGTCTCTACAGACTGAGAGTGAGAAAAACACTTCTGATATGGTAAGTAGTTCCACGGGATGCTGTCGACTGTAAGGATGATTGGTATTTTCTGACTTTCTTTTCCCATGAGTGGTGCTTGAAAATTGTAGTCGTGATATTCCATCACGCGTTTCTGTAATGCTGTCCTTTTGTAATTGACTTTGTGATGCCTTAACGGTTGTAGTCTTTAGCAGATTGTTGTGGCGTCGTTCTGGTTAAGGAAATATTTCACGAAATATGCCACAGCGACACTTTACCTGGAAAATCAACCCAAAATAGTAATACTTGACTTTTTCTCACACAATGGTACTATATTCCTCAAGATTATACTTTCCCCATAATTGGCTTTTTAAGAATGCTACGTGTGTATATATGTGTAGTTTAATAATAATAACACCAGCAATGTTAATATTATATTATTATTATTATTATTATTGTTATTATTATTATTATTATTATTATTATTATTATTATTATTATTATTATTATAACACAGTTGTCTATATTTATCTTTCTGACTTGAATGAATTCCACTAAAGCTATCCAAGTAATTATCATTAGTTTTGAAACGTATTTGAAAAATTAAAAACAATTAGCTCATCACAGGTAAAGATTTTTCCCTTTCCTTTATTCACGGTTAATGTTTCTTATTGTTGAAGTTTCTATAGTATTAGCGGAACTGATATTTTTTTGTCTGGAATGTCCTAAGAAGGTGGAGAGAGGAAAAATATCTGAAGTGGTGTAAGTGAATAAGATTCTTCTTTGGCTCGGTAATGTTCTGAAAGTTTAGGCAGTGAATAATGAATAATCGGGTGTTCGTTTTAAGAATTTGAAGTTGTTAGAACGAAGTGAATATGTTGCTATCACTCATATTCACGCGTATATGAAAGCTTTAACTAGAAGGGACACGTTTACTCACATTTCTGATTAAAAAAATAATAAACTTCCCAGCAGTAGCTAAGCAGAAACTTGTTTTGATAACATGGGTGAATCGAGAGGTATAGACGACATCGCTGGCACTTACATAGAATCGATCCTTCCCCTCTTCCAGAATTTGGATAATAGATAAACCTCAGACTTCAATTTTCTTCCATCTTCTGTATGAATTGAGTCATATGCGATATCTTTCGAGAGTAATTTTTATTAACCTTTTTCGGGTTTAGGCTAGCTCTTAATTTCCTCTTTAAAAATCATTTATACTTTCTGTAGGCCTAGGCTAAACATGGGCAGTGGGTCGCTCGTACCGTCACCCTTCATTAACTCCTAATGACAAAGGATGCGATGCATCTTTCAGTTTCTTGTCTTCCATCTTTCTTTTATTGGTTCATTGTGCTTCCGGTGCAGAGAAAAATTGACATAACCTATTTTTATGTTGGTTGATATTGCAGGTGTCATCAGTATGTTTCTACAGTTGTTTACATTGCGTCAACTTTTACCTGTGAATGATTGTGTGTTGGCGTTGTGATTTTTTCGCAGGTGAGTAATCATAAACTTGTAATTTGCTTGTATGACAGAATTTCTGTAGTTTATAAGAGAGTAATTATAAATTTATTACATCTATCCTAATGGTATTTTGATTTTGATACACTACTCATAAGATATTTTTGTTCCTATCCCATTCAACGTATTCTCATGGAAGCCATTATAGAAAATGGATAAGGCGGTTTGTTTTCGGAACAGATTGTTTCCCTTTTGACTTTGGGGTTAAATGCTGCCAATGCCATGGATGCTGGTCATCACTCTTGTATACACGTGCATCGAAGATTCATATCGGCGCATCAATGATGGATCCTGTTATTCTATATTACAAAGAGGCCTTCATATTTAAGGTAAACCAATTGGTCGACGCCGCTTGTGAAAACTCGTCATTTTTCCCCCTTGCGTTGTTACGCATTGCGCGTGCGCACTTTCGTCTGCGCTACCCAGCTATCTCCTTTATTTCCTCTCGTGAGTTATCCTCTCTCTCTCTCTCTCTCTCTCTCTCTCAAATATTTATTTTCTTACTCCCTGTCATTTGTCTCTTCCCCTTATCGTTTGTGTAAAATAATTTCTTCGACGGGGAGGCAGTAATGAAACCAAGTGTCAACCCTTCTTGTGTCAGGACTCCATCCCTAGAACACAGGAGAGAGAGAGAGAGAGAGAGAGAGAGAGAGAGAGAGAATCTTCAGGGGAAGGAACATCCGGTGAGACCCAGAGAGAGAGAGAGAGAGAGAGAGAGAGAGAGAGAGAGACCGGATATCCTGGGCATTTTCCATCTTCGTATGAAGAGGAGGGTTCTGGCTGTTCCTTCGTGGGATCTGTGCCGCTGTGTTCTTGAAATGATGGGCCTTGCTTATCCTAGACTGAAGTTAGAGACCGGATTTCCTGAAAGATTCGTCTCTTGTGGAAATCTCGGTCCTCCTCCTCCTCGTCCTCCTCCTCGTCCTCGTCCTCGTCCTCGTCCTCGTCCTCGTCTCCGTCCTCCTCCTCCTCCTCCTCCTCCTCCTCCTCCTCCTCCTCCTATTCTGCATGTTAGGATGTTACTAACGATTGGCATGACATTATGGCACCTCCCTTTAAAAGTGATTCCTGTGTTATGTTTGTTCGTTTGTCGTTAACTTTTTTTATTGTATCGTCGAGCTTTGTAACTGTCAGGTAAGTAGGTACTTAAGTGAAAAGATGTGGATTGCTTCGCGCTTTATTTGCAATATCACTGCTAATGATGATTGGTAGTGCTAATGATTTCTGTTACGATCCTGATGTATCGAATTGTATCTAAAGAGCCTGATAATATTCGTTGCTGTTTAAAGTAACTCTCTCTCTCTCTCTCTCTCTCTCTCTCTCTCTCTCTCTCTCTCTCTCTCTCTCTCTCTCTCTCTCTCTCTCTCTCCAAGGAGGTACATCCCTTACACCATAACAATATGTAAACTTGAACTTGGCATTTAACAAAGATGCATATACCGACCGCATGGCCTCCTTCCAACAAGAAAATGGAGAAGTGGCGATACAGTCTTCTCCCATTACACATTGTTCACATTCGTCAGGTTTTTACGACAGTTTCCAAACGGACATGAGCGATATCGTTATGTAATAGCTTTACAGCCTGATAATTCTATCTTATCTCTCGGTAATTACGTTTGTTATCGAAGTGGTCATACCACCACCGCAGTTTTTTTCTTTCTTTCTTTCTTTCTTTGACAGCTCAGTTTAAACACCCTGTCGTAATGAGTATCTTTCTTTCGTCAAGGATGGTGTCGTCTTTGCATGAATTAATCGTAACAGCAGCCAGCCATTTCTCATTTCCTTATGGTATCCCGTAGATCTAGACATTTTAGTATTATTTGTGATTTGTCCGAAATCTTGTAGGTTGTTTGCCAAAATGACTTATTTATTCTTATCCTTGTAGGATGAGTGTTACGGTCATTTTTTTAATGCAGTTATACACGGAAAACCACATCGCATTTATGGATAATACAGTGTGAAAATGTTGAATGAATGTGCTTTTCCATTCGCCGATAAAATTAAGCTGAAGCTACTGGTTGTCATTCCTTTTCGACGCTTCCGTGTCATAGTTCATTTCTCTTTCTCACTCTTACCATAATCTTGAAAGTACAGCCTTGAGTGTACAGTGGCAGGATTCAGCTAGAGTATTGTTCATTTCTTAGGAGCGATTGCTTTACTAATTTTGCATTGACCTTCCCTCGTAGTATCCGAGAGCGTATACAACTTCATTATCATAGTGAGAATAACTGGATGTGTAAACAGTGTCTCACGTATGGTAATCGTCGTATATATGAATGAGAAATGTCAATCTTCATAGAATGTCGGACAGTAACCGGAGTGTTCTGGTTATCTTATCTGATTGGAGAGTCGTTTTTTTTCCTCTTGTCATACTCGTCTGGTAACGATGGAAGAACGTAGGCTAGGTTGTTTCATTTATGTTTGGCAAATAAAGGGTGTGGGATTGTTGGGAGAGTTTGTGGAAGGAAGTTTAGTTTGGAAGTGAAACGCAGTAGTATTAGGCAGAAATGTTTGGGAAGGCATAAGGTCACCTCGGTTGCAAAGACTTGAGTCATTATTATAGAATTGAAACAGTCGCTGAACCTTGAAGGGTCTGTTGTCATTCCCCGAAATTTTTATATTTTATGTCATTTACGTCAATTTCTTACAGATGTATATTTAAGTACATGATTAATTCATTCTGGTTATTTTGGTCTTTAGTTGTGAAGCATAACTGTGCAGTTTAGTTTACTTGATTCGTTCAACCATTATATAATTTTATTTGTGTTCTCTGCTGTGCTACATGTTTATACTTATGAATTTTTCTTACCTCCTTTATCAACTTAAGACCTTTACCATAACATCTTCAAAATTTATAGGTTGATGCTGGTTGTAAGAATAGATAACAGACAATACCAGAGAGAGAAAGAGAGAGAATCTTATGAATGGTTTCACCTCGGTGGGATGAGAATTACTTCGTCGGTTTTAACTGTAGTATACATTTGGACGGCGCAAATAATTCTCTCTCTCTCTCTCTCTCTCTCTCTCCTCTCTCTCTCTCTCTCTCTCTCTCCGCCTTAACTGCGACCCACAGCAGTCGGTTGACAGTTTATTACGTAATCCATGCATACCAACAGAAGCATACTGGGTAGAACGTGCCCACCTGTCCTTCCTCGTCCGGTTCGAGATTCGGACGGGGATCGTCTGGTTGCTAGACCAAAACCTCTCGGTTAGACGTGCTACTCACAGCCAGCTACGAAGAGAGAGAGAGAGAGAGAGAGAGAGAGAGAGAGAGAGAGAGAGAGAATAGACTTGCTTAAAATTCAGGAATTGTAGATTCGTTAGGAACCATTCAGAAAAGAAACATTTATGTAATTACGGATTGAAATGGTATAAAAATCGGGAAAGTGTTATTAGGAATATAAAATGGGATTTTTCTATTTCATTACGTTGCCTTATGCAGCAGGTGTGCGTTATAGGAGGCTGTCATGGAGGCAAAGCACTCCTTTTTAAGAATGAATCCACCCAGCCTTGATCATCCCCACTTTACCTGTCTTGCCTTTGTCCCTCGTATTTCCCCAGGTAAGGGCGGAGAGCTTCCTGGCGGTTGGGTCCTGGGTCTCGTCCTCAGGCGCTGTATAGCGTCCGTCGTCCCTCCTCTCTCCCGACCACCACCACCGCCGCCGCCGCCGCCGCCGCTGCAGTTATGGACGGGATGTTGATACTCTCGTTTCCGTCGTTGTAGTCTCTACGCGCCCTGACTCTTCTTCACTTTGCCAATACTCTCTCTCCGATAGTGTTCTCTAGCTTTGTAGAAGATGATTTTTTCACGCTGTAATTTGTGAGACATTTGTTTACTTATATCACTGTCCAAAAATACGAGGAAATTTGGGAGTTATGGGATCAATGTGGCCAATATGCTGCTTAGCTCTGGTTAATATGACCAGTTGGGTTCGGTAAACCATTGTTTTTCAATCTCTGGAGGAAAAAAAAACGCTCATCATAACTTGATAATAATAATATAATAATAGTAATAATAATAATAATAATAATAATAATAATAATAATAATAATAATAATAATAATAATAATGTTGGGAAAAACACTTTATCACGAGAATATATATAATGTTCTAAGAAATCCACGATAAATAAAAAAAATTTAAGAGTTCGTGTATAATTTAATGTTTTTGAATTATACACGAACTCTTAACATTTTTTTCTTTGTATTATTGTTGACTCTTTGGAACAACAATAATAACATGCTAGGAATGGACTGATTCCGGTTCAGTTATAAAAGTATCTTAATTCACCGGGTATGGAGACAAATGAAATAAATTCTCCTCCTTTGCGTTGCAACTTTTTGTCTATTTTAGCGTTGATCACCGTTTTTGAGTGAGTCTTCGAATCCCACCAGGGAAGGAGGACTTTTCGTTAATTTCCTCTCTGAAATCTAAGCTTATTGTGGAATGTTTTCCGAAAAGAAATGATTAGGAATGCGAGAAGCGAAAAGGTTTTTGTGACTTATCATTGAATCTAAACCTTGTGAATGTAATTGATAGTTTCTGTATTTTTCAGCCAGTGAAGCGGAAGGACCTAGAGTTACGTCAGAATGGCGATGGGGAGTTTGTTTGAGTTCTTGTGTAAATGTATCTGAATTTAGCAGTTGTGTACATCGGAAGAAATTCCTGCCGTTCTTCATATCATAGTCCAAGTATAGTGGCCTCTTTTGAGTTCCACTTGAGAAGCAGAATATCCTCATTTATCTCATTTTTCGTATTTCAGTTTATTCATTGAAATCCGATAACTTAACTGAAAACCATAAATAATATTAATAACTCATTAAATAGTTGTAAAACCCATTATATATAAAAAAAGAACCGAGACGCCACGAGATCATTGTGCCATTTACATGTTGGATGACGGATAGAAAACAAGTAAAACTGCGCAATCGATTTTTTTGTACTACAACGTATAATACTGTATGAGCCGCCCGCCATGGAACTTTTAGCAACTGTCCGATGGTGGCCTGTCCTATAGTATTGCAATACGCACGAACATGGCTAAATTCAACCTTAAATCAAATATAAAAAAACTACTGAGGTTAGAGGGCTGCAATTTTGTATGTTTGATGTTTGGAGGGTGGATAATCAACATACCAGTTTGCATGCCTCATCCTCAGTAGTTTTTAAGATCTGAGGGCGGACACAAATAGTGCTGACGGACGAACAAATAGCCATCTCAATAGTTTCCTTTTACAGAAACCTAAAGCTGAAATGAATGTCTGATATACACTAAGAAGGCGTACACATTTATGCGAGTGTGTGTGTGTGTGTGTGTGTGCGTGCGTGCGTGCGTGAATGGAACTGTTAGGCAGTATTCATGTGTGCTGAAGGTCATGAGGTTAAATGGAAATTAAGATGGCGCAATAAATGTTAATATGGATAGTGGAAGAATGGAAACTATATTTGTTTAGGTGTTTGGGAGTAGATGCAATAGATTATATAATAGGATGAGAGAAGAGTGAGTCACAGAAAAGATGAAACAAAGTGAAGTGAAGAGTGGAAGTGGCATGGAAATGAAAGAAAGAAGTTAACACTTTATAAATCGAGTGTTGGCCTAGCATATAACTCATAATAAATGCACAGAGAAATGTTGGAAATGGCGAGAAGTGGCAGTAAAAGCTAGCCAAGGTTAGATGGGTAAGAGTGTTGGGAAATGGTTCTCATATAGAAGAAAATGAATGATGGTTGGTTGGGGAAAAGTGTATATATAATTTGTAGGTGTTAGGAGTAGATGAAGACCTGAAAAGAACTGGATAGATAGTGCACAAGAGGAACTTAAAAGAAAGGGCCTTAGTATCCACAGAGTCCGAGTCTGCATAAAAGGTGAACAGCATTCTGTGCAGAATAGGATTCGATGTGACGCTGATGATCCTTCTTGAGTGGTTGTATGAAAGAGCTAATGTTGTGGACTTTTTCTGCACTGTTTTTTTTCCACGATTCAATAGTTGATGTGTGAATGGGGCAGTAACCGTTGTCTTCTTTTTAGAAAGGTCATCGATGAATACTAAACTTCACCATACCTTATAACTTTTGAACGATTTCCACTGACATCATTTGAAAATCCAAATAGGTGAAAATTGATGAATTTCCACTGTTCTGCTCCCAGCCTCGATTCGTATTTTGGAGAGAATGGCGTTTATTCCTTAAAACATTATACTATTACAATAAAGAATAGTGAGAACGATTTATCTAACCCATTGAGTACATATTCTGTTATAGTCTGTTGCATTTTGCTAGTTAAACTAGAATCACTCACTTGGAATTTAGTGTGTGGCTCTTTTTTGCTCTTTTGTCTAAGAAGTACACACACACACACACACACACACACACACACACACACACACACACACACACACACTCCAAATTTACTACTCACATTCACCAGATTTATATGACATGATGGCCATACGGATGCACAATAGATAATGCACAATGAAATTACTCTTTTTATATTTATCATACTATGATATATATAATATATTATATAAATATATTATATAATGTGTGTGTGTGTGTGTGTGTGTATGATCTGTATATATCAGCCCTGCTTCGAAATATATTTATATGTATATGTTATATAACATCTGTATGTGTATGTATTTGTGTTTTGTGTTTGTAGGTATGAAAAGCAACATTGGCAAATTTATTTTAGTGGACTTCGGACTCGGAAGGGGACAAACATGATCAGTATAGGCCAGCTCCTTTTCGAAATTGCGGTCGTCGCTTTTGAGGGGGCAATGGCCAAGAGACCTGGAGAGAGTAAATAATGACCCGTCATTGACGGCACTTGGCATTTCAATTCGTATTACTTCGAATATGGGATTAATTTGAATGAGTCTGAAGATTGTGATTTTTGCTCTGAGGCATCTTTATTAATAGAGGGTCGTATTTTTACAGTCAGTGGAGATTCTTATTTGAATCTACTGTATCTGCCTCAACGAGAGGAAAATGTGTGATTTGGCCGTCAATGGACTTTTTAGGTCTCTCAAGGGTATCTATAGAAAGACTCGATCACATACACTGGGTACGATGATGTATTCACTGAAAACCTATGGGGAGCAGTAAATGGACATTAAACGGAATTTTTGAACGAAGTATCAGTAGGTTTTTTCGACGACTATAATACACCAGTGAGCAGTGACTATAAAGTCATCAGAATTATAGAATGCGATTTCAGAAGTTCAAAAAATGGAGAATAGAAACTTTTAAGCGTTTAACATATATTCGTGGTTTGGATTTTACTAGATAAATAAAATGTCATTACTTATACCTGTATTTTTGATAATGCATTGTCTGTATGCGTATTTCAAGCTGGTAATGCTGGGCAATATTCTAAACATTTTTAAACATCCTCTCCTGTTTGTTAATTCTTGTTGGTAAAGGAAGGTCTGTTTTATATATATATATATATATATATATATATATATATGATATATATATATATATATATATATATATATATATATGAATCTTTCGTGTGTTTTTGGCAAAATATGAATTTATCTTTTTAAGCTGCTGCGCATTATAATAGCATGTAGAGAATGTATTTCAACTTTTTATCATGATTAATTCTCGAATTTGTATAAATTTTCATGTGACTCATTTTTCTCTTTTCTCATGTCAGTATCGTATCTTATGATTGTAGCTAACGGTGCGTACTTTCATTGTCAGTTTTTTGCTGTTGACGCTATTATTGATTATAGTGAGGATGTAAACAAAGTTTTGCCTCTTCTGCCGTTCTTTCTCTATAAGAGCGTTTATGTGTGTGTAGTGTGTACTCACCTCAGCTGATGATAATAATAGACGAAGGTCAGAGCAGCCCTCGCTCAGATTCTTCAAAGGCTTCACTTTCGGAGGTCGGCAACTCGTGAAAGTCATTCTTTCGCTCCCTCAGTCGTGAGCTGGTTTAGGAATGAAGAAGGTTTCCCCTTTGCCATTTAATGTGTAAAAGGAAACTTTCCGCGCCATCCTCATCAATCGAGCTCTCGAAATGGATGTATGAAGATCTGCGGTCATCATTTGTACTTTGATGAAGAGTATTTGTACAACTGTGTATATAATGAATGCCTGTCATAGTACCTTTTACGTAACTTGCCGGTGATTTTAGCGTTTCCTTTATGTTGTTTTTCGTCAAATTTTCCCTGCCGTTATTTTCGGAAGTATGTTATATAACTGAAATGAATGACCCGTTAAATAGTCGATAAACCCATTAGGGAAAAAGAAAAACGGGAAGCCATATTGTATATAGCCCAAATCAGTCTGAATTGCATGCTTGAAAGAAGTTTATTGGACGATAATTGCAGCCGGTCATGAAATTGAAATACCCATTGTAATCACGGCACGGACATCGCATGCTTATTGAAATATGCCATTTAAATGCCTAGTGGAAGGATGTCATTGGGATGCTAAGAGAAATATGGGATTGGCTTACCGGTCGAAAACATTCAATTGTAATGCTGATTAGATTTGCGTAATTGAAACGCTAATTGGTAATAGGCAGCGAGATCGAAAAGTGGTTGGCTCTATGATGTTGGATTAGGATATACGCAACAAAAAGTTGCTTGATGGCACATTAGAATTAAAAGGAAAATGATAAAGGATGCCGTGTCAGTGAAATCAGCTCTCGTGGTGGGAGGACGTAGAATAGAGGCACCATGTAAACAGCATATCCGACGTTGGCTGGAAGCGGCGCGCTTGCTTGTTTCACGAAGGGAACTTCAAAGCTTGGCAGCTCGGACAGGACTCCTCCTAAGTGGTGTGAGGGCACTGCAAAGCTGACACCAATCTACGGTTCCTCGTTTTCAGCATATCAGTTAATAGTAACAGTAGTAGTAGTTGGACGTTTCTCACTGAATAATTAAGTATTAAGTGAAAAGTTTTCCTTCCCTTAAGGTATTCTACACGTATTGGAGTTAAAAGTGTTTAACGCTTTGCTACTATTCCATCACGAGAGGCTGAACATCGATTGCTATTCAGACGATGCATAATTCATGTACAGACACTCGCATACTGTACGTTTGGTAATGTTTACATATATTTATTTGTATTGTAGTGTTGTACCCTTGCAATGTGTATGCAGCAGGTTAGTCAGCTGCATTTAGATGTAATGAGTGTAGCTTTGTAATTTGGTGGAAATAGTTAATTCGTGTTGCATTATCTGGTCATTTCTCTCAAAAGATTAATCATTTTTCTTTCTTTAAATTAAGATCGTATTATATTATTATGCGTGTCTCTCTTTTTAAGAGTATTTCAGTAATGGACGAGGGTTAGATTTTATCGACAGCAGCTTGTAATCGGCATCTGGATCGCTTGGCTGATGTCGAAGAATTAATTACGGATGATAGACACAAAATTTTTGATAGGAGAGTAGTATGCGTAGATGGCAAATAGAACGGCTGTAAATCTTGGTTCTAAAAGTAAAAACACGTGGGAGCCGCTAAAGTCAAATAAGCATAATTTGTATTACACTTATTGATGTCTAGTGTTCGTGTGCACACCCCTTCTTATTTCTTTCCCTTGGCAAAAGGGAAGGGTCAGGGGAAGTATTCGGGACTGCCTTTGTGAGAGGCTGCGTCTTTGAACTGTCGGAAAGTTGACAAACTCTGCAGCGTTCTGTTGTAGTCCTCAGATGTAGGGCTTCCAGGGATTCCCTTCCCCCTGAGCCAACCGAACTCTTTTCTTGTGGTGGCCTGGCCTCCCTTGGGCTGTATTAGTGTTATTAGGGTAGTCTGATATTCCTATGGAACTCGGCCTGAGAAATACCTGAGGTTGGTGGATGGTTCATGTTCAGCTGGTGTTATGCCAACACAGGCCCTTGCACCAAGGCGGCCTCTGAGAGTGCCATGTTTTTAATAGAAATAAAAGACGAGCCATACCTAAGACATCTTCGAAAGAATCCCAGTAGTTGATCTCGGAGTTACTACAAACTTTTTTCACATTCGCGTGAATTGATTTAACTTCAGTGTCAATTCTTGCTAAATAATGTTTACCCGGGTGCCTATTAATTCTTTATAGGAACATTTTATTCTTAACGGCTTTTTTATTTTTTCCCACTTTTGGTAACTTCCCCCTTTTGTCCGTCCTTTGCCCCGGATAATCATCCCAATTTATCCTTTGTCACCACTGATAGAGTGACTGTTTGCTATCTCATCCCCTGTTTGTACTATCAACTACCTTTTTATCTGCAGAGGGAAGATGTATGTATTTTTTTAGTTATAAGCCATTGTCATAAAAAAGACAAAGTCTGGAATGAATGTTGTAAATAAACTATTTGAAATTATATATGTATATTTACATATATGAATTGTGTATATATACATTATATATTTACACACACACGCGCACACACACATATATATTATGTATGTTATATATATATAATATATATATATTATATATATATATATAGATATATAATATATATATATATTATATAATATATATATATATATATCTATATATTCATATATATATAAAGCCCAAAAATGCTACAGTGAGTTCGCTTGTGTATCAATCGGGAACTTCATCAGTATATTTAGTTTTAGGAACATGATCCACTGATAGATATGTTTTTGATAACGGATTAAGATTTTCCTTCCCTGTTAACCATTACAGTGTATTTTTTATTTTGCATAATGTAAATATTGTATTGCTTGAGTTTTTAACCTCTACCTTTGAAAATTCGCTGTGTAAAAGAGGGATTTATTACCTGGTTGTCTTATCATAATATTCTGTCGTTATGTTACTACTTATATATGCTATTATTATGTAATCGATTTATATTGATATGTATAATACGTATTATTGGGCTATATGAATGCCCCTTTTTTAACAATAATATACTTTTAACCATCATCGTCCCTGTTTTTACTGTTTCTCAAATTTAACTTCCCCCCCTCAAATTGCAAAACCTAAGCACAAGAGATTTGGAATTACGAAGTGGCGAAGGTTAATTCAAGGAAAGTCTTCAACCATGACCACTTTTGGTAACTTCCCCCTTTTGTCCGTCCTTTGCCACAGATAATCAAGGTCCTGTTCCTCGTATCGTCGTCATGTCATCTTTTTCCGGCTTTGCCTCTTATTTGCTTGACTCCCGGATGCTCTAATTCTAAGAGTAGGTCTCTCTGTTGTAAGTTTTTATGCCTCTCCTGCTTAGCTAGTTTCTTCTGTTCTTATATGTATGCTGTTTATATATACGTACATATACATACATACATACATATTATATATGTATATATATGTACGTGATTGTGTGTATCTCTATAAATATACATGTATATAAGTATGTGTACTATATATAATATATATATATATGTATATATATATATATATAATATATATATATATATATATATATATGTATATGTATGTATCACAGTTATGGCATCCCACTGCGCACTTGAATAAGTTGTATTCAGCCGAAGTGGGTACCGTGGCAAAGTGATAAAATGCTTATCTTGCGTTTGCTAGGTCTGCTGGCATCCCGGCCACTATATTGTTAATGGGTACCGACGTCTGCTGCTATGGTCAAGGAAAATGCGAAGGGCAAGTACCCTCACCCCTAATAAATTGAAGAGAAACCTTAAAGATGAACCCTTAGGGTAAAGGCGTGTAATGGGAATGTATGTACAACTAGAGGGTTCTAAGTAATTAATGCTGCAACAACATTAATGCAAATAATCACTATTCGATCTTGAGGTCATTTGTAAGTCATAAAGAAGAGGCGCATTATATTGCGAGTGGTGGTTCTGTTTGATATTGAATATGTCGTTGATTTCAGCACGAACTCGAGTTCGGATGCAATGAATATTCATAAATCATTTTCATGTGTCTCAGGATTTAGATCTTCTAAATCTATATCCGAGTAAAGTCTTCCTCATGCATTATGTCTTATTTTCTCCAACAGGTAACGATTCACATATTTAATTTCTTTTTACCAATCATTTTTTCATTAACTTGTAGTATAATTATAGTTGTGAGGGCAAGTTATTGAAAGATGCTGCGTGATTTCTTTGAAAACCAAAAGTAGTGAATGCATAAAGATTGGGTGAAATAATTTACCGTCTTGAACAGTGCATCTTCTTGAAGGTTTTACAAATATTCGTATCTTCAGAACTGAATTAGAAGTTTCAGTGATTTTCGGATGCTACAGTTAATCATTGGTAGTTAAACATAGCAGTTAGGTTCTTGATAATTGCTAAGTTTGATAGAAACCCTTGTTAAGTTGAATCATTGGATCATCTTGAAGGATATATTCTGCTCATATTATTTTTGTAACTTACCAATTGTATGAATTTTTGTGTCGATGGTCATTTGAAATGAATACATGGGGTCCAACGAATGAATAATGAGTGAGGTTGTCACATTCAATGAGATAACATAGAATTTAAAATTACTATAATAGTTGTCAATGAAATCCGGGATTTCACATCCGAGTATCTCTTTTCGTACAGTTCAAGTAAGGCTTCGAGCTTTGATAATTTACGTATTAGGTAAAGCGACTCGCTACATCATAGAATCTGAAGTATGAAGTATTTCTTGTAATATGCTGGCATAATACAATGATTATACTATATAGTAATTTCTCATAGGCTTCGAAGCCCGCATTCATTTCAAAAATTATAAATAATAGTGAGAGTATGGTGGCCATCCTAGATGCCATTGTTATTGCTCTTCAGTATAAACCGTGTAATTCAAAGAAAGATATTTTGTTATTATTTTCATATTCATTTGCCTGATTCTAAGTACATGCATATATATATATATATACATATATATATATATATATATATATATATATATATATATATATATACTATACATATGTAAAGTGCGGGTTCGTGTATTATACCCTGTGCCTTTTCTCCTGTGTGTGTGCAATTTTTTTTTTTTAGTGGGTATTTGTCAATCATCATGTTCGCAGAAAGCATTTAGGGATGAGGTTGCAAGACTTCTCGCCCCCCTCCCCATATCTGGTCATCATCAAGTGAGCTATAATTAGAAGTTTGTCCGGTATCTGTCTGTGTTTGTTTCAATGTCTGTCTGGCGTCAACTTTTTCTCTTTTTTCTCTAGAGAACCACTGGATCACTTTATGCCAAACTTGGCACAGAGCTTCCTTGAGCAAACCGGATCTAATTTTGTCAAGTTGGGCCACCGTGTCCCCTTCCATAGGGAGAATAATCATGAAATATTAGCAGTACTCTGGAGCCTTTTAAAAAGTTGTAAGTATGGAGTTACTGGACGTGAAGTAAACACACACAAGCGTACTACACTCAAGTTCACCCAAACTTGATGGGATCACAATAGTTGTCCAAAGTTTTACATGGGATTATCTAGGTAAAATGTTATAACATCTTTTTCTCAGTTTCTAATGCAGTATAGATTAAATTTTGTTCAAACCACGGACGAGGTGCAATAGGAGTGCAAAGTATTACATACGAATGGACATGAAAAACTTCGTCATGCGCATGCAATAATGTGGCTTAGGTGAGCACTGCTGTCTAGGAGCCTCTTGTAATGTGTTGTAGATACAAGTTATGTTAAATTTTCTGAGTATTTTGACCTGGTGATATTGGACAGGACGCTCTCTCTCTCTCTCTCTCTCTCTCTTTCTCTCTCTCTCTCTCTCTATGCAAAGGTTGCTTTTGTCATGGTAAATCATCGCTTTCATTTTGCAAGTATGGAGGTGAGACGACTCTCTGCACATCCTCTTTGTTTTCCATCTGCGCATCCCTTTATTTCACATCTATACTTAATACTCTTTGGAAGGTTGCCTTGCATTCTAATGGTATTTTAAGCTCTTGCTTCACATGAATGTTTGCACATCGTGAATAATAATAATAATAATAATAATAATAATAATGACCTTGCATTAATGAGCGTTAGCGGACCAGGGTTGCAGTTTGAGAAAGAGAGGGAGGGGATTCCCGGCTGGCGAATCTTTCCCAGAACGCTCGCAACAGGAGGATGTCCAATGTGTGACGTCAGATAGCAAGTTGGCCGACCGGCTTGGTGAGCGGGGAAACCGAAGTCTGCTGTTGACAATGAACGAACTACTAAGTATAGGAAGTGGCTGTGTAGAGATGCCTGTTTTTTCCATTCCTTTATTTGTTCAATTTCCAAGATTCCTCATTGGTCAAATCTCTCCCCCGCCCTCAGTTTCTGTAGACGTTTTGTTTTTTAATTCGTGTATCGATTATCCCAACGACTTACCTAATGGCTTTATTATACCGGACGCTCGTTTCATGATAAATATGACATTTGGAGCCTGTTTATCCACTCTTAGGTATTTTGATAACCTTTTTATTAATTCTTGTAAAGCCTATGGCCTTCCTGAAGGTAGTCAGTATCATGGCATCTTCGATGCCAGTGACAATGTAACTAGGAAGGGTATTTCATTTGTCATGACTCAAGAGTTTGGTAGTCACCTGTGATAAAGTATTTTTGTAATGTCATTTAATTTCAGATGTATATTTTGTATCACGACCGTTGTTGGTCATGTTCGAAAAGGAAAATGGTGCGAGGTATATCTCTGACCAAGGAAATTTTGCCTACCTGAGTCTGTAGTAGGGTAATAGTTGACAAACATGCGGGATGAGGCTAAGATTTTATGTCAGTCTCGAATGTTGAAATGTTGAGAGTATATAAAGTGTTTATCCGGATTGTTCCTTAGATCTAACACCGAAACATTGCTGATGTATCAGCATCATTCACTTGTGTGTCAGTTACTTACCGAAAACCGATATAAGCTGTTAAGAAGATGACACATTGCGTTAATCCATCTGAGCTCATTGCCAACTAAATCCTAATAATTTGTTCCATTAGCACTATCCGCGTAAGTAGTTTTTTAGGCACCGTTTCCGTAAGGTGTATCATGTAATGAGTGTGTTAACTGCAACCATACTCCATAACTTCCACATCATCTCTAGTCCCGTCTTGGAATTTATAACATGAAACAGATCCTAGAAGGACGTTGCCTGTTCTGGTGTTTTGTACAGGAAAATTCTGAGAGAATTTCCTGACTTTCTCTCCCTCCCATTTTCACCAGTGAATAGCACCGTGTTCGATCCCTGAACTGGGCGAGGAAAGCAACGGGTTGGGCGCATTTTCTTAAAGTACATACCATTATCTTCATAATGAACATGTGAGCTTTGATGAGGTCATTCATATACGGAATGAAACCTTTCAAAAGGTGCGTATGACTTGTTAGATAAACGTAACAAAAATTCTCATGATTAGAGTAAAAAATATCTGTAATGGGTTTGACAGTTTACTATAAAAGGTAATCTGGTAATATTTTGTTAGTCATTTTGTTCATGGTATTTTGAGCCTCATGGTAATTTTGTTCATGTTATTTTGAGCATAATAGTTTGATAGTCATAGTAGATTCCGCCAGGGGTTTGCGCACATTA
Organism: Macrobrachium nipponense; assembly: GCF_015104395.2. Taxonomy (NCBI): domain Eukaryota; kingdom Metazoa; phylum Arthropoda; class Malacostraca; order Decapoda; family Palaemonidae; genus Macrobrachium; species Macrobrachium nipponense. The sequence goes on along the minus strand of NC_087212.1, from coordinate 72,647,748 downwards.
ACAGCACACGATGGTTCGTCTACCGCGGTCGTCCGGATATGTCATGAGTCACTCACAAGGTCTCTGAAATGATGTCACTCTTACTTGCTACTGCTGGTAAAGAAGACGCAGCTAAAAGCGCTAAATATATATACGTATATATACACATACATACTATTGTATACATGTTATGCACGCACACACACACACACACAATGCGCGCCTTTTATCCATAGGACAGCCTATACACAGTGGATTTGTTCTTGGCCTAACAGTTAGTGCCTCTAATTTCGTCGTGCATTGGTGTCATTTGAGCTGACGATTTGCATGTAACCTCAGAACTGAGGGGAAAAGTGCTCGTGTATGGCGTGACCTGCAGATCTAGTTTCATTTGACAACCAGTTGCAGTTTGTATGGATGTCTGCCGCTGTCACTTGTCGCTTCTTGCTGATTATCTCTATTAACCCTCGCATACATTAATAGTTAATTGCTAATTTTTTTGTAGCTTCGTTCTCAACAATATTTAAGGGAAAGAGGGTACCAACCCTTCATCCCCTTGGGTGCACTTCATCACAGTCGACTATCCAGAATTTTCATAATTTTCATCATTGGTCAAGAAAGTCACATCGGATTTTGTTTGTTATGCTGTAAAAGAGAGACAATCGTGACCTTTTATAACGATAACAAGAATGAAAATTTAGTCAAGCAAAAAAGTCCACTTTCCGTAGCCTACAGGCATCTGGATGCGCGGCCATATGTTTTAAATGTGCAGTTCCATTATTTTCGCTTTTCCAAACAGTCCATCAGGAACTGGATATTAAAAGCTTTTGTAACTGTGAGTTGGGTGTTTTAAGTTGCCTCCCCATAACCTGGCTCTCGAAATGATCGCTTCTTGTCGACAGATTTCGTAACTTCTTTTCATGAATGCATATTTTCCTCTTTTTGTTAATATGTCAGTATTTACTTTGATCTGCATTGTGCTAGGCTTCTTGTCGCTCGGATCTGTCATCCGCATACGGAAACGCTTATATAGTGGAAGCTTGCTTTGCATAGAGTCCTTTAATACTTATGCTAATTTATGTGCATATATATATATATATATAAAGTGTATGTGTGCATATATATATATATACATATATATATATATATATATATATATATATATATATTTATTTGCGCTTATGATACAAATTTCATATTTATCTCGCTGATACTATTGAGATAACAATGGCTGTCATAATGACCAATTTTTTTCTCCTCTCCTTTTAACAACAACTGTCTTTCATAGGTTCAAGACTCGTCAGAATTTCGAAGCTTGTTTTTGCTATGCAAAACTGTTTTACGTTTGAATTAATGATCAGCTCAAAACATTTCTGAAATGGCGATTCAGACTGATGCTCTGTGAATGTTACCAAGTTGCTTTTCTTTCTCTTCCATGTATTACTTGTTTTTGGAGGTTCTACGATACGTTTTTTAGATCAACTTTTACCTTGATGGCTGTGTTTTGTCTGTTAGCGACTGTTAGGTTAAGAGCTATTCTCTGTTTTGAATCATTATCACACTGATGTTTCCTTTGGAAGGGGCTTGTCAGCGTCCTGTCTCTCTTAATGGAATTTTTTAGCATGCCGAATCTTTCAGACGTACACCAGAGAAAATTTTACCTATTTTTACTCAGGTTTCATAATATTTTAAAAATATTTAGACATAACTTCGTAAATAATATGTATATATCTTGTGTTTAAATGATTTATATACGTAGACGACATTCTATGCTATTCACAAATCTGACGTAGCAATGCAAATGTTATTGGAGATAATGTCGAGAACACAGCGACTGACTGGTCATTGTTGAAAAACCATGATTCTTGTAAACTTATTTCTTCAGACGCCGTGGGTTATTCTAAGTTGTTCATTTTATCCATATATCTTCAAGCTTTCAAGATGCACGCGCTGGAGTTTTAACTCGTATTCAAATACATGCAAACAAAAATAGAACTGGAATAAGTATACTGAGAACTTTTCGTAAATGTGGTCGCCTTTCCATTATCTACTTACCATATATCAAGAGGACATGACAGTATATTCTACGATGGCTTGTTTAAGGTGTGGGAAGAGAATAGACAAGTATGAGGCATGAAGAAAATTATATTGATACATTAATATTGTGCAAGCTTTGACCTGGCCTTCTGAGGGTCAGCGTATTGAGGGAAGTGGTTGTTGGCAAGAAAATTGACTTGTGCGTGCGCTAACCAGTTGTTCTCCGTTGTAAGAGGTACGAAAATATCTAGTTATTTCGTTCGCAACTTCTTTGACTAAGCTAACCACATGAGCACGTAAACCTGAAGTGTTTTAACTTAGCATAAACTAGTATTGACAAAAGCATGTCTGACTTGTTGCTAGGACTTCATGAATGTTGCCAACTAAAGTTTGCAGATGAATGAGATCTATAATAATCAAGCATTTGGGATGCATTTTTATATAGCATTTCTTCATTAATATTTAAGAACCTAACCAACAGAGTAATGTATGAAATGACATCCATTTCTGGTAGACTGGTATCGAATCGCGTAAGCTTCACCTTTGTAAATGCATGAACATTGCTTTCGTTAGCTAATAATTTTTGCCCCAATAGATCTTTTCACTTTGTCAGTTTTAGGGGGCAGTTATTTACTACCATGATTTTATTTGTTTTGACTGAGCTTCTCCCAAACTTCTCCGGCAAATGAAGGACTCGAAAGGGGTGCATTATTAAAGTCTCATTGCAGCGTCCCTTCGACCCCTAGCTGGAACTCCTTTCATTCTTTTTACTGTACATCCATTCATATTATCTTCTTCCAAATTACTATTCACCCTCCTAACAATTATTTCGTAGTGCAACTGCGAGGTTTTCCTCCTGTTACACTTTTCAAACCTCCTTACTGTCAATTTCCCTTCCAGTGTTCAATGGCCTCGTTGCTCCCAGTGCTTGGTCTTTGACCTAAATATATATTTCATTACATTAAGGGATGGCTGTTGTAGAATATTGGTGACTAGGTGTTACTATGTCGTCTTCTGAAATTTTTATAATATTAAGCTCCTGTGTAAGAGAGTAAGGTATATCTTCTTGCACACCTTATTTCCAGTTTCTCGAAGAAAAAAGTAAGCGTCGTTAGAATATACAAGTCAAGTATTTAGCTGTATTTGTTATGTCTACTTATTTGAACAAGTCGTAGGCCATTTGAGGGACAAGAGAATTATGATATCAGTCTCTTTCTACAGATACCGAAGTATCTATTTTTCTGATTATCTGATTAAATCTATGAAACTATTACGACAGCATAAAGCAACAAGCGTGCCTGCATTCCCCTTACCTCCTTTAACCGGAAGGTATAAAGACCAAAGTGAAGGAAACTGGCGGCACTTATTCTTGGCGCTGGCGACGCCTTTGAGGAAAAAGTGCAATCAAGCAATTGCAATCTTTAAGTGGATTTTCACGCCCCCAGCTCCGTCTGGGGAACAACTCCACACGCAATGGAATCAAGGGCAAGAAAGTGGAGGCTCGTGGAAACCCCTAGGTTTACCTCTCTCTCTCTCTCTCTCTCTTTGCATCTCTTCCTCTTCTCTCTCTCGTCTCATCGATCTCTCTCTCTCTCTCTCTCTCTTCTCTCTCAGCTACGGTCGGTGTAAACCCTTCTAGATAACAATATTTCTTTCCGATACGTATATATTTACTCATACACCTGCCTAATTCAGCCATCCTCAATCCAATTCAAGTCTTAAGCTGAGTGTTTCGTAAAGATGATTTTTACTCAGTAAATTCCGTTTCTTCTGAAAAAAATCGAGTGGATTTACTAATTTCTTCAAAACGCTTAAGTTGCTCTTGGAAACCATTTTTTTTTTCACGTTAAGCCATTCATGAGCTCTACAGATACTAGTTTTAAAGTTAAATTGCTAAGGTTAAGAATACTATTGCTGTTGTTTATCCATTCTCCTTGTTGTGAATTCAGTCATTATTAACAATAAACCCTTCATCTTTGCCCCACATGAGTAAGTGTGGGTTCGAATGCAAGTGAGTTGTTTGGCAGATGAATGAATGGTATGTATATGTAAAAGATATGTATTATTGAGAAGTATTGTCAGTTCAGCATCATACATAATTGGGAATTTTGATGCCCAGATATCATATTATCGTTGTTATTTAAAATAAAAAAATAGGCGGCTTTTATTTGAAATTCTGTATAGGAGATTACTGTATATTGTACAGTAGTTTAAAAGTTAGTGTGTTTTCATTTGTGAAATGAGAGGGGTCAAGCAGGTTTAAGAAGAATAATTAAAGTTTGAGCGTCCAAAGCTGAACGCTACTAGTTACAGTGACCGTCTCTATCGCGATAATACACAATTCATAACAGGTGGATGAATGACATGAATCTTGAATCCAAGAAAGGGGAAGGGTGGCGCCGTATTGACAAGAATCACAGCTGTTTCCTATGGGCTATAATTAGAGTAAAGGCATAGATTCATATTCATACTCTTGTTTGATTAAAAAAAGTAATTGGCGCAAGTTGTCTGACAACAAAAGGGTTTTCTTAAATAATAATTCTTCCAAAAAAGATAACTCGAAATGTCTTGTTAAACTTGATTGTTAGCTCTGAATCTGAAATAGAAATTTCGGTATATTTTCGGGGAATTTAAGTGATGCCGTGGTCGGTCAAAGGCTAATTTTTTTTATAGAGCTAATATATCAGAGCTTGATTGCTTAACAGAAACGATGTACATATATAGATAGATGCCTGAGCGTTTGGGAAATTTAAACCACTGTAGTGCCGCCGCATGGGGACGAGTTTACATGAACCGAAGCTCTCTCTCTCTCTCTCTCTCTCTCTCTCTCTCTCTCTCTCTCTCTGGGGCATTGGTGAATGACGGATAAGAAATGCAGTCTGAATAGGGAGTAGGATAAACATCAAGGGAACGTTGAGAATTATATGTCAATTAATGAAAAAAAAAAAATTGTAATGTGGATGATCCCAAACCTTCCAAAAACCTTGATAATTGATTCGAATTGCTCAGCGTACTACAGGTAGGATGTCATAAGAGTTTACAGAGACGGACAAATGTGGTGAGGGGTGGCAGATATAAGCGAATGAAATATGGAATGGTGGAGACTCGTAGAACAAACAATACAAAGATTAGGTCTCTCTGAAAGATAAGATTCAGTTACGAGTCATTGTTTGGAGATTTCCAGGCGGAGTTTGACACTCACACTCTCACAATCTCTCTCAAACTGCGGGATGATTTGTTGCCATTTTTCATATTTACCTTTTGTTAATACCAGATGAAGTTTCGATAAAAGCCGGGGGTATATTTTAAATACTCTGTTGTTGATGATTATCCTTCTAGACAGATCCCATCTGGTTTTCAAGTCAGCTATTTTTCCACTTGCCATTCGGCCGTTCCCTTGAGACTTCGTTTATGGTAGAAATTACTTTATATTTTTCACTGTCTTGTCATCAAGTGGCAGTGTGTGTCCGTCTAATGTGATTAAACTTCATTAGCCTTCGGGGCGGGGACCAAAATTGCACACCAAACACCCTCGAGTTACGAAGGAAAATGTAAATACGCGTCAAAGAGTACTGGATGGGGCTTATTGAAATATTCATGATGAAAACTTCATTCAGAACTTCTTATATGTCCATTTGCTCAGCACACATCTCTCTCTCTCTCTCTCTCTCTCTCTCTCTCTCTCTCTCTCTCTCAATCGGTATTTTTTCAACCTTTCCAGTCTCCATATTTTTCAATTTACTGCGGTCTGTCGCTATTTTCCAGATAGCACTCTTTCGCCGATTCATCAGTGGTAGCAGGATCTTGTCTTCAGATTTAGTCTATTTATCAGCGATTTTATTGGTTATTCTCTTTTCTTCAGCCATTTAGGCTCCGCCGGTTTATGTAGTAGTTAGTTTATTTTCAAGTGTTTCAACCTCCCCCGTTTATTGAAAGCGTAGTTTATTCCACAACGGTTTCAGTCACTTTCTCATTTTCATATTTCAGTTTCAAAACTTTCAAGTTCTTAACCTATTTCAAAACTGACCTCTCTTATTATTCGCTAGTGTCTTCCTTTTGGTGGTTTCCACTATTTCCGTTTTTTCTAGCGGTTCGTCTCTCCTTAGCTATTTATTCATTTTCAATTTTCAGTAGCTAGCTTTCATTTATTCCTCTTGTTTCAGCTTCTCCGTCACTTGCTAGTGGTGTCTCATATTTGTCAACTTTTGGAGTCTTCTTTCCGTTTTGTCTGTTGGTTATTCTTTATTTTTCCAGTTATTTCAGTCTGTAGCCTGTGTCTGTTTCAGTCTCTTCTTTTTACTGGTGGTTAATTTCTACCTTTTTAGTTTTCTGTAAAATTAAACTAATGAGATGGTTTTGTCTGTCCCTCCGAACTTCTTCTGTCCGCCCTCAGATCTTAAAAACTACTGAGGCTGGGCTATTGATTTTGCTGATCATCCATCCTCCAATCATCAAACATACCGAATTGCAGCCATCTAGCCACAGTAGTTTTTATTTTGTTTAAGGCTGAGTGTCTCATAGGCCGTTGCTGAGTGTTTCATACAGCGTTATACGCTGTACAGAAAACTTCGGCGCAATCGAGTTTTCTATTTTTTATTTGTTGACGGTGGTTTCAGAGTCACTCTACTTTAAGTAGTTAGTATCATGTTGTTTGCGTAGTGGGTAGTCTGCATTTCTCACAGATTTTAACATTCAGCTTTTCCTGCTGAATTCCACGTGTTTCCACGTCTCCCTTTCATTCAGGGGGTAGACCTCTGTTATGTTTTTACAGTTTCTCCCTCTCTCTCTCTCTCTCTCTCTCTCTCTCTCTCTCTCTCTCTCTCTCTCTGCTTATTTAGCCGTTCTTGTTTCTTAATGGTATCAGTCTCTTCCCTCTCCTGTTCGTGGCGAATCTGTCCTTATTTTCAGTTTCGACCTCTTCCTCTGTTTCTAATGGTCGTTCCTTTGTATGTTTTTGAGCGGTTAGTCTCTCTTTTTCGGCATTTTCAGACTCCGTTATTTCTTTTAGTGGTTAGTATATTTTTAAACCGTTTCCGTCTCTTTGTTTTTCTATTAGTTAGTCTCTTTGTCAATGGTTTCACTCCTCTCCCTTTTTCAAGTGGTTTGTCTTTGTTTTTCGTTTGTCCTAATTTCTGATTATACTATTTATATAGTGGTTAGTTTCTTTATATTTTCTCTAGCGCCTTTCCATCTCTTCTTTTCTAGTATTTAATCTCTCCGCGTTTTCAGAGATTCAATCTCTTCTTCATTCGGAGGTGACTGGTGTCCGTTTTTCAGTTTTTTTATTCAGTGGTTGTTGGTCTTGCTGTATTTTAATTTTTTAATATCCTTTTTATTCTATTGGTTAGTGTATCTTATTTTGTAGTGGTTCCAGAATATTTCTCTTTTGCTTTAAAGGTAGTTTTTGCTGTATTTTTCAATAGCGTCGGTCAGGTCCTATTTATCTGCTGACTGGTGTCGGTTCCTCAACGGTTCCAGTCTCTCCTGTTAGTTTTTATTTTACAATTGTTTCAGTCTCTTGCTATTCACCTATTGCCCCATGGGTGATAGTGATGTCAGTGTACCTCATGCGATGCACTGTAGGCAGCGTGCCTTCAGCCTGTAGCTGCAACCTCTTTCGTTTCTTTTTACAATATCTTTCTTCCATCTTATTCCCCCCCCCCCCCCCTTCCCCCCCCCCCCCCCCCAACTCCCACTCCTCACGATTCATAGTGCAACTGCGAGGTTGTCCTTACTGTCAATTTCCCTTTCAGCGCTGAATGACCTCATAAGTCCCAATGCTTGGCTTTGGGCCTAAATTGTATATTGAGTTCAGTCTTATTCACGTATGATTAGTCTTTTTTTCTTCTCTTTTATCAGCCGTTCTCTCGCTTTTATGCGAATTCAATCTCCTCCTCTTTTTCTAGCGATTAGTTTCCTTATTTTTCTGTTTTCCTCTTTTCCAGATTTAGCCTTTCGTTATTTTTCAACGACTGCAGTCAGTCTCTTGGCAATTTTGAAACGACTGCTTTTCTCTCAGTATGATATTGTTTTCGCTCTCTCACTGTTTTCACCCTCGGCTACAGCCACATTTCATGACCCGGTTGTGTTCTAGAGTCGCAGTTTTTCTGTTTCCTTTGATCAGTTTCCGACAAATTTGGGACCACTTTTTTTCCAATGTACGTTCCATGATTTATCCATTTTTCGTTTAGTACCATATGATCTTTTTTTTCTCTTTTTTTTTTTTTATCAATGTTGGTGATGCCAGTGATATACTATATATATAACATATATAATAGATATATATATATTCCTATATATATTTATTATATATATATAGATAGATAGATCGATAGATAGATAGATAGAGAGATATACGTAAATTTTTTTGGGGGGTGGGTATGATTTTTCTTGTATATTACTAATTAACGGACTCTTCCGCTGGTATTAGTATATGGTCATTTTGGGGTTTTTGCATGTGAATTTTTGTAAATAATAATTATTTGAATTGTTTTTTTCATTAATTGCATCGATTTGAAAAATATTCATGTACGATGAGTACCATTTCTCATTTATTCAGTACCATTTAATGTGTGTGTGTGTGTGTATGTGTGTGTGTGTTTCCTCATGTGGACACCCCATAGTGCAGAACAGAGGATGGAACAGTATATTATATACCACTTTCTCTGGCCTAATACTCAAAATAGCATATGCACATTTTGAGATGTAACAATAAAATTTGCTGCTGTATAGCACTAAGAACTGTTCCATTTTTTTTTTTTTTTTTGGCGTAATACTATTTTTTTCTTACGCCAGTTTAATTATGAAATTGGGTCAGCCTACTGAACTTTTAACCAATGATATTCAAGTCTTCCATCATTAAATCTGCTTCAGGAATGATTTCGTCAAGGTTTAAAGGTCTGAAATATAAATAAATCAAAATAAATCGGCCGCCATGTTGAAAACGATCCACGCAGAGCCTGGCTAGAGATTATTGTTTCATACGAGTCCATTACGATTGTATAAGGAATTCAGGAAATGACACTGCCAGCATATACATTGACGGCTACTAGGTGCTGCTGTATTTAAAGGAAGATATGACCTGACAGATATTCGAGCTACGAGAACTTATGAATGAAGTCAAGTTATCGATGGATGTTTATAGATGCAAATATGACTAGCAGATTACCAAATTATTATTACAAAAATCTAAGGTATTGATATTGTAGTGGAAGGGAAAGCAAATCATTGTATATTTTGATGATTATTTCTGAACAGGGTTTGAAATTTTTTTCTTGATTGGCTACCTATCGTTATGTTCATTTTACATTGTCTGTGTCGCTTGGCGACAGACTTGGGTGCTTGCAGTGAAACTTGTCTTCTAAGAATAAAAAAATAAATAAATAAATATCAGGCCTATTCCTCGATTCTTATTATACTAGATTTTCATATCAGTTATAACAACTATACTACGTATATCATCTGGGCCTGTCACTTTTTTTTTTCTTTTTTATATGAGTGATCAACCTACACTCTTTCTTTTCGAAGGTATTCGATTTGTAGACTTTACCGTATGCAGTGCGTTTCTTTGAGTTCACAAAATACTACTTGGACGCAATAATTATATAATTCCAGCGGATTTGGAAGTTTCATAAAGCTCCGGTGAGCACCTGAACATGTCTCGGATGAATAACTTTTAAGCCGCGTTCAACGATTGACCTAAGATCATTTTTTTTTTTCCATGAAATCTGACCTTGGCAGTCATTCGTAGCTTTTCAACAACGTGTTGTAAGGGTACCGTTCACATCCACACGCGTCGCACTTAGCGTCACAAACAGATCGAAAAAGTCAACGGCCGTTCCAGTAGAAGGGAGCACTGACTTCGACTACCAGTAAGTCGTTGACCTGTATTCAACTTGTTTGTGTAGTTTAAGGCTTAAGTTGCCGTCGTGTGCTTATGACTAGTACAGTAGTGTGGATGCACCGTAACATCTATGCACTTAAATCAGGCCATTGACCACCAATGCGATACCAGTATAATATTTGTAAAATCTTTGTCAAGATTCCTTGCGAGTTGGAACCCTTCCTTATCACGTTTTAAAATCGAAGAGCATTATCTATTTTCATGAGTTTCAAAGTGAACTATAGGGGCTTAAATATGTCATTTATATCTTTATTACTTATCCCATATGTTGTTTATGTAATTTTTCAGCCTTTTGTGTTTTTCAATAAACGTAAAAATTCATTATGAAGAACTAAAAGGTGTATGTATATACATCGATTTTACGCTGTTCCTCTATAATTTTATTTTGCTTAAAGGCTTAGTAATATCGGTTGTAATGACAATGATAATAATACATGATTTAAAAACCATTTCAAGTCGAATATTGAAAACACATTGGTAAAGATGACCACAAATCTGAAAGCTTCCTTTTCCTCTCCACTGTCACAGCCCCCCCCCCCCCCCCCCCCCCCCCCCCCCCGCCCCCCCCAAACCCGGTAACCTTTCATGCTGCGCAGGTTTTCGTAGGAGGCAGATTTACCTTGAGACGGTCGGACTGGCATATTATGGTACCTCAATCGTTTCTTTTTATTCATTCCAGTCTTCCTGGAGAAGTATAGGAAATTTCCGTCATCTCTATAGTCTCGTAATTTTTACTGTGCTTACCAGTACATTTTCAATTTTCTGATACTATAAAAATCTTTCTGTGATACATACTTGTTTGTAAGAGGATAATAATAATACTAGTTCTTATTATTTTTTCATTAATTATATTTACTATTATTAATTCTGTTTTTACCATAAATTTAGTTTCAAAATGTCAAGTTGGACATTGATTGATCATTTGTACTTTGGCATATAGTCTTTTGTCTTTATGTTGAATGTACTTCCTGAGATTTATTACTGCAGTTTCTGAACTGCGATTTTTTAGTGTATAACAACTGCAGATCACAAGAATATCTCTTGAATATAATATATTATATATATTATATTAATATATAAATATATATATATATAATATATATATAATATATATATATATATAATATATATATATATATATATATATATATATATATATATATATATATATATAGATAGATAGATATATAGATAGATAACGAAATAGAGGTTATATTAATTCATATTTGGATTAACTGTGAAACTTTATGAATTTCATTTTATAATGTATAACATATATTTTCCATTCAACTTTTTACTTTGTTATTGCGGAATCATCAAGACCATTGATTGATCTTGTTGATTTCCTCCTATATGTAGTAATATATATATTATATATATATATATATATATATATATATATATATATATATATATATATATATATGTGCGTTCTAAAAACCGGTAGACTGACTCATTTATATGTATATCCTTTAGGAAATCCAGTAATTCTAGAAAAATTGGTGTCAGAGGACGTTCAAACGTTACTGCGCTGTTGCGGTCAAAGCTGTGTTGTCAGGTTATTATTTACAGGGACTCGGATGCTTAGTAGATTACTGAAATATCCCGCAGTTTCTTTCATTATCTACTCCTAGCAGCTTCCTGTACCAGCTTATGTGTTGCGCTACCAATTAACACGAAGTAGAACGAGAAGGAAAAATTTCCAACATTTCTTTACTATGATTATGATGTGGATGTGGTGTTGATCTGTTGCTGTAGATGATTTATAGACATTATTCATCAGACTGGGATGATAATTGGGAGAATAACTGCTGCTTGACTAAATTTTGTCTGATCGAAAGTGCAAGGGATCGATTCCCAGGAACTCCGAGAGTTACCGGCTAAATTAAGCTACCCAGTTAGCTGTTGCTGTTGCAGAATGAAACTCATTCATTCCATATGCAACCTTACATGGAAATGGGACCTGCCTCTTGAAAATCATTGGCCAATAATAAATATTTTGGCTTATCAGTGGCCTGTTATGGACTTGAATTGGGGATCAATTATATTTGCTTTTTTTAATGCCTCAGCTTTTTTCTCATAAAAATGCCATACTACAACAGCAGACACACTACAATAATGAATTACCTTTCTCAACGCCCATTTACAATCGCATACATTGACGTAGGAATATACAAGGGAAAATAGCTGAGGACTGTTATACATCCGGATCAATAGCGACATGGCAACTGTAAGACCATGGAACGACTCACCCAGCTCGCCTGATAAACGCTGCTGAATATATATATATATATATATATATATATATATATATATATATATATATATATATATAATATATGTATATATCAATTCAAGCTACAAAATGGTCCTTTAATATCTAAATTCACTTTACCTCCCAAAATGATATATTTTTCTATATACTGTTACCGAAGGGGATATGATATATATTATATATATATATCGTCATATATTATTATATAATATATATATATATATAATGTGTGTGTGTTTGTTTATATATTTTGTGTCTAGAAAAGATAGTGACTGGTAAATGTTATGATGTATTTTAAACCTAAGAAACCAAAGTTCATCTTTTAGAATAGTGAGGTTAATTATATTTGGACATAGAATCCCAAAGTTCTCACGTCTATCTATTTTGCCTGCATCTTGAAAATATTTACTTAAGTTCATATTAGGGGTTTTACCTATTTCTTATGTACAAACATTCGCTACTTGTTTTCACCAGAGAGAGAGAGAGAGAGAGAGAGAGAGAGAGAGAGAGAGAGAGAGAGAGAGAGAGAATTTTTAGTCTTTGAATTTATCAGTTTTTTCCTCTGATTTGAGCTTTAACATTTTGATGATGAATGACTGATTCAGCTGGCTGATTTTCTCATCATTATGAAAAATAAATATGAACAAACGTCAGAAAAGGGGCTTACGATACTGAATGTTCGTTTCATTTCTGTCCTAGACTTTGACCTATTTTCTCATCGAGAAATGATTAAAAATCAATAGCTTACTGACATCAAAGGTTTATGCTCTCATTTGCAGGTCACGAGATGATAATTAGACAGTCTGAATACTAATATGGATTTTTAACGTTTGCTTCCATGCTGGCCATTATTCACACGGCGCACACTTATGATCTGTCAAAGTTGGCGTATGGTGAAATGCCCTAATATTTATTAATGTTGAGGTTTTGCATAAAAAATTTTTTTCCGGCGAATGAGCTTCTCCGAACAGCCAGTTTTTTTTTCTTTTAATTTATTAGCGATGGATTAGATTAAACTGAAGCGTCACAAGGAAAAACTTTCAAGAATCATATACGAATTTGAGAAGTAATTGCGACTCATCATTAGTATTCAGCATACGTGCAAAGTGTTAGCTACATTGTCTATATCCCTATTTACAAAATGTATCTAAACCTTCCTCGCAATAGGAATGGGTTCGATTTGAGACCTGTGGTGGCATTTCTTCTGATGATTTAGAACCTAAGATTGTGAGAAGTAATTGTGACACGTCATTTGTATTCAACATTACATCCCTGGTTAAGTTAATGTACCTGACTTTTCCTCACAGTAGGAACGGGTAGGATTAGAGGCCTCTGTTGGCATTGCTGAGATGATTTGGAGCCGAAGATTGTCCTGTGCAATTTTTGCACGGCGCTTTGAAAGCCCACGAGAACCTCTCTTAAACCTGGGGATCGACATTCACACCCATAACACAGTCTGGAAGACCTCTGGTAATGGCTAGTGAAATACGAGTCATCCTTACAGAATATGGACGCTGGCCGTCTGCTGAATGAGTAGCACACACTAATTTCAAATGCACAGGCAGCCAAGATCTCTGTGGATGTTCTCTGTTGAAATAATGCCTAGGCAAGATTGCTGAAGAAAACATCTACCGCGGATAATTTGAATTATATTTACCGTTGAGGCTTCAGACATCCAAGGGGAAATATTCCAGCATTGAGAATATATATAATATATATATATATATATATATAATTATATATATTATGATATATAGATTATATATATGTGTGTGTGTGTGTGTTGTGTGTTGTGGTGGTGTGTGTGTGTGCCGTGCATATATATATAATATTATATATATATATATATATATATATATATATATATATATATATATATATATATATATTTGTTATTTTAGAAAATATTATCTTTAAACAAGAACATTTGCCATTTTTTGGAATTTATGGATGTTTGGGTTTAACGTCAGGGGTATCGTAATTTATATCTGCACAAGTTGACTCAATAGAACAAAATTCATTTGAATTTATCTTTCAACTCTCTCTTCAGTCAGTTTTGCTCTCTTTTGCTGATGGTAATTTTCTGGCCTTTCTATTTCTTTTTCGAAAAGCATCCTCAGCACTACTTTGGTCGTCATCATTACCACTATCAGCATTGTCTGTTATGTCCCAATACATCTTCATCATCATCTACACTTGGCTATATGTTCTTCATTTTGAACTTGGCATCTTGGCAAGAATCAGACCTTGGGAGGCTCACGTTATTGAGGGAGAGAGTGAGGGGCGGAGGAGGTGGGCGAGGGTGCGTCCGTGTATTCTCCTGTTTTTTTTCATCTGTCCATCCGCCTGTGGTGTTTTTGTATGGTAACACTGCTTCCCGGGCTTTAGATAGTTACATTCAGCCTACATTCAACGATTATAATAATATCCTATTTCGAATATTAACGGTGTAATTCGCATACAGAAAATTATTAAAACACTTTTCAGTTACAAATGTACACCCAGATATCCTTTAATTTACCTAAAACTTACAATTAGCGTAACTATCTAAAGCCCGGGACGCAGTGTTACCATACAAAAACACCACAGGCGGATGGACAGATGAAAAAAAACAGAGTATAGTTATGAACACAGAATGTTTTCCCAGAGTTCCTTTTGTAAATTTGCATTATATCAATGACAGTCAGTATTATTATTGAACCATTTCTCATGCATTGTTTAAGAGCACTTTGTTTCATGTAATATGTGCATTTTAAAATTCTGTTAGCTAAAGAATTGCGTTTACCTAACGTGGTTCGACCTATTTGAATGAAATCAGAATCATATCATTGAGTATATATATACTATGTGTGTGTGCTTTTGCTTGTGGGTGTGCGCGAGCATGGATGCGGCCTTTTTTTCTGTATCTATAAAGAGAGAGAGAGAGAGAGAGAGAGAGAGAGAGAGAGAGAGAGAGAGAACTTGGGACAGCAAGCTAATTCCAAAAGACGTGCGTATAAACAGATGGGTAGCCCGTCTGGAGTCACTACCTGTTGGGGAAGAAAGGCTTTCATGTATATTTATTATATATATATGTATGTGTGTGTTTTATCTGTCTGTTTAGGGACTCAAGTATTCATAAACATACTGACATAATTATATACATTAGTGATGAGTGTGTGCTTGTCCAACATTGACTCATACGCTGTAACTTAGGGTAGCTTGTGATTCAAATCAGCATATTTGTTTCGTCCACAATCATTTTAACTGCTATATTGAGGATGAACCTCTCTACTTCTCAGACAGATTGCACAACATCGCTGCTTCATGCACGTACAAAAGATTGCCAGCAGCTTCCCTAATGCCCCAACACGCAATGCTCCACTCACCTCTCTCGTGCACGGGCTCTTTTTCATCCTGAAGAGGAACCTCTTCCTTCTCATTAACTCTCACTCTCTTACACACTGATCTATCCTTTCATTTCTGCTCATTGTCCTCACTTTCTCTATATTTCCATAGTTTTCCCCCATTCAAATCTGGTTTGCACCTCATATAGAAGCACTCGTTTTAACTCGTAGCTTCTATCTTTATCCTTTTATTTTCATTATCCACGCTTCGGTACCTTAATGGAAAGTTGGCTCAACATTCCCTTCATATATTGCTCCCAAGTGTCCTCTTGGTCTTGTGCACACCTCTTATCCCATCTAACCAGCTAGAATAGAACAGAAAGCCCTTATGTCTTAAAGAATAAACATAGATGGCAATAATAAATGTATTAGTAACACATGCATAAGTTCATGATTAAAAAAATATATGCCAATGTAATGCATGGCATTTTTTTTTTAAAACTAACGCAGGTATATTCTAGTACAAGAGTGGAAGGCCTCTTCATTAACTGTTGGTAAGGTTTGGTATATTCTGGGTCGCCAGTCGTTCTGTTTATCTGTTTTCGCTTATCAGATACGACGGGGCGGGTAACTGCTAATCTCCTCTATCTTGCCTAAACCTGAATGAGGCCGAAGAGCTGTTTGGTTGGTTTTGATTGAACCGGTCTTATGCCAGCACGGGAGCCTTGTTCAGAGGTGACCATCTTGTGTTAGGCTCTCAAAGGGCGTGAGAGGCCTAGTGTGGACCTTTGGACTGAACCTGTCATAGTAGACTTGGTAGGGAACAATAGTATAAACTTGGGCTTCATCTTGAAGAAATGATAGAATCGCCCGTTAATAGTTTTGTGATGATAGAAGTAGTTAAAGCATAGATATTATGTCTAGAATTATAAGACAGATTAGGTCATTTTTTTTATCGTTTCTTCTTCTTTTCAGTTTTCTGTCATAAGACGATGAATTTTTAACGATAATCGCCACTTTGAATAAAAGGGAAGCGGTAGTAAATGTTACGACTTTTAAAATCCTTGAAAACACAAAATATGATTTTCATTACAGATCGACTTTTTAGTGAATTCACAGAAATTTCCTTAAATTCTGTAAAACTATGTATCAGTAGTGATAGTTTGAAGCGTCTTTTGAATAGTATTTATAGTTGAGAGAGAGAGAGAGAGAGAGAGAGAGAGAGAGAGAGAGAGAGAGAGAGAGAGATAGGTATAATGCATATAAACTTCAGCAAACTATGGTTATACTGTACATTATTTTTGCATGTTATTGCTACGACGTTAAGCGTAATCCGGGAGGAACGCAGATTTTTAAATTGTTTTGCTGTTGTTCTATGCACTGATGCAAGGAAACCTCTTGGTGGCCTAGTTCAGGGGAATAACAGGTGTTCGCAGGAGTGAAACCTGGACTCGACTCGACTGTGCGAGGAGGAGTCGCACTTTCAAATTGCCCGCCTCCCTTTAACCTTGCGGAACGCTCGCTCCGTCGCTCTGGTGACACTTTGTACATTTATTTTATTATCTCGCTAAATGTTCTTCTCTCTTATTATCTTCGTTCTGACTTTTCCATCGCCGTTTAGTGTTATGGTATTGTCGTCAGCAAGATTATAATATTGCACCTCACTTGTTTACTCCTTACTTACGAATAGCATTGTGCAACTTTCATTGCGCTACTTGCTGCTCACCATGACGCATGTTGTCGAATTGCTTTGCTTTTTAGCATCGTTATTCCCCAGTTTTATCTGTAATGTGATGAAAAGAAGGCTTCGGTGAGCGAGGAGCTTTTCTTTCGTGAAAATTGGGGAGCCATTCACGTCAACTCTGAGTTCTTTCGAAAGATTAGCAAACACCAGGAATGTAACTTCCAGCAGAGAGAGAGAGAGAGAGAGAGAGAGAGAGAGAAATGGCTAGCTTTAAAAAGAGTTAGGTTTGTTGGGTTGGCGCAAACACTGACTGATGTTAGGAAAGAAGTGAGAGAGGCTGAGTAAGTGAATGAGAGGGGGAACTAGTAGATGAGGAGATTGGTAGGGGTTGTGGCACACAGATAGAGAGAGAGAGAGAGAGAGAGAGAGGGAGAGGAGAGAGAGCGAAAGGTGGGGAGTTGGGTGTGAGGCCGTGATGGGGAGGCTGACTCACGCCTCCACCACCACTACCTCCTCCTCCTTCCTCCTCCTCCTCCTACTTCACCTCTCCTCCTCCTACTCCTCCACCACCTCTAGCCTTAAACTACCACTCCCTACTACCACACCCCAAAAGAGCCTCTCTCTTTCTGCGTCGGTCTGTGTATGTATGCTGTGTGTATGTTTGTTAGGAATACCAGTTTGTTGGTGTATGCGTGTATGTACTAGATCTATACTAGTATTTAGTGTAATACGCTGGATCACAAACTTAGGCGAAAGTTATTATTATTGTAATAGATTGCAAGTCAATGTCACTTTTCACTTTTGAACGTAGACTTCTTACTTAACGGCATTAGTTCTACTACCGGATTGAACTGTCTGCTCCTCAAGTGATTCGATTTACTTTTCTTGAAAATTAAAGGTTCAGAACTTATGTTCTCTTGTAAATAAAGACCCTTTGATGAGAATATAGGGAATGAGTTCAGTAGAATAGTTGAACATTGCCTGCTAACTCCCCTGAACTGGTATCTCAAGTGAGCTTCGCAGTTTGTCCAGGTTGGTCTGGCTGTATGAAAGTAGTACGTCTATCAAATTTTCTACTTCTCCAGAACCGTTGGATCAATTTCAATCCAACTTGGCATTTTCTTTTAGGACACATTCCTTCGCCGGAAGGATAATTGAGAAATGGGGCCAAAAGTTCGGAGTGTAAAAACTCCAGGAAAAAAAAAATCATATTCATTTCGTGTAGATCCATGTTTGTTGACACCATGGCCCAGAAGTCAGGGTGAGGGCACGATAGAGGCAAAAATTGTTACATAAGAATATTGCAAGAATAATCTTAATCATAAAGTTGCAGGTGCAACAAAATATTTTATGTGAACTGCGATTTTTTCCTTGTGTGTTGTATCCAAATCAAAACTCGACTGGTCATTTCTCATATATAAATATATATATAGTATATTTGGATATGTATATAGATATATATATATATATATAATATGTATTGGTTATATATATAAATGTGTGTATATATATATTTGTATGATTTGTATGAATGTATTTATATATATATAGGTAGTATAAAAATTAATATATGTATATCTATATATGTATGTATATTATTTAGAAATGTGTGTGTATATATATATGTATGCATGTATGTATGTATGTATATATAGGTATGTATTATATATATATAAATATATTATATATGTATATATATATCTCTGGTGTGTGTGTGTGTGTTGGGTGTGTATACGTATGATAATGTGTATGTGTGTATATATATATATATATATATATATATATATATATATATATATATATATATATATATATATATATATACTATATATGAATAACTTGATCACGAAGTATATAAAACGTGATGCTATATATAAATAAAGGTTTTCCTCCGTGGCAAAACATTTGTATACATATATATATATATATATATATATATATATATATATATATATATATATATAATCTGTGTCATGTGAAGATCAAAGAAATATTATGCTTAAGTGAGGTGTTCGTTACAAACCGCTTGATGCCCAAGTAACTGGACTTCAACGGGGCATTTTGGTCTGCTTTCTACTTAGTCCAATTCGAAAACCTCCTTTTTTGGCGTTATATATTGCTTATCTTTGCTACAGTGCAATGTCAGTCCTCACAGATACTGATGCTTGAAAGTTCAACACAGGTTGTGATGGAAATGTGAAGCGCTTTAACCTATTGATTTTATTAACGTATGTTTATAATTATTTGCTCGCAGGGTTTTTTTTATATGTATTTATTAAATGTTTTCGTAAACATTTCATCACAAATCTCTCTCTTGGCTGTTTCTTTGCTTTTTCTTGCTACTTATTCGTAATCTGTTCTGTGGAATCTCGTTTAGTAAGTTCATGATATTTTCGACTTCTTTCATAGAAATGTGTGCACGTTTAATAATAATAATTATAATAATAATAATAATAATAATTCAAAACTCAACGCTGGAAATATGATAAAACATCAGTAAACACATGGGCAGTGCCAGTAATTAGATACAGCGCAGGAATAGTGGAATGGACGAAGGCAGAACTCCGCAGCATAGATCAGAAAACCAGGAAACAAATGACAATACACAAAGCACTACACCCAAGAGCAAATACGGACAGACTATACATAACACGAAAGGAAGGAGGGAGAGGACTACTAAGTATAGAGGACTGCGTCAACATCGAAAACAGAGCACTGGGGCAATATCTGAAAACCAGTGAAGACGAGTGGCTAAAGAGTGCATGGGAAGAAGGACTAATAAAAGTAGACGAAGACCCAGAAATATACAGAGACAGGAGAAAGACAGAAAGAACAGAGGACTGGCACAACAAACCAATGCACGGACAATACATGAGACAGACTAAAGAACTAGCCAGCGATGACAATTGGCAATAGCTACAGAGGGGAGAGCTAAAGAAGGAAACTGAAGGAATGATAACAGCGGCACAAGATCAGGCCCTAAGAACCAGATATGTTCAAAGTATGATAGACGGAAATAACATCTCTCCCATATGTAGGAAGTGCAATACGAAAAATGAAACCATAAACCACATAGCAAATGAATGCCCGGCACTTGCACAGAACCAGTACAAAAAGAGGCATGATTCAGTGGCAAAAGCCCTCCATTGGAGCCTGTGCAAGAAACATCAGCTACCTTGCAGTAATAAGTGGTACGAGCATCAACCTGAAGGAGTGATAGAAAACGATCAGGCAAAGATCCTCTGGGACTATGGTATCAGAACGGATAGGGTGATACGTGCAAACAGACCAGACGTGACGTTGATTGACAAAGTCAAGAAGAAAGTATCACTCATTGATGTCGCAATACCATGGGACACCAGAGTTAAAGAGAAAAGAGGGGAAAAAATGGATAAGTATCAAGATCTGAAAATAGAAATAAGAAGGATATGGGATATGCCAGTGGAAATCGTACCCATAATCATAGGAGCACTAGGCACGATCCCAAGATCCCTGAATAGGAATCTAGAAAAACTAGAGGCTGAAGTAGCTCCAGGACTCATGCAGAAGAGTGTGATCCTAGAAACGGCACACATAGTAAGAAAAGTGATGGACTCCTAAGGAGGCAGGATGCAACCCGGAACCCCACACTATAAATACCACCCAGTCGAATTGGAGGACTGTGATAGAGCAAAAAAAAAAAAAATAAATAAATAAATAAAAAATAATAATAATATTAATAGTTGCAGTGTGTGCAGAATTTTCTTCACAGTCATCTAAATTTAGGAGAAAACTGCATTTCTAAGGAGTTAACATGGTAGTTAATTACTTACCAGAGATTAAAATTTGTCTAATTCTAGTGCGGCATAAATCATTACCCCTCAAGACCACTGTGTTAATGTCGTAAAGAACTAATTCCAGTGAAAGCGTAAATATTTAGCAAATGTTTCACATAGGAAGCTCTAGAAATAAGTGAGGTACTCCAGAATTCATCACTTTTAGTTTTCAGTTGTCTGTAAAAGACACCTACTGAGAGGCTATTTGTCTGGCCATCCACAATTTGTCTGTCTGCCGTCTGATCTTAAAAACTACTGAGGCTAGAGAGCTGCAAATTAGTATGTTGATCATCCAGTCCCCTATCATCAACCATACCAAATTGCTGCCCTCTAGCCTCAGCAGTTTTCATTTTACTTAAGGTTGAAGTTAGCCTTGTTCGTACATCTGGCACTGTAGGTGCCAACAACAAAGGCCACCAACGGGCCGTGGTTGAAAGTTTTATGGACTGCGGTTGAGAGTTTCATGGGTCTTGGCTGAGAGTTTCATACAGCATTATATGCTGTACAGAACACTCGATTGCGGCGAAGAAACTTCGTCGCATATTTTACTTTTATTATTATTGTTATTATTATTATTATTATTATTATTATTATTATTATTATTATTATTATTTTTTTATTTTTTTTATTATTATTATTTTTATTATTATTACCAGTTTAGGTTTCCATAATATTACTATTAGTTAACTTGCATAGTACTATCGTCTACCACCGAGCTTATCCAGAAGTCTCGAGTCTCATTTTATGTCAGAAAAGCGGCTTCTTAAAGTGTCCTGTTTAGACATTTTATGGAAAGTGGTGCGATGACACTTCTCGGGAAAATCGTCCTTCATAGTTTGCTTCTGTAGAAAACCAAAGATAAACGTCACTGTTGAATGAATAAATGAATGCATGTGGTAGTTTCCCGAGTCCTAAGAGTAGTACTACACCCTGAATGAAACTCCCAAAGCGGATATTTTGGGATGAAGCCTCTTGTCATTATCTGTAACAACTTCATCCTTAATGACGTCGTCTCGGTAATTAACTAACGAGTAAGAGATTGCTTTAGGTCGAAATGAACTTAATAGAGAGACTTAAGGTGACCAAGAATATCGTTTATGTAGATATGAATGTTGACAGAGGATGACGTCCATTACATTGTGGGTTATTTACTTACAGCTACAAATATCATAATAGATTTTCATCGATCGATATGATAGTTTCCCTCTTTGTATTCACTTTTTTCAGATCAACAAATTTCTGGTTCTAAAGCAGCAGACCATCGGCTTGTTTTTATGTGATTTAGTATTGCGTGATGTAGTTGTATGGACACATAATTATATATAGGTATGTGTATGTGTGTAATTTATTTATGTATAATCACTTGGACTCGTTATTCATATATCTAACAACCACAAGGAGAAATAAAGAAGGTTGTAAATCCTGACCGGTTTCGACTTCATTGCAAAACCATTGTCAGAGGACTGGTACATAGAGGTGGAAATTTACGATATACATGGTAGCGAACAGTAAATGCAACAAAATCCGATTCTTGTGCAGGTTCCCGCCTTTCTTTTTCCGGCTACCTTTCTCTTGATCTGTACATCTTACATATTTCTTTTGGAATTAGTGGATCAAGTTTCTACATACCTGCACTGTCGTTCATATTGCTACAAAAGCTTTCTTTTATACATTTAGACTCAGTGACGCTCCTTTCAATGCAATATTAGAATAAACTTTCTTTTTCTTTTTTTTCTCCCCAGTTGATTTTATGATGTTTTTTCACTAACCTGTTAAAAAATTTCACTGTTCTCTTGTGTATACCTGACACATCTGCTGCTCTGTTCTCTTTCCCAATGTTTTTCCAGCCTGACCATTATAAAAGTAATCACAAGACGTACATAGAATTTGGAATGCACATCCTAAAATTAACATTGTAGGGAGATGTTTTTTGTAAGCATACTTTTCATTCCTTTTAATTGTTCTTAAAGGCCACATCAGTTCCAAAATTCTTGAGTAGATGGGGAATATCTGTGATATTATTTTTTTATATGGTAATACAAGCAGGTTTTTTGCGTTGTAAGTCTCTTGTTCATCATCATAGAAAGTGTTTTTTGTCGCTTTTATTGCTTTATCCAGTACGGAGTCAGGGCAATTCAATTCTTGCCATGAGTAATTCTGAATATATTGCCAAGATCCGGTACAGATGCTGTTAATTAAATGAATGTCTCATAATTATCTTGTTATCAGCACTTTTATTTATATAGTAATTTACAAGTTCGCATCGAGTTCGAATCTAGGACCCTCAAGTGAAAAGGCAGCGGCGTTACAGCTAACCCACGCAAACATTATAGAAGTTGGAACCTGAATGCTTCTGTACCTGAGGCATTACCGGGCCATGCTACTACGCACCTTACGTACCAGCGAGTTTTGCTCAACTTTCCAACCTACTGTGACCCATTTGCAAGGATTTGACTCGAATGAACGCCCAGTAAGTGAATACGATGGAAATAATTAACGCACAATCACGTATGTAAATAGAAAAAGATTTTTCACTCGCCTCGGGATCGAACTCGGGCTTTTCAAATGAAAGACACCTAAGTATTTTTGTACCAGTGGCATTATCTGGTGAGGCTATAGCTACACTTTCCCGATTATGTGTTGACTATTTCCAATGATAACAATAATTCCATTGTTATCAACTATTAAGAAAAACTGGGGTTAAAACTTGCATATTGAAATAAAAAATGTCAGAATATGTTTGCTGTGGGATGTCCAATGATAGAATTATTAAATCAAAAGCTAACCTCCTTTACAGAGTGGTGCTTGATGGAATTGTGTAGTTCTAGTAGTTTTTGCTTATTCGGGGAGTAAACCTACAAACTACTCTGTTGGTGTTGTTGTTTATGTTGTGAATTTAGGAAAGGTCTATGGAAAACCTAAAATGGTCTGAAAAAGGTGTTTTGCGTTGAGGTAAAAATACAGGAATTTTAGGATAAGATACTTATGATTTATTTATTAGAATGAAAGTGTAAATAATAAATAGGTAATGTGCATGTTAAACGGTGCAGAAAAATTATTTGAAATAATATATAGCTTATTTACTTTAATTTTTGTTGGTGAAACAAGGCTCTATTTGACCGTGAATTTTAGTACGTTTAAATTTAAGTTGTCAAGAATATAATGGTTACAACTTATGTGTGAGGGGAAAATCTTGCACACATTCCGAGTAAGCTGGAGGCCGGATCACGCCTTGTTCTTTATACCTCCTGTAGTCCTGTGTCATTCATCTTCTATGCATTCTCTAGGTGGGCGCAGCAGGAAGTTTCCTCAATTTCTCTCCAACCTCAATCTTTCAGTATTTCTCATTTGACTGTTACAATTAACTGTTAGGGTACTGGTATCATTGTCTATGGAAAAGGATAAGATAGATTATATTAACATGAAACCCAGTCTTAGGAGCTTAAGTCAGCAAGAGAGCTCCCTTTTGATAATTGAACATAGTAGGAATCTAGGAACACAGGGCACGGGGAAGTTCCGCATCTGAAAATGATTAGAGTTGACAATGCTTGCTGTTTGGATGGGTACCGTTTCACTAAAAACTGGAAAACCCGAAGCCTAGATAATCAGGCCATCTTCTTGTGTTTCTTAATCCTCCAGCTACCTAATTTTGAGTTGCTATATCAAAATTGAATTAGCAGAAATATTTTGAAACTAAGCCACATATCATTCTAAATACTATCTCTCCAGTCAAATTTGAAGTATTAATTAGGAATCTGTCAGATAATAAAATGAACTATTATGCTTTCTGTTTGACTATCATAAAATGAGTTTTTCTTCGCAGTAAAGTACCGTTCTTGTATGGAATATTTTACCGACGTTTCATTTTGGCCGAGAATGATTACGTGATGATTTATTCAAACACATGAAGAGGCTTGTCATTTCTACTGTAAAGTTATTTAGTGCTAGTGAGATAATTTTGACCCATTATTTCCATACTTGAATCATCACTATATTTATTAACTGTATCGTTTGATACCACAGTAATGTTTCTCTACACTCCTGGGTATTACTGCAGATACTATTGACTTTTTTGGTATTGCTTATGCTAGTACAGATTAGCCATGTTATTTGTTAATTGATGTTATTATACAAAACTGATAATAAAGGTCTTGGCATGCCACAGGAATCGAATGTTTCATTGTTGTCAGCTAATGAATTTTTGCTCTCTTTATTATGTTCTTTTCTCTTTTATTTATTTTATTATATAGTAGGTGGCAGATTAACGCGGTTAGATATGTAAACTTGGAGCTTTGTTATATTTAGTCATGCTATTGTGGGCTAGCCTCTTTCCTCTTATTTTCATGCATTTTTGTTTGCTTACGTCCTGATACTTTTCCAAAAATTTAAGAGCAAATTTGCGTTAAAGTAAGGATCCCGAAGACTGCTGACAGGAGATCAGAATTCCAGTGTTGGTTGAACAAATGATGAATCACGTCTTTTTTAATCTTTTTGAGTATGGAAGTAGTAGAATAGAGGGCGAACACGTAATGAAACTGTGCCATCAATATTTTCGATTGACCTGGCATCATGAAAGAGAATGAAAAACCACGAACGACATAGAATTGTCGAATGGGACTAGAAAAGAAAAGTTCCTAAAATGTAGGGTATAAATAGAATAGAAATTTGTTTAGACAAGAAAAGATCGAAGTAGATAGAATCTGTAAAGTACTCACAGAAAAATATTACTTTTTGTGGAACAAGATTGCCTAAGACAACATTACAGAACAAACAGACATTAAGATGATTATTTCTACTATGATAGAAAGTTTGGAAGTCAGTAGTATAATGGACCTGTTTATCAGGATTTGTAATG
Organism: Macrobrachium nipponense; assembly: GCF_015104395.2. NCBI lineage: Eukaryota > Metazoa > Arthropoda > Malacostraca > Decapoda > Palaemonidae > Macrobrachium > Macrobrachium nipponense. Next base: position 72,621,874 of record NC_087212.1, on the reverse strand, counting down.
AAACGTTAGAGGGGTCTGAAGTGATGTTGGATGTAAATGTGTCAAATATACAACGCGAAATAGACCATAGTATGGTTGATAAGGACGTGAGTGAGAAGTGTGCTGGAGGATGCATGTCTTGAACGGTCGTCTCTGACAGCGGTTATGTTTCCGAGTAAGAAGAAAGTAGAAACATGTGGCAGGTAACGGACTCTTTTCCTGCAAATCAAGTTTACGTATATGTAGTCGTGAGTTAGACAATGAAGAATATAGAATTTATAGAATGAAAGATAGAATCCGCTCTAACATAAAGATACAAATTTTGGTGTGTAATAGATAAATATACGCTGTGAAAGTCGCATAGAAATGGAGATATTTGATGTTTATCAGCTGCGTAGGTTATTGCGAAATTATGCTATCACCCAAGGGGTTCACAAAGTATTCAGCTGTTTGGTTGAATTTGGAACTCTGAGGTCAGAGCTACTGTAAAAGCTAAACTAACCATCCCCCCCCCTCCCCCACAATAACTTTGGGATTAAATGAGTGTGAGTAAGTTTATTAAGTGAACGTCACCATGAATAGTTGAATAATGGTAATATTTAATGTCAAATAAGAAGGGGAAATTAAATTGACTTTTGTGAACAGCAGACACAAGTAACCCATTTATTGTAAAAGAATTTTGAAAAATTTTTTGAAAGCCCTGGATACACTGATGTTTATTCCAATAAAAAGGGA
>NC_087212.1:72611160-72618660 GCF_015104395.2 Macrobrachium nipponense | reverse complement strand
TTATTATGCTGTGTAATGAAAGATGATTTGTATTGACTCATATTACACATTCGAACAATGATACCTTTGTCATTTCAACAATGATACCTATGTCGTATATTCTCGGTTACCTGAAACGTTTCTCAGCTTTGTGAGAGGGAAAAAAAAAAAAAAGAAATTCACGTTCGAGACATTTTCCCCAGTCTTTAAAAATGTTTTTTCGCAAATGTCCCAAAACACTTTTTCCCCTTCTTTGCTTCCTCGCTGTAAGCTGTCATTAATTCGATCTCTTGAAGAGAGAGGCAGAGAGAGATGGAAATCGTAGGATTAAAGATCTGTTTTAAGAGAAGAGAGATTTTGGACATGAAATTGGTTTGCTTTTAGGGGGATTTATTTAAGGTCATACGAATAGATGAAGGTATTCGTTCTTCTGTATTTTATTGATTTGAATCTAATCCTTGTGATTTTTCACCGACCAAAACTCATTTTTTAGAGCAAAAGTATTGCTGGAACGCGGATGTAGTATATGTGTATTTTACATTGGGGTGGAATATTATACTGTGCAGACCTCTTGTGTATATCTCGATCGTTTTCTATATTTGGAATGAGACTTAGATTGACGAGTAGCATTCTTTGACATTCCTACATTTCTTGATTATTGTTCATAGCAACTGGTTAAATTGTACGAGAACAGTGTGTCAGATATAGGAAATTATGGGAGAAGCGCTTATGACTTGTTCAGATTTGTCGAACATTTATTTAAGGTGAAGCTCCTGTTAATTTGAGTCCAATGCATATATATATATATATAGCTATATTATATATATATATAGGGATATATATAATATATATCTATATATCTATATATATTTTTTTAAATAATTTTATAATATAATTAAAGATTAATATAAATTTTAATATTATATATGTATATATACGTGTGTGTGTGTGTATTCACAAAAATTAAGCAACGAATATCGTCTAGTACTAAATTCATTATACATAGGGAATAACTTACTCCTAATGGGAAATATATAATCGAAAAGTGATTCTGCACAGGCATGGCATCGAACCTGGGCCTTTTGTTTAGAAACAGCGTTTAACAATCGACTTGGACAACTCTATTCCCAATAATAGCAAGGGCAGAAGCCCATGTTTGTTTTAACAAGGTATTGGTGTAAGTTATTCCAAAGATATAGTGACCTCGATATTAAACGATGTTAGTGGCTTAATACTTGTGAATGTGAAAATGCCATGCTTGTATAATTGATGTATGTATATACATAATTGATTGTATAATTAATATATGTATATATATATATATATATATATATATATATATATATATATAAAGTAGAAAATGCACATTTTTCAAGGTCACTGAAGGGAACAGCAACTTATTGCATTTAATAAGATCATATATCTGAGTATAGTCAGTGATTCGAGGAAACGAAAGGGCTCAGTTTGGATATAATAACTAACGAGAAATAAACTTGATTTAGAGTTGGTTTAATAAGCAAGAATTGCAGCTTGGGTCTGTGCTCCAAGAAGAGCATTTATAAATAATCAGCGCATTTTTGTATTACTGACTTAAAGAACAAGAGTCCTTTTCTCACGTATGTTATGGGCTCTGTAGACTAAATAAACTGGATTAGCAGGGGTAGGGAGACGTATACGTACATGAAATCACTGAATGAAGACATTTTTGGAAATTAATGAGTCGTGAACTTTTTCCCAAGGATAAAAATTATTTTTTCTTTCAAATCAAAAAACCTTATAAATGTTATGAAATGAATAAAAAAAATGACACCAGCATAAAGTTTTTAGACAACCTTCTGTTAATGTGTGCCTCTCCCTTTCCTAATACAAAACATTTTGTAATCACGTAACTTCATTTGTATTGCCCATTAGTAGCAAAAATAGAAAAAAAATTCAAAGTTTGAAAATCTTTTGAAAATATGGAAAGAAGCAGGTACTGCACTCTGCCATCCAATAAGAAATGGCTTTACACAAACATCGTATGGTGATGATATTAGATATGTTTGAGTGTATAAAAACTTGAGTTTTGCAACAGTTATATATTCTTTTACGTTGTAATGATGTTAACAAGGAGAATGTATTGTTTTTTTAGAACATTGAGAGCATCCAGTGAACTTTTGTAAATTTAAAGGAGAAACGTTTCAGGAGGGAAGCGTTTTTGTTAACGTTTTTTAGTACTAAGAAATCATTCACCAGTTCTATCGTATTGCATCGTCCGTGCAGTAAACATTCAGTCTCTTGATTTTTTTAAATGATTGTCGACACCATTTGTAAATTATAGACCGTGATTGTATGTATTTTTTACTATTGAATCTGTATTTCAGAACTTAGCGCTATAAATACTCATGATGTAAACAGTCATTATCATATAATAATAAACTCATCAGTATGTAATTTTATTCCTTCAGGTTAGTCATCAAGTGTTGTTATATTTATCTGACATTTCCTCCGAGAGTCTAAGGTTTGAACGTAAGACTTCTTTCAATATGCAGAAGACAAGTGTATATTTATCTTTATTCAGAACTGAGAAAGAAGGAATTCGAAAGAGATAATATTTGTAAATATTCTTATCTTCAATTTTAATAGTAGATATATATATATATATATATATATATATATATATATATTATATATATATATATATATATATATATATATATATTTTATATATACTGGTCACTTTTTCACCAGATACATATGAAATTGTGATAGCCACAATGCCCTCTTAACTTCTTGAATTCTTTGCTCTTTTTTGGATACGCTTATCACTACAAAGCCTGGAGATCCAAGTTCAAAGAAATTTGAAGAAGAAATTGTGATGCCTGGTCCTGGGAAACGAACCCAGGTCCAATAAATACAAAGATATCAGGCTTTGTAGTGACAAGCGTATCCATAAAAAGAGCAAAGAATTCAAGAAGTTAAGAGGGCATTGTGGCTATTACAATTTCAGATGTGTGTGTGTGTATATATATATATATATATATATATATATATATATATATATATATATATATATATATATATATACACATGCATACATACATACATACATACATACACACACGTATAAAATTTCTTTCCAAAGAGTGAGCAGCACAACCATGTTCTTCTTGAGTTCTAATGACCTTCTCTTTGGAGGAGAGCGTTGGCATCTTTTCGAAGCGGCGGAGACGTGGCCTTCACGGTCTTCGTGAAAGGCGGCTCGGATGCTGGTCGAGTCGTGTACAAGTTGTATCACAAAAGAGCCTCTCGATGCGCCCCTACTCTCGCGAGAGCGCGAAGCCTTGGCATCTCTCCCCACCCATAGTAGGTTGTGCAACATCTGAAGAGCTGCTGAAAGAGACCCACGCGTCGCCGCCTGAAAGAAAAGTTTCGGGGATTTTGAGTCGGTGGCAGTTTAATTAAGTTCTGTGAAGAGATCGCCAGGAAGAAATTGACGGTGATTGAGAGAGCTAATTGAGGGAGTTGATTGAGTTTTTATTCCCTTTTTCTCTCATGATCGAGCGCGGAACGTCCGTTAGAACAGATTTCTATGGGCAGGTAAAATGATGCTCTGGTGTGGTGGAAAGCTATTCTGCTTGAAGTATTATGATGGAATACAATTAAGAGAAATGACCTCTTCCAAGTATTATTTATCAAATCGGACGAACCCAATTTCAGCTCAGTGTTGTTGACTCAGTAGTTTATTAAAAAAATTCGTTATCGGTCTCGTCGCTCTGTTGATGAAGATAAATATTTCCAACATCTGTTCTTTAGTCTGGATTTGTTTTCTGTTCTTTACTTTTGCATCCTTATGAGATGCCAGTAGTAATTTCCGAGCTATTCGCAGTCTACTCATCAGACTTACGTGTTTTATTAATTGCATCTCAAATTTTGTGGAAGTAGTTTGAGTGTTTTTGTCTTTTTTATTCTTAACATATTTCCCCCGTAAAGTACATTTTTCATTGTTATTTTTCCGGACTCTGTCATAATGAAGACTTGAAATTTTTCCACTACTGAAGACTTCAAGCATCTTTCTTAATTAGTGTATACATAAGTTCTTGGGATGTTTCTAATTTTCTCAAACATCTTACAAAAGAAAAAAAAAACAGGACGCCTTTTAAGAGGCATATGACGAACTCTGTGCCTTAATCAGTGATATTACAGTTATTCATTGGATAATTTATTGTATGAATGTTTTTTCTGGCTTTTGTGAAATTTACAGGGCTCACCTTTGCTTAGTATGTTGCCAGTGGCTCGGGATAGAACTTCAACAGTATGTAATCCTTCCAAAATTCTGAGAACTCCAGTATATGTAATTTTGAGACAAGCCTCCATTGTTTTAGTGAGGATGAAACTGAAGAAGGACGAGATGTCTTGAGACTAAATGTACTCCTACCCATAACTTTGTACCTTTATTATATTTGCTTAGTACATCTGGGGAGGTACGTGGCAGGTCCAGATTGAGAAAGTCTGACAGGCAACAGAACTCAAAAACAAAAAATCATTATGGTGTACATGGATGCAGAGCAAGGTATTGATAGAGTTGATCGAAAATATGGAGAATACTGAGGTTCTATGCAGATGTTGGTATGTTTGAGAGTATGGAATGTTGCTGTTTGATGCGTGTAGGGGAAGAAAGCGTTGTTTTTGTGTTTCTGTGGCTTGTTCGTTCGTAATCATACGACATATTTATATAATTGGAATATTAGAAATAGGCGCAGAAGAAGCAGAACTGTTGCTAGAGTGAGTGTTGTTTGCCGATAGCTTGTTAGCGCAAAGACACGCCGCAGTGGATTGGAAAAAAAAATCTTTGTTAGAGGATAATGTTGGATAGAAATGGCTGGTATAGAAAACATACCAGAGGTAATAGAAGTTCTCATTTTATGTTTTAGGCTAATAGTATAGACTGTTCTGAGAATATAGATTTATGTCCTTTATTTTGATTTTTCTCATCCTTTGGTGATTATACTGTAAAATAGGCTTATTGTATGTAAAACTAAACATCTCCAAAGTCTGCGAATTTCTTTTTAAGTGAAATGGCTATATCCTGGGAGTTAATTAGCGAATCTTACGAATATAACGGTATTCGTGATCTTCATTATGTGACGTTTCGTTATGATGTCAGTAAACCGAAATTCCTGATAGTATAAAATGGAGATGGAAGTATGCTCCCAGGATCACGCTAAATAAGGTTGGTTAATGATTGCTCTAAACCCAATTTTTATGCTCCTGGTGATAACTGGGGTTCGCGAAAGAAGGTTAGGCCTTCATAACTGAGGAAATAAGATTTAGATTTAACAGGATTTTTATCATACCTCTGCGATGGAAATGAGCAGTTTTTGTACAATAGAAGCATTTGATCAAGCGCTATATTTTGATGAACTGAGTTTGGTAGCAGAAGACCAAGTGTACGAGAATTGAAGTTCCTCCAAGTAGATGAAAATCTATTCATTAGAATTGATAATAGTAACCGGAGTCTTGTCTTCATGAAAATACCAAACTGAAAGGGCTTAGAAACTTCCTGAAACAGAAATTTCTTGAAATAGTACCAGTGCCCATAAGGGCACTTCTAAATGAAGGCGAAGTTAGATAAAACTGTAATGGCTATAATTCCAGAAGGAACGCGGGAAAATGTTGATAAGGGAGTGTATAAAATAAAGCGCCAGTCTCCGAAGAGATTACGTTACCCTAAGAGGGAAATTAGGAAGACAGGTTCACGTTCCTCCTTCGTAAAAAGGTAAAATGAACACGGTCGAAATGTGTTCTAGCGGGAAGATATGAACTTATTGGTGTGAAGCAGATGAGAGGCTTTTTAATTATCATTCTGTTCTTGTTTCGAGATGGTAGTTGCTGCTGGCCGCCAACATTTGGCTGCGGCCATCCATCCCCTTTATGATTTCACTAGGTCTTTTTAAGCTAACAATTATTGTCATTTACTCTCTTACAGTGCTTGGGTGTTCAGGACATCCTTTTTTTCTATTATTCAAGGAAGAACTTGAGTAATTTCGCGGGATTTTAAAATGAATTAATTTATAGTTTCAGTACTTATTATGTCGTATTTGAAAGTGAATGTTAAAGATATTCTCGTACCGTGTTTAGGTGTTTTAGATTCCCTTAGACGAATCGAAAAAACATTTTTTTGATAGATTTTTTGTTTGATAGGCAGCAGTTTGGCTACGGTTTTCTGCTTAATGATCTTACAATGGTGTTGGTTATGATTTTTTACTAAGTGACTATGGCTTTCTACTTTGTGACTTCAAATGGTGATGATTATGGCTTTTGATATGGTGAACGTCAAATCGTGTTGACTGTGGTTTACGATTTGGTGAACTTCAGATAGTGTTGACTATGGTTTTCTAATTAGTGAACTGCAAATGCTGTTGTCCATGACCTTCTAAATAGAGAACTTGAAATGATGTTATCTATAGCCTTCTACTTAATGAGCTTCAAATTGTTGACATTGGTTTTCAAATTGGTGAACTTCATATGGTGTTGATTATGATTTTCTACTTAGTGATCCTCAAATGGTGATGACTATGGTTTTCTAATTAGCGAACTTCATGTGGTGTTGACTATGGCCTTCTACGTACTTGATGAACTTCAAATGGTGTTGACTATGACTTTTTACTCAGTGATCTCAAATGGATGGATAAGACTATGGTTTTTACATAATTAGACACCATTCAATATGGTGTTGACTATGGCCTTACTACGTAATAAACGATATTGATGAAATAATCAAATGGTGTTGATATGAATTTTTACTTAGTGAATCTCAATGGTGATATCGCATATACCTTTATAAACTTTAGGTGTACCTTCAAATGGAGGTATGACATATGACTTTTTACTCAGTGATCTTCAAATGGTGTTAACTAATAACTTTTACTTTGTGAACTTCAAATGGTGTTGACTTTGACCTTCTACAGTGAACTTCAAGTGGTGTTGACTATAGCGTTCTACTTAGTGAACTTCAAATGGTGTTGACGATGGCCTTCTACTTAGTGAACTTCAAATGGTGTTGACTAATCACTTAGTGAACTTCAAATGGTATTGTTCACTATGGCGTTCTACTTGGTGAACATCAAATGGTGTTAACTATGGCGTTCTACTTGGTAAATTTCAAATGGTGTTTGCTATGGCCTTCTACTCGTTCGTAGTGAACTTCAAATGGTATTGACTTTTCACTTAGTGAACTTTAAATGGTGTTGACTGTGGCCTTTTACTTAGTGAACTTCAAATGTTGGTGACTGGTTTTTACTTTGTGAACTTCCAACGGTGTTGACTGTGGTTTTCTACTGAATGAACTTCCAATGGTGTTAAAAGACCAGAACATAAAAAAGATATGATTCCAGTAAGTTACATCACTCAGATTGAGTGATACAGCAAGGATTCCTGGAGTAACTGGAGGAGGATATTTAATAAGATATGTCAGTTGATAAGAAAATGTGTTTAATTTAGGCTCAAAGTGACGTGGAACGTGGCAACTTTCCAGATGCA
>NC_087212.1:72558660-72606160 GCF_015104395.2 Macrobrachium nipponense | reverse complement strand
TATATATATATATCTATATATACATATATATGTGTGTTTTATATATATATATATATATATATATATATATATATATAGTATATATATATGTATGTATATACTTATTTATTTATTTCCTGTTTACTGATGTATTATATATAACTTTCTTTCCATTTAGCTCATGTACCAGTAACTTATCTCTTGGAACTTTCCACTCTCTCTCTCTCTCTCTCTCTCTCGGAAAGTTCCAGCGCATGTCTCTCCGTCACATCTTCTGCAATTTCTGTTACAAGAAGTAGATTTTGTTCTTTTAAAAGTTTCCATGTATGTACAATAATTCTGTCCTTCGTAGCAAGTTAGACCATTTATTCGAATCGATCTTGAATCTCTGTGATTATGCAAATAGCTGCCGTAATTTGAATTTGATTACTGATGGTCTGAAGTTTGTAAACTGGTTAGTTACTTAATGCAAAATTTCATTCGGGAGTTTGCACATACGCAGATATATCTTTTGAATAATCCAGCTTTCATTTAGCATAGGTCAAAATTGTCACTTCTGGGGTATGAGGACAGGTAAGTGCCAAGTGAGTATCGTACTTGAGATCGCTTTTAGTATCGGATTAGGAAGGAAGAATTTGAAGTTTCCATATCGAACTGAGCGAAATGCATCCTCAAAAATGTTTCACAACAGAGTCGAGGAATGTTTTTGCATGTCTACAAATAGGTTCCAATAGGTATTTATCTTGCGTCAAAGAGGGGATGAAGTTCTTGAGCCATGAGGCGCCCAAAATTTTCGGCAGTGAGGCTCGCAAAGTCTAGATGGCTTAGTGCATTTATGACATGAATTGGCATTATTTCATTGCCGTAATAAGGCAGTGGGCATATGATGAAAGGAATATTTATTTTTGTGAAACACTTTCTCATGTGTGGATGAGTGCCATCATATTCACGCTGGAGAGGCAATTCCAATGAAATGCAATCGGCTGGGTCACTGGTGAGTCGGAAAGTTGGATAAAACTTACTGATATGTTAGGCGGCAACCTGCCCAGGAAGAACCTCAGGTGCATTTGAGACCTGTGCTCTATCTCGATGTGTCAAAAATATATATATTGTACATATATATATATATATATATATATATATAGATATCTATATATAGATATATATAACAATATATATATGTATATATATATATATATATATATTTGTATGGCTCGGTGGTTACCAAAGTCGTCCCACCAATGAGAAATCCGAGATCGATTATAGTCGTGGGTGTTGGGTAATATCTTTGGTATATTTCCTTTAAACCTACTGTCCTTTGGTGACAATGCTGTATCGTTGAAGTGAGTACCTGGTAGTTTGTGGAAAGCTGTGAGTCGCAAGAAAGTTAACACCTTTTGAAGCGACCTTCTTATATATGTATTAGATTTATGGTGATTGATATAGATTAACATTTTCTTTCATAATATATACTAGGAACGATGCACAATGTGGTAGTTTCTGTGGTGCATGCTGTGTAGCGAAATAAACCATATGTAATTGGCAAAATGTCATTGTATTTTCCAATAGGGTGCTGTAGTGAATGGGACTTTCATTCTCAGTGGAAAACTGGGGAAGAGTCTGACTGACTGTCCATGATGTTTGAGGCTCAAGAGTCTGTGATATTACTTTAACTCATTGCCTCTTTGCTTTGACTTAGTTTTTAAGATATACATTTCTTTTCATGTCTGTGTATAATAATTTGCTATGGATATCCTGATTTGTGGAATCGCCATTTGTAAGTCCATACTCTTTTATGCGTGTTCCAGACGGATATTTATATGTTATTCATGATGATAAACCTTTTTGTCTGAGAATTCTGGAGCAAGCATATTTCCTTGAACTTCGAAAATCATTTCATCTGCAGTGCTTTTTGATCTCGAGAGTGCAGCATTCATCAGTGGTTAATGACGAAAAAAGAGCTTTTAGTGTATATGCCTCTTATCCCACGATGGTAGGCAGCAAAATGAAGCGGTTCCAAAGAATATTCAGTTGTTTGAAAATAAGTGGAAAGGTAATAATGCCATGACCAATCAGATTATCCATTTATGCGAAGAATATGGTCGGAATTAATAATCAACATTTTTTTTTTCACATGTCAAAGAATTTTGTGAGTCTTGGAGGATTAGAACATGAAATTAATGGTTCGTAGAGAATATCTTGAAACTGTTGATTTTATGTCCACTTAATTAAAGTTCGATTTATTCAGGTGAATGAGAAGGGCAGTTTTGGACGTACATTTAGGTGTGTGAAAGCTTGCACGGTACCTCAGTGGTGTTTTCTGGGCTTGGTCTGTATTTTTCCTGTATGTTTCGAAGAATAGTGATTGGGACTTTGGTGATAATGGTATCTCCTCCGAATTTTCACCTGGACTGACTGACTTGGCAAGGAGATCTTGATTTCATTGTCATGAAAGTTCCAGAGCAAGAAATAAGTGTGAGATTGATTGAGTAATCTAGTGGAATCAGAGATTACGCAGTATCTGTATCGCGAAGTTCCGGTGAAAAATAAATTTATTTTTAATAAATACGGTTGTTGCAAATAATATATTGTGTCAGATTCATTCATTTATATAATTCAAAAGATACTAGAAAACTTATTCGAGTCTACTAATCATACACGAGCGTCACAAGTAGCTCATGAACAGAGCAGAGGAAACAAATGAATGATCATGGCACATGTTGGCTTCATAATTAAGGACGATGAATAGTTTCAAAATTTCCGGAACATAAAAGATCTCAAACACTAAGCATAAATGTAGTTTTAAAATTACTATACCAATATTTTACTAATAAAACCCAAAACATTTCAGATCGGTTATACAGATATTGAATAAATTTTCCAAGAGCAGAGGTATATGCTACTGAAAGTAATGCCTGCTAGGTCACAGCTCTTTTTTCCTCTAAGCAAATTGAGATAAAGGCAACTACATACTACACATGAGTGTCTTTTTTCTCTCTCTATTTCCTAATATTATTCAGAATGGTCTCCCCTTGTGTGTGGTATCTTACCTGCCCCACCTTTGCTAATTGGGCAGATTCACCCTGGAAAAACTCTCTCTGGCACTTCTTAGTCCAGAATTCGAGAGCTTATCTCACTTCACCTTTTGCAGCGAAATGTTATCCTCAAAGGCTTTTCTTAAGCCCACCGAAAAAGTGAAAATCTTAGTGCGCCAGATTGGATTGGGGCTGTGATGCCCATGTGGCACCGCTGACCACTTCACTTGCGCATTAGTAACCTGTGATGTTGGCATAGAAGAGAGAGGTCGAGCATTATCGTAGGGTAAGAGCATTACGTTAATTTAAAAGGCTTGTCTTTTCATATGAATGGGATCTCAAGGTTTCTTGAGTGATGCTAGGAAATCCAAGAAAATCACCCTCTTTTATTCCCGGAAGTCACTCGCCCTGTTTTAGTTTCCCCTCGGCTAACGTTGTCGATGACTTTCCACTCAGCGGTTTGTCTTCAGCTGCGGTTTCGTCTACGTTGAGCGTTTTCACCCATTTTGGCACACTACTTTCATGAATTGTCGCCTCAACACACACATTTCTGAGCCTCCTGTGGATTTCGGTCATGATCTTTATTTTGTTTGTGTTCCAGATTCATGGCTATTCAACACATGAAAATAAAGAAACTGTGTCAGTGTCTATCAAGAAGTAAAACTTATTTTGTTTGATGTAAAAGCATCACATTTCGATGAATTGTTTCAGAGAAAGCGACAAGTAGGCACTGCTTTCATTATAATCAAAGACAATATATAGTAGTCATAACCAATAGGTGTCAGATAGTAAGGTTGTTGAGGGGGTCAACATGGTATCACGCGAAAAAGTGTGCTATATGTAACAGTGATAGTTCAGGCCAGTTTTCTCCATTTAATTCATAGTTGTATATTGTGGTATCTTATTTCGGTGAAGCCATTACCGTCGTTGCAGTTTTGGGGAACTACTTCTCATTCATTATGAACCTTCGACACCCTGCATGGTTTATACCTTTCATGACTATACCTGTGCATTTTCTGTTTGCGTACAAATATAAAGCATACACACACGCTCATCAGTTCCTGTGCAGATTGTGTATAGTATGTACACATCAAAATATACTTACACGGAAACAGTAGCGCGCACACACACGAAGAAAATTATATATATGATTGTGTATAGATTCGTCTTCCTTATATGCTGTTTCACATATTTCATCAAGAAAGTATTTCTAAAAGAGGAGAATTGAAAATGGAAGTGTTAGCACGTGTAAGGTTATTTGAATAAGTGGAATCCAGGATTAGTAACAGTGAATGTTATGAAATGGATGGTGGAAGAATGGAAGTGGGTGATTTGTTATAAGTTTAAGGAATAAGTGTAATGGATAATAGTAGTATGCGATAAGAGGTCAATTACAGCACAGGGTAAGTCAGGAAGGTAACAGGAGGTCTGCAACAGATTTTACAGAGCGTTGTTTATCGACGCAAAAGTTGTGATATATGAAAGGCTTATAAAACAATCTTTGCTTTATGCAAGCTGGCACGATGAATTTAGTGAATGTCTTAGGGCAGACATGAGGATAGAGAGATTGAAAGTTCTTGCTGAATGGTAAAAAAAAAAAAGTGTTGAGATGGGAGAAGTGCATGCAAGCTGAAGTTAGTAGGAGCAATGCGTTGAGAAGATTGACACATACTTAGCATAAGCCTTCACTTACGAAGTAGTTGATGTAGCAGAAGTTTTCTTTTCATGGTCATGGCGCCTTGTTTTAGTGGAAAAGGGATGCACGAGACAATGACTCTTGCCATGTGCTTTCTCTGGAACTAACCAGATATGGGAAACTTAACGCATGAGGCGATGTGGAGAGGCCTCTTGACTTGCAGGCTCTCAAGAATGCTGACACAGTTCTCAGTGTAGAGTGAAGTACTAAGTTGTGTTCTTGGTCATAATTCCTCTTAGGAGGATCACATCCTGATTGTATGAATGCAATGGCTAGGTGAAATAATCCAAAAATCATCTTAAAAAGACAGAAAAGTAGAAGGACGTTATGTAGAGTATGCAAAACTCAAAGATGTGGTTCTAGGGTTAAGAGTGATTATTTGTGTGTGTAAAACAGTATGAGGAGTGGATAAAAGTAGCAAGTAGTAGAAAGAGTAAATGAACGTTTCCTAAACAAAATGCAATCACAGTCATGACAGAGGGGATCAGGTACAGGTATGTAAGAAGATGGTTAAGGTAGCTAAGAAGTAAGTAGTAACTTAGACACAAGGCAAATAATGAAAGTAGAGGGGTTGATATGAGCATGTACTTCAAGGAGAAGTAAAGTTTTCTTGGAAGGAAGTAAATTGAGAAAAAAATGTGCAAGCCGAGAGGGATTGTCTGGATAGAATGCATTCAAAGATCGATCGAATGAGTGTTTGAATAGCTGTTGCATGTGGAGGCCAGGCAAGAGGCAGAGTTGATTGACACGATAAGGTTGGAAGGTGTCAGTGTTCATTTTGGAAGACCTGTGGAGGTGAGTGTTCAGGATAGAAGAGCAAGGGGTTGAAGAATGAAAAGACTCATAGTATTACATAGGATTGCAGCATGTTGGTAGAAATGTATTTGAATGTTAATCAAGGGGTATGAGATTTATCTAAATGGGGGAAAGAGGTGAGAGGAACAAGTGTTCCTTTGTATGATGGTGAAGTTGATAGAAAGTTCTTTGCAAATATAACAGGTAAGGATAATAATAGAATTTTAGTTAAGAAAGCAAGACGGATGGCATAAGACTTGATATACGAAGATATAAGTTATGAAATGGTCACGTGAGAAATTTGAGAGTACAGAGAAAATATGTACCTGGTTTGCAAGACCTTGAAAAGACCTGTGGTAGAAATGATAGAAGCACAATATGGAGGATATAGACGATGCAAGATATGGAAAGTATGTGTTAAGTGATTAACACTTTTTATGATAGAATATGTGGTTGTGAAAGTCTCAGGTTTGGTATAAAAGTGCTCTGCGACATTATGTTATGGCTTTATGGGTGTTTAAAATCTTTATGGATTAGGACAAGTGACAGTCCTAATTGAAGATAGTAGAGAGGAACTGAAGAAAGCAGTGAACAATTTTTAAAGCATTAGCAAGATAAGAGAGTTTTCAATAAACATGAGTAAAGGTAAGGCCAGGAAGGTAAATATAGACCAGTGAGAGTGAGCAGTGAATGTCTGTATGAGTGGTAGAAGACTGGGAGTAGTTGATTTGTTAGGTTGAGGAAGTGAGTCACTGAATAGGTGAAGCAAGGAAGGTAGCAAGGTGTGTGCAAAGGATTCGAAAGAGAATTGAAGTGTCAGGAGAAGGCAGGTCTGGAATGCAGGAGATTGTCGAGGATGCCCTTCTTAATGGAAATAAAGTGTGGATGTCGAATTTGAATGAAAGAATGTGGTTGAATGGGTTTCGACGAATTGTTTATATGGAAAATGTAGCATGAGAGCATGATAGCGTTGTGAGATGATTTAGTCATGTAAAAAAATGATGGGTCATAGATAAATGAATATACCTAGGAATTACAAGATGTGGGGGCCCTTGACATGCAGCTTATTAGTCTCTTGTGTAAATGCATAAAGAGGCTAATGTTGTGGAAGTGTTCTGCACCTGGGGTTCATCCACGAATCACCAATTAAAGTATGAGAGTGGCTGTATATTGTGATATCCTAGTATTCTCTCTCTGTAGAGCTATTTTCCTGTTAATGCAAATGGCCAACTGAAGAAAAAAAAATCTGGCCATGTATTTATATATTGATGTATAAAATTGCATTTGCATATGTGGCTGCTTTGGATTCATTTGCTTGGATATATCTGATCTGGAAATTAAATTGTATTAGACTATAATGCTGCACTGTAAAATTAATTATATGTTTAATATTAATTATTAATGTTAATGACTGACTCATGAATTGTGAAAAAAAGACGTACATCGTTTCATGACTGAACGCTTTCAATTAATTCAGAATATATTTGTTAGGTATTTGTTAGGTATTTTGAACACATGACTTATTCTTGATTACGAAATTAACTCAAGCTTGTTGAAAGTTAGGCATAAGGTTAGAATATGTAAAAGTCAGCGGGTAATTCATCTTGACATTTATATGTCTTTGTGGATTGATACGGCAGTAGTTGTTAAAAAGATGCAGGAAAGAAATAAGTACAGCCCTCGAGTTGTTAGCATGATGACGTAAGGATCCGGGTGGTACTCCTCTCAATTGCGACAAGGTCTTGCTGGGACACTATGCTTTTTCGTAGTCTAAGTAAAACACCCTTGGTTCCATTTTTGTATAATACTCTCTCTCTCTCTCTCTCTCTCTCTCTCTCTCTCTCTCTCTCTCTCTCTCTCGAGGAATAAATGCTATTATAAAGGTGAGGTTTTTATATAAAGCATTAATGAATTGGAGAATTGAGAATTGCGTTGATGTTCAGTAGCATTTATATGGACATTTGGAGAATTGAGAATTGCGTTGATGTTCAGTAGCGTTTATATGGTTATGTCTTGAATGAGAATCTCTACCTACACAGTAGATTAGACGCTAACACTGCCTACAGAAACGTTCATGATTCATTCAGTGTGAGGAAGACTCTATTTTCTGAAAGGAGATAACGACTCTGTTAAAAGTAAGTTAGGCTTTGAGAAGTTAAAAGGCAGTGTCATATGATTAAATCTTCTGGCGTCGTTTAGTATCTTGCTTCTTAGTTTACCGAGCTATATCCAGTGTCTTTTCTCTGTGGGTCTCAATTGAATTCGAGCGTGTCCGTTGCAGTGGTATCTCACAAACATGAACATGCGGGACTTTATTTCGGTCACAGTTATTGGGTACTTTGTGCAAAGGTTGGAGGTAAGATTGTTAATGATGCTAGAAAACGCGCTCTTGCAGATCTCATTCAGTGTAAATTTCAATCTGCTGTTTTTGTGTAAATATTTGTAAGGCTGTATGAGGTGAAAATATTTTTTACTTAATAATTTACTGGATTCTCTCTTGTTTAACTATAGTGCAGAGGTTTATAATATGACCGCTATAACAAACAGCAATCAAGATAATGAAGTGATGTGCAGTTGTAATGTTGCAAGTATTATATATTTTTTTGTTGCATCATCAAGAGGAATAGTCTTTAATCACCGAATTTATGTCTAATATTTACTATAATTGTATTTCAACAGTCAGTCGTTTTTCTAACTGGGAGTGTTTCCAAGGAAAAAGTGACCCTAATGTGTTCCTTTCTTCATTTAACTGTTGAATTAAGGACGATCCCGTTAAGAAAGCTTCCATATATTCTCTTTCATATTTCATTCCTCCACCTTACTTTTCCACCCTATCCTAAAATTGAATCCTTGTGCAGCTGCGAGGTTTTCTTCTTGTTTCACCTTTCAAACCTTTTACAGTAAATTTCCGTTTCAGCGATGAGTGACTTCATGGGTCCCATTGCTTGGCCTTAGGCCTAAATTCTATATTCGATTCACAATAATAGTCACTTCATGTACCAATAGTTAAAGAAGAAGTTCTTTGAGCTCTAATGATAGTAAGAGCCCTGATGATAGTCGGCCAGCAAATGGTTGTCGGTGAACGGGTTCATAGTGTAAAATTCGGGGCAGAAAAATGAATGAGATCAGATGTCATGTCGAACAACAACAACACCACTTACTGAGCTTCACATCTCCAATGAGATGACGTCAGAGTTTGTTTGAGAGAGGGCGAGGGATTGTGAGGACTTGGATGTGGATGGTAGTGGGTAAGGAAGGAAGTGTGGGTGTTCTTTCTGAACAATGGCAGACGGCCGCATTTACTCGAAGTGCGCATCTTTAATGTGGAAGGAACGGGGATTGTCAAGTCTCTTAAGTAAGAAGTATAAAGTTTTCTCCTGTGACTTAACGCTTCTTTTACCTCACCGAATCGGAGTCAGTCTTAAATCATATGATTGATTTTTAAAGATAAGTTGTGAAATGTAAAGGAATTTGGGAAATGAGATTTGGGTCAAAGTGTATAACATCATTATTTCATGGTTGATAGTATAAAGACAGTAGTTTCAACGTTGAGCAGACCATCTTTTCAGTTGCCATTTACGCGATTGGTTAGAACACCTGAGGGGCATTTTGTAGCAGGTAGGTCATATCGGTGGTGACCCTACAAAGCAGTGCTCTCAGACCTTGGTTGCGTCGCAGCCTCTGTGCTATGCCTGGTTTTCCTTAGCCTTTGGTTTAAGTTTTCCTACTTGAGCGTAAAATCTTCGGCACTTCCTCTTCATTGAAGTTATTTTAAGCATATATGTATATATTTTTTATAATAATTGCATTGTTTGTTGATTATATTTATGTGACTTGTGCAATTATAACGAAAATCTTTTTTTGCTCTTGTTTATTCCTTGTGGGTAGAGTGTGCTGTGGATATTTGTTACTTGAGTTCATGGCTGTATAGCCAATCGGTTTACGTTGCTAATAATAACGATAGTAATATGGTAACTACTAAAATCCATAGCATACATTCATTTTCATGATTTCATATTTCCCCCTAGGTCTGGCAACTTTTCTTATTCTAATTCTTGGAGTATCCTATGCTGCTAGATGTTATCCGGTATAAGCTGGTGATGAGAATTGTTTGCACCACGATTAGAGGATGTACCCCAAAGAAGATGCGCGCACATTTTTGTTTCCTTTTTCCAGATGAACTATCACGGATAAAGTGGCCATTCGTTCATCCGTTCAGTTTTTACTCCTCATGGCCATTTTTGCTATAACATGTATTTCTGTTCCTGAGATTCCTTTCTGAAACTAAAATACCTACCAGAAGTAGTCAGTTTGATGACAGTTTTATACAACATATAAAAATAAAAAAAGATTTTTTGTAGCAACTGTGAAAAGTGGTTCATCACCGCAGTAATATGAGTTTCGGAATTTGTTAAGAAACTGTTCAAAAGCAGTGTTTATAGTATTTTCATAATAGCCTGTGTGTAATACATTACAGATTAAAATCACGGGCAAAAAATTAAAGGAAAAGAAAATTTAGCAACAAACGCATTAAATAATTTGCAGCTACTCGTACAATCTTCCGTTGTTGGTGCATCAGTCAGTCAATCTGAAATGAATGAAATTCAATCCATTTTTACGCTAGATGCAGTTTGGATGCTGCCTCGGTTAAGAAATAAAATGAGGTAGAAATGGGTTCTAACTCATTCAAAGTGGACATGCTAGAGTTTCGTTCTTGTTGCAATTGAACTACAGGTGGCAGGCATGGGATGAAGACGTCCATGAAAAACTATATGGAAATCTGCGAAAGAGTCTTGAAGCCAGGAGGGAATAAACGCCACCTGCACAAGAGATAAACTGGTCAATTGAAAGCAAGAAATCGGCTTGTTGAGGGTAATAAAGCCGCCAAACCAGGAAATTTGGCGAACGGCGTTTCAGCGAGACTCGCCTAAATACGCCAGAGATGCCAGAAGCAAAAATATAAATTCGGATAATCTTTAATATATATATATATATATTGCTTTTTATACATGCATACATACAATTTTTACCACGTGCGAATCGGACTGGCACAGTCTACAAGAAAGCTAAGGAGATTAAACAGAAAGCAACAGCTGGTTTAATTCTTTAACCCAGAAAAAGCAATGAATCGCCCTTGAAATAGACGGTTGTACGAGTCGGGGATAACGGTTTTATGAAGAGAATTCCAAATCTCGGAGGTAAACGGAATGGAACTCACCGATCGACTCAGTGTGATTAGTGTTGGTTTCTAGAGCTGCTGTGAAGTATGGAAGATAGAACCAGAAGGTACTTAAGATGCCTTAAAGTACCACTTCCTTATTGATGGAGGGAAGGCAGGCATGGCAACCAAATTGAGAAAAGGAAGGATGGAATTACAACGCAATAGGCAAAGTTAATTGGAGATTTCAGCCTTACTAAGAAAGGAGGGTTGGGTTTTCATCTCGGCGATCAAAGGAGTATACATATTGATCATAGGAAAGGTAGAGCCGGCTCTATATTGATAGAATGCAACTCGTGATTTCAGTTATATTAATACAAGGAAGGCATAGATTGCCTTTTATTAATAACTGGAAGGTAGAAAACAGAACTCTGTGTATATTGAAAAAAGTAAGATGGCAGCTGCCCTCAAGTTACAGAAACGGGAATCTAACTCCTAAGGCTGGTTGAGATTACAAGCTGTAGAGGAAAGGAGGGATGGAATTACCATCTTATTGTAAAAGGAAAGTGGAGCATACAACTTTGCTAGGTAAATGAAGGATGGAATTATAGCCATACAGACACAATAATGTAGAAATCGCAACCAATGCACAAAACGAAGGTAGAGATTACAACTAATTGATAACAGGATGACAGTGATAGCAACAAACTGATAAACATAAGGCTGCTGTTAACAAGGAAATTGATAGAAAAAAATCAGAGATTACACTCTTATTCAGAAAAGGAAAGATGGAACAACAACTGGATTGACAAAAGCAAGTTAGAAACTGTAACTATACGACAAATGAAGGAAAATATTGAAGTTGTATGGTATTGATGTCAACGCTATTTATTGTTTTTGAAGGAAGCATTGCTACCATATCGAGTAAAGGAAGGTGAGACTGTAAATGTCTTGATAAAAGAGAGGGGAACCTTATCTGAGGATAGAATAATGGTTGACGCTTGACCTACCACGGAAGGAACCAAATTGTCCAAAAACATCCCGGCTTCATCTTGTCAGAATGAAGGGTGACGGAATTGACTGAAGTAGAAACGCCTGGAAATTCATTTCTTGGACCAACTGAACGAGCAGTAGTGTTTGCTTCCAGAACACCAGAGAGAAGGTCATTTGCTAGTTGTTTTCAGAAATGGGAAACAATGGCACTACATCTGATGACCTTAGCCAGAGGCTCGTTAGCGGAAGTAGGAAACTGGGTCTAAATCACTTTTGACTTTCTCTCGGTTCAAATACCATTACACAAACATGTTAATTGTTGACGCCCATTTTTAGTAATGAACAGTGTGATATATATAATATATATATATATATACGATATAATAGATATATATATATATATATATATAATATATATATAGATATATATATAAATATATATATATATATTATAATATTATAATATAATATCTACCACGGGTGGTGGCGCGCGCGCGCGAACTAAAGGTGTATATATGTAAAATTTATTGCACAACTGCTTATAAATAAACGAGTGCAATGGGACGTACCAAAAAGTTCTTCGGTAAAAAAAAAAAAAAAAAAGTCCTTTGGAATGTCATCGTACGAAATTACTGTTCGGAATGGCGTTGTATTTATACAGTGAAGCATTGACTCACTCTGTCTCTATTAATCAAGTAAAGGATGACAGATTCTAGAAGAAAATGGGAAAGGTGCCGGCCATAGCGTCTAATGAAGAAGATGAAATCTCATCTGAGAATGATGAAGTGAAATAAAATTTTGATGGGTGTGCTGTTGTAATATTGCGTTTTGTTCGTAATGCTATATCTATCAAACGCATACTGTTTTTACTTTAAAAATTAGGCACTACTTATATTTGTAATTGAAAGTTTCTAGACTTAATATTAGGATACATTGCTTCAGATAGCAGACTTCTTCTTCTTCTTCTTCTTCTTCTTCTTCTTCTTCTTCTTCTTCCCGAAAAGAAAAGGGTTTTGATAAAATCCGGATTATAACGCAAAGTAGTTTCACCTGCTTGTTGATGTATTCCGAGATGAAACCAAGAGTTGGAACCAAGAACTGGATTTTGAACTGGAAATTGCATTCTTATTTTCCTTATGAACTCCTCACTCGAAACGATTCATGAGTTTACATATATATATATATATATATATATATATATATATATATATATATATATATATATATATATATATATATATATATATATATATATATATATATATAGTATATAGTATATTTGTATATATATTAAAGGAATAACTTAGTACTATAAGGTTTGAGAGTGCTTATGGAAGCCACAGTTGAGGATGCAAGGAGTGCAATTACGTGTTTGAAAAATGGAAAGAGTATTAGCATTTGATGGGATTGGAAGTACGCTATGGTGGTGAAAGTGTGACTGAATGGCTGACAACTTGAGTATGTAAGGTATGTTTGGACGAGGAGAATGTTTCCAAGGGACATTCATTTACAGTAGAAACTGCAAAGATCAGTCAAAGAGTTCCAAAGTGTGTGCAAGAGGAAATGGCTCTGAGGGAATAAGATCGAGGGACATGTAATGAGGGCAAATGGAATCGGGGAAAATATAGGTAGTGAATGTTTTTATGGAAGATGAGAGGATCGGAGTAAAAAGATCTAGGATGATGATAAGTAGAGAGAAGAGTAAATGGAAGAGTAAGCGACGCAGAAAGTTACTGATTTATACAAAGAATTACGAAGAATCTAGGAATGTCCATAGAAGCCACAAGGTAAGAATGCATTGTTGAACCAAGTCTTCCCTTAGTAAGTGATGAGTGAATGCTGAATGTAAATGAAAGAATCAGGTGGAAGTTGTAGAGACGAATTCCTTTTTATCTAATGTTTATGGTACATGAAGATTTGAAAACGTGAGAAAAGTGGAAATACACAAGAGAATTAAAAGGGTGAAAGGATGGATCGAAGTACTTCAAGATGGCTCGATCTTGTGGAAAGAATAGAGGGTGAAAGGTAAGGAAAAATATACAATTCAAAGCGAGAGAGTGTTTGCGGCGTCGGGCATGCTTCTGGTTAACCTTCTTGTAGGAAACATCTTTTGTTATGGAAGTTCTCTACATAGGGGCTTTATGCATGATTCAGAAGGGCACTTGTCAGTGAGGTAGTCTCTCTCTCTCTTCTCTCTCTCTCTCTCTCTCTCTCTCTCTTTCTGTAAAGGAAGTTGGTGAATAAAGCAGGAGTAAGTGAGACTTTATTTTCTCCATAATGAAAGGTAATGCATCTTTTAGTGATAACTCTGGTGTAAAAACTCGGTCATGTTACTCTTTTGAGGCGTTTTCTTACAAGCTGTGCGGTATTCGTTACCATTTTCCGTATTTCGGCAACTTCCACAGATGAATTGCCTGTTTGCTTAGTCTTCACGTTCGCTTTGGTATTTTTCTTATGTTTATTTTCTCCCTGTCATTTTAGTCGCTTTTTAACTCTTAACTTGGTAGGTGTTCCGTTCAAGTTATGTTTTAGTTTTTATATTAGTAATTGTCAAAATATTTTTTAAAATTTTTTCTTTTTAGATTTTTTTATGTGCGTAAGCGATGTTTTTAGTATTCATAGTCTGTAATTTTCCAACCTTGAGGATGCATCATGTGATGTGAAACGTAGGCATAATAAACTTGATGCGTCTTTACGTCTTCAACCTGATTGAATTGAACAGTAGCCTAGTTGCAGGCGATTTAAGGGAATCGGTAAGTACGTGGAAGTGAGTCACTTTCTATCAACTGTCTTAACCATTTGTCATTTCTACTGGTTTGGAGAGAGATGTTGGCCGAGGAGAGAGTTAAAGGATTAACAAGGGGGTCGGAACGCCTCAGTGGCGTGATCGGTAAGGTGTTGTCCTGCCACCACTGTGGCCGCCAGTTCGATTCCCTGGTTTCCACTGAGGGGTTAGAAATGTGTATTTTTGGTGATAGAAGTTCACTTGGAACCAGAAGTTCACTCTCGACGTGGTTCGGAAGTCACGTAAAGCCGTTGGTCCTGTTGCTGGATTCCTGGTTCCATGCAACGTGAAAACACCATACAAACAAACAAGGGGGGTTGGGGGAACTGGGGTGTTATGAGGTGGTTGGGTAGTGCAAAGAAAATGGGAGAACAGAGGCTTGGTAGAAATGCACAATAACCACGAGAAGAACGTACATATAAGAACTAAGGGCAGTGCATTGAAATGGATGTCGATGTAATACACATGATATTCTCATATATATGGATAATTCGGATGGTTACTCCGAAACTGTATTGCACTCGTCTCAATCAGAAAAAGAATTGCTGTAGTTCGCTTTTCTCAGTCACTTGGTATTAGAGTAAACAGTTAATTATGAAAATAGTCATGAGTGGTTGTAGCTGTGATATTTTGGAATATTGATTAATCTTTTCTCCTTATATCTTTGATTAGATTTGAGTTCTCTGGACAACGTTTTTGCAAGACAGATGAAAGAATAGTAGCAATATTAACTATTGACATCAACTAATGTGACTCATTTTCTCTTAGATTGTGAATAAGTATTTATTTTCTTTAATATTTCACGTTTCAACATTAGGTGACAGATTTTACTTGGGCCTGTTTACCAGTGGCACATTTGTCATCAGAGCCAGATTGGTTTGTAAAGTGTGGTATAAATTTCGTGTGTTGTGAAAAATCATCCAGTGAAATCCGTTTAGTTGAAGGGGAAGGGGAATTTCTCGATTTCTTCATTTGACCGGAGGGATTACAAAGCCTGGAGTGTAGAGATAGGGCTGTTAATGCACATGCACAGAAATGATAAGATTTTAAATAATGTCGAGTCCATTGGTTAAAGTATTAAGAAACACAAGATGGCAGATGAAAGCCATTTAAATTTGACATGTCAGGCGGTGGGTGGTAATTACTTTAGGGAACTGATTGTTTTCTGGAGATTTGTAAAAAGGATAAAAATTCCCCCTTACTGGGAGTGAAAAGACATTGGGGTTAATCGAAGACACTAAAGCAAATTTTACAGTGCAATCGCTTTGGCAAAAATTCTTGTAATATCTAGACTTATAGTTTATATTATTTTATTTATTTATTGATTAATATAGGTATGCTTTTATTTGTTTCCTTATATTTTTTGGAAATTATGCTTACAATTTATTCTTACTGGTGTTCATTGTCTGCAGCTGCGTACTGCATTTTAACAGCAAATTTATAAATGGTACCTCTGAATGTATGTTGAACATACTTTCCGTATCTAGGTCGGTAGAGTAGAGGATTCCGATACCAACGGACTCCAGTTCAAGTTTCCTGCGACATTGTAAAAAATTGAAGAAAGGAAAGAAAGTCTCCTCCCCTACCCTTTTTCTGTGAAGACAAATAGCCATTGGAGGGAGAGAGTAATTGCTGCAAGCAAACACAGCATACTTCACCGGAACTCTGAGAAATCTTCGATGTCGGTAACCTATCGCCATGTATTTGGGACAATGGCAAAATTAATGTATGTAAGCAGTTAACAACAAAAAACTCTCAATTGAGTTTATTGTCAGTTTCGTACGGAGATCACAACTCCGGATCTCTCAGAGGCAGAAAATATTTTAAATGATCTCTACCACAATGAATCATGCCCATGCGCTGAACTTCTACGGAAGTCAAAATGCATAGTGGGAAAATCACTGCAGAGGAATGCAGTGGAAACAATAGTTAAAGAGAAGTGACCAACTCTTTATACTAGTGCAGATTGTCGAAGAAATTACTCTTTCCAATTTAATTTATATGTATAATTTTTACTTGTACACACCAGAGAATTTCTCTACGTATTACTATTTATCGTCCATTTTTTTCTCCGTTTCACGATTCATGACTGCTGTCCTGGAGAGAGTTACTATGCAACACATGTAACTGTCGTTAACTGGAAACAGCGAATTAATTCGTTTGGTCTGATGACATATTGCCAGCTTTGTTAATCTTCATAAAGCAGGTGATTTCATGCTTTCCTTTCTTCTTCATAATTTTTTATTTCTGCCGCGAGTAATATAGCGGCAGCTTCTCACTCAATATTCATTTTCCTTAATGAAGACACTGGCAATGTTTTACCTGGCGTTATATTTAGAAGCCGTCGACTAACCGAGAATCTTTTCCGGCAGGATTATATGCGCTTTAAAGGCGAGTAAGTAAAAACTATTATTGTGGCTCACTTTTTCTGATTTAATATTTCCTTAGTTTTAATGTTTTATGTTTTGCTTTATTCCTTAGTCTTTTGATTGTGATTTTGTCCCTCTCTCTTTTTTTTTCAGGATCACAAGCTGTCTTTATAAGGATCCAACAAGACATGGTTAGTACACTATGCATTCGTCGCGTCCTAATTTCATCAAAGATGTTTATTTTCCAAAGAGAGGCCGATGGGGCGGGGAAGGATCATACCCCGATCCAACGCAGCTCAAAGGCAATAAGGATGAATAGGTCCCTCGGAGAAAACGGGAGAAAGAAGGGAATTCCTACAATGTTTTTGGCAACTTCTTATGTCGATATTTAACCAGAGTTATTAACACTGAATTTCAAAACGATCACTAAAGCAGTTTTATTGAAGTAACAGCAATTTCTCTGAAGGTAAATCAAAGCCGACGCAACACTGCTGTAGTGCAAACTCTCGGCCACACATACAGGGTCCAACGTATTCTCAGGAGAATTTGCAATACATTTCCAGAAAATGTTGTGGCGCGTACTATAATGTAAATGGCTGCCACTCATACATACCGAGGTACTTTTGTCTTTTTGAAGGTGGGAGTGCAATATCTGTTTATCGGAATTTGAGCCACAGCTTCCTTTGAGATGATGCGGGCATGTTACCACTGCGCAGTGTGAACAATATTTAAGTACGGGACACTCTGGGGGCTTGTTATTTTCATTCAATAAATCGGAAATAACACAAAACAATGATCTAACATGACAAGGGGAGATGAATTGCGTGTTGATTAGTCGGAATAAAGCCATGGAGGAATGGTTTCACTGATTTGTAACTGGGAAAGTCTTGCCTTCTGTGGTACTATGAAATTTCCTTCCTACAGACTAGGACCAGTCGATATCACAGCATCTCTTGAAGGAATTCTTCCCTGTTTTGTATTATCCTCTCTCCCTCATTGTTGTTCTTCATATCGTTAGGGGTGGTTCTTAGTTACTAGAAAACACAGCTCGATCGTTATGGACTAGCCATCTATTCCTGTATACTGGTTTTATCTCGTTTGAAGTAAAACAGTACAGAGAAGTAAGCGTTTTATTGTTTGTTATTTAATGTATCCCTGTATTAATCTCAAAATGGTTTATATTTTGTCTTCATTGTAAATACGAAGTTTTATTGTATGGTTACAATTCTGTGGTATCTTGAATATTTTATTCTCAAGACATTGAGAAATGCTCAATCGATAAGTAAGTCTCATGTTCAGATCATGTTGTTTTATCCCCTGCAAACTGTTTTTATGGATCCCGCTTCCGTGATTGGGAAAATAAGCTTAGTCTGTGGTGAGAATTAGGGAAACATCTTGATTGAGGGGGGAAAATTTCAAGAAGCGTCTTGCTGAAGAGTAATCGGGCGTGGTTGCCCAAACTAAAAGGTGATTAAGCATATAATTCTACAAGATGGAAACCGATGTCTGTGGGACTGTCTAACTTTATTATAGAATGAACGAGTGCAAAGTAACTGAATTGCAGCCTACGTCAAGTGAATCAAGTGATCTTGGTTAAAGATTTTGCGAGTGGATGTCAAATTCAACACTATAGCACACGAACTTGTTGGCCCCGGCGCTGCTGTCTCCCTACCGTCCCCATCCTCTACCTACCTTGCCTCCATCCTGGCGGACAAACCGGTTTGCAGGGGGTGGGTGGCTGTGTCTTGTCTCCCCAACTATCACACGGGGGAAGACAAAGAAGATCAGAAATAGAAAACTAAAAAAAAAATATTTATAAAGTTAAACATCAACGAGCTAACATTGTTCCTTTTTGTATCTTTTGTAACCTTCCACATTTTTTTGATTAAAGCATTTTGAAAGTCAGTTACCCGCTTTCTCGTTTAGATTATCAAACCACAGAAACTAGAATAATATGGAAAATATGACTTCGTGGGCAAATATTTTGAATTAATCATTGTCACTAATATAGTTTCGTACTCTGTTTTTGGCAACGTTTCAGATTGGAACAATCCTATGTAGCTTTCATTAGGTTTCGAAAACATTTGCTCTCCAACGTTTGTCTTCCCCGTAAGGATGCTGTGAAATGTCTGGCGCCTCAGTTATGTCTCTCTCTTGTAATGTGTTATATAACGTTTGCCTTCCATATCAGGCACAATAAATTGTCTCCCCAGTAAAGTGAGATATAACGTTTAAGTCCTGTAAAGTACCTTGGAATTTGTCTCCGGTGAGGTGCCTTGCGATGTCTCTTTTATAAGCTGATGTAGAGTGTTTTCCTCGTAAGCTGTTCCGGAATGATTCTCCCCTTTGAATTGCAATAGATTGTCTCACCTGTTAGTTGTAACAGAATGTCGCCGTAGTAAGTTGTTATAGAATGAATCAAACCGCTGGAAGGTTCCGTATAATGTCCAGCTTCCTAAAGAGGTGCTATACAATGTTCATTTTCCTGTTAGGTGCTAAGTAATCTTCAAGCTATTTTTTTTCTCTCTCTGAATAATCATTTAATAACGAACATTTTCTGTTGATCCTTTCTGGCTCGGACGTCATCCCGGTCATCCAGCGGGAATCTTCATCAACGGTTGATTTTCCAGGGCTTAGTCTGGATATCAGGGAACTATCAAGTACTATCTTACCTTTGAGATATCTTAAATGCCCTTTCAGATTTTTTTTCTTTCTTCAGTCAACCTCGTTTCTCAAATATCCCGGGAGATTCCTCTGTAGGAGGTAGTGCCGTCAATGTACCTCACGGGATGCACTGTAGGCATTACTAAAGGTTCTTTGCAGCGTCCCTTCGGCCTCGAGCTGCAACCTCTTTCATTCCTTTTACTGTATCTCCTTTCGTATTATCCTTCTTCCGTCTTGCCAGCCACCCTCTCTTAACAATGATTTGAAGGGCAACTGCGAGGCTTCCCTCCTGTCACGCCTTTCAAACCTATCTACTCTCAATGTCCTCTCCAGCGCTGATTGGCCTCATAGGTCCCAGTGCTTGGTTTTCTCCTAAACTCAGTCTTCCATACCATTCCCGGAAGATTGAAAGTTCATTAAATTCGATGTTTTGCAATGTGTCCTTCGCTATAAATAACAAAATAATAAATTAAACTAATTGACTTATCTAGATCCTTTTGAGGCATTCTTATATAAATTTGACAGAATTACGGTAGTCACTTTTCTTCCGAATATATTACTCAGCTAATATATGAACCGCTGTTTGGCAACATATTTTCACTTACATCTCCAACATATTTTGATATATTTGATTAAATGGAACGTTATGCAAATGAGTGCTATAGATGTTGATAGTCAAGTTCCAAAACGCATTTGTGTGTTATAAAATTAGGCCAAGTTATAAGTCTGGGAGCTTAGTTAATCCATTGGTTTGAAAGTCTGTGCAGTCAGAAGTGCTTATCCTAATATTTTTTTTTATTCATATTGCGCATATCATTTGAACGTTATGCTCCACATAAAAACACAACATCCAAAGGAAAGCCTCGTCGTGGTCTCACGTATTTTTTGTGGAAGAAAGTATAAATACGCGATCTTAGGCGCCTCTTCGCTAGCAAAATGTATATCATGTGCAGTTATGAATCGTGTCACACTCATGATTTTGTTCATGGGTCAGTACTAAAAACTTGAGGCGAATTCTGATTTGGGTGGCAGGTGGTGTAACTTCTGGAAAATTCTCCAGTGATTGAAATGTTGACAAATATCTCTGCATTCGGCTCGCTGGATGCTGTGCATACGAAATTTTGTTTGCAGACAGATTATTTGATCTTCAGCTCGATTCTTTAAAACAGATTTAAGTAGTCACCGAACGTGTTCACATTAACGTCAAGCAGACTGTAGGCGGAATTTTTACTGGGGACTTCTGTGATATTAGAATATTTAATAAGAGAAATCGTTTGTTTTGCACTGTTCATTAAATCTCTCTCTCTCTCTCTCTCTTCTCTCTCTCTCTCTCTCTTATGTCACAGTTCTCATGACATTTAGCCATTTAAAAGAGTGTGGTCACTTGCACCACAGCCAAGTCTTATACTCCTGTGTCATGCGAGGGACGGCACAACGGGAGTGGCCGTGATAAAGGCGTATAAACAATCGACGTTGCAATAACTATATCAAACAACGAATTGCATGGTTTGCGCAGTGAGAATTGCAGGAGAATCGATGAAAGAAAGAAAACGGACGAGAAGAAATGATAAAAGAAAGAGGTGAGGATAACTGGGATGTCGTGAGTACGGACGATAAAACGCTTTATTGTCATAGAGTCCGTCGAAGTATTGAGGTCTGGATACGTCCCGCCAATGGGCTATTTTGGGGAGCTGTTTTACATTCTCTCTCTCTCTCTCTCTCTCCTCTCTCTCTGAGTGTGTGTGTGTGTGTGTGTGTGTGAATAGGATTTTGTGCTTGTTATCGTCGCGGAAGTCAAAAATAACTTAAAATACTTTTGTCATTGTTTCCTTATGTGTTGCATTCACATATGATATCATCTAAACAAGCGATGTTTATCGATAGAAACTGTTTTGAAATGAGTTAGAACATTCAAGTAGAAATGGATAGCATAAATGTACCAATTCAACTGAAGTTTTGATTTCCAAAGATCGGTTGACATGATTTCCGTTTCCCTATAATATACCGGTAAAGTATTCCATTCTGTGAAGCTAAACTAGTACGTATATCTCCGACAGATTAAGCTATCTTATGGTAGGGTCTGAATGAAGGTTGCGTAGCAATAAATGAGTTCACATGTTAGTTGCAAAGTTCAGTTCTTGTGGAGTAGTCTGGCAATTGCCAGCCTTTAGTTGAAACTGAAATATTGCGGGAAGTTTAAACTACTTAGATTCGTCATTTGAAATGGCTTCTCACTTAAAATTCCAGGTATATCAAAATCTCTGCTTTTGGGCAAATTATTTCCGAGAATGAGCGTTTTGATATAAGCCCTGTATTACTGTGCTGAATGTTATAGCCCGTTTCTTCGATGTTGTTGTATATTCCAGCACTGGCGTCGGTATTACATAACGCTGAATAAGATTGAAATGGGCTTGCAGTTCAAACACGAGAAATAAGAAGCATTCCATAAGTTTTCTTAACGTGTTTGAGATGTGGTAAAGTACAAGGTTAGTGGGACAGTTCCTCCAGACAGTCAGTGGAAGCTTTGGTATATTTTGTTCTGCCTCCTTGTGTCCGACAAGTTTGTCGTCTTTGACGTGTCCGTGCTAATTTTCTCAGAATAAAGATGATGAAGCATTTTCACAATTTACTGATTTTCCTGACCTTAATCAGCAATATACCAAAGAAATATATATATATATATATATATATATATATATATATATATATATATACTATCATATATATATAGTATATGGGGTTTTGTGTGTACTTAGCAGTATGATCTCCTTCTTAGCGATAGGAACTGGGTTTCAATCTCATGTAAGGACGAAGCCATTTGGGGATCGTTCAGTTGAACCTATTGTGCTTCCCCAGTGCCTTGAGCAGTTAGCTATTACACTTCACTTCAGACAATAAATATACAATGGATCGTAGCCTGGAATGAAATGGGGCATGGGGCTAGTACCCCTTCTCAAAATTCAACAGTTCACGAACGTACTAATGCTCAAGGCTAACCGGATTTTTAACAATTGTCAGCCGTTCCCAGTGGCCGTTAAAATGGTCATTATGTTCAGGATTTTGCTGAATATTTCAGGATATTCTCTCTCTCTCTCTCTCTCTCTCTCTCTCTCTCTCTCTCTCTCTCTCTCTAAGATTGTCAGTTTAGAAGTTCGTAGTCACCACAGAGCTTTTAAGGAACTTCAACAAGACTGCATTTCAACCCCGAATGATTTTGTTGGCTGTAGTGGGTAGTTTCTCAATACAAATCTTTCTAAGGTGGGGAGCATTTTGAATTATATTTATCTTACCTCAGGTATGTTGTTATTATTAATGTTTTTTTTTATGGTTTATAGCAATAAGTGACTAATTGTAAAATGGAAACAAAAAATGACCGTACACGTTCATACGCTAAGGAGCGTTAGGGAACTGCAAACTTCCGCCAAGTTTAGAATACAGCTAGCAGACAAGCCAAAAAAAAAAAAAAAAAAAAAAAATCTCTTCATTGTGGGGGTTAATAGTACCACGCATTTGGAATATTATCACCAATGACATAGGTAGAGATACACCTACCTTCCTGAAAATCGAAGACGACGCAAAATTTCTGTTCACGAATTTGTTTCGTGTCACTGTTATCATGATGTGTTCATGAGGTGCGGGGTTAAGTGGATTACATCAAACGCATACGGGGATATCGATATTGGATTAATCGGCCATTGATAGACAAAAGCAGCTACGTGTGGACTCTTTCCAGTCCCGGTATAAACAAGGAAGTTCCTTGCTGAATAACCAGAAGGATGCGCTGCCTGAATCGCCTGCCGGGTGAAAGGAAAAAAAGAAAGGAAATTGTTTACGTGATTTAATGTTGCGGTGTCTGTGGAATACGCAGGAGACCGATTGGAGGAATTTTTGTCGATTTCCCCAATTGTTACGGTGGTTTATTCCTGAACCTCTCTCTCTCTCTCTCTCTCTCTCTCTCTCTCTCTCTCTCTCTCTCTCTCTCTCTCTCTCTCTCTTCGTGGTGGCTTATTACAAGTGAATGACGTCAACCCTCCTCTTTTATCCGAGATTGTAATTGGCATGAAAGTATAGACTCATGATGATTTTATCAGTGTAACTGTCGCCTGAATATTTCCTATTTAACTACTGGACGCTATGGCAAGTATTGGCTGGAAAGTAACCTAGGGACAAAGGAATACTCAGGATGGGAATCCAATGCAGATGTTTCTGTCTTGGCTACGAGACCGTAGAATATGGATTTTGATTTAGACAGAAATCACTTCGAGAAAAGATTCCACAACTGAATATGAGTGGTTGAAGATGATGATAGTGCCATTTCATATCTGCAGACCTTTGTAGTGTCTTTGGTTCAGATACGAATATTTCTGTACATATATTTTTTTTAGCACTTGATAAAAACTACATATTGAAATTAAAGGAAATGTGTATATTGCACACTATTGTGTTATCGTTTTAGCTCACATGTATGTTCGTAGATTTAAATGAGGATAGGTACGTCTTACGGTCTCGTACGTCCTTGGTTCGACTTCCGGCCAAGGCCACTGTCGAGACACTTCCTTGCGCTGTAAACCAGGAAGTGGCGTCTATTGTAAATGGGTGGTGGGCCGTTAGTGGCTACCTAAAGACTAGCAGCAAGTATAGAGGGTATTGCCCATCTCTCAGTTTTTGTTTCTGTTTAAACCGAGACTGAAAGTGGAAATTTTACGTACTTCTAATGAACACACACACACACACACACACACACACACACACACACACACACAAACCTGTCAGTGGGATCCCTAGCACAACATCACCAAGGATCCGTGTGAAAGTATGCAGAAACAAGGCACCCTTATGTTACTGTCAGTTTTTAATGTATAGGGAGACTCATATGTATATATATATATATACATATATACATGTACACAGATACATACATACATACATACATATATATATTTATATACTATATATATATATATATATATATATATATATATATATGTATATATATATATATATATATATATATATATATATATATATATATATATATATATATATAATATATATATATATATATTATATATATATATATATATATTGTGTGTGTGTGTGCGCCTTGTTTAGAAAATTTGTATCTTTGATCGCAGCAGGTGCAATTCAAGCCGATTAGGACGTTGAATTAATTTTGCAGAAACGATATATAGTGAAGTGCATTGATTCAGCGCGAATTTATATACTTTTTTGGCACCTACTGTACCTCGGGATACCGGAAAAGTGAAAAAAAAAAAAATTAAATCGATAATAATAAACTTGAGTAGTTAGGTATATACATGCCGGAAGAGAAATTAAATAATGTCGAAGTCCCAGTCTATCATCTTTTCCATTTATTTCGGGAACAATTTCTTGAATGAAGTAATTCTGTCTGTATCTTAGGACAGACTTTTCCCAGTGATTTTGGTAGAGTTGGATCGAATGGATCTCATCATGTCGGTAATTCTCGTTATCCAACTGACCGATTTGTTCAGATGTTCGCCTTTGTGCCCGTTATATTGAACGTTTTCCACATCCTCTTACCCTACTGCATTACGATCTACTGGCGCTATTTTTAAACCAACAGGTAGTAAATGAAGATCTATGCCATTTTACCTAGATACCATTCCTTTCTTCTGGAGATGCGAAACCCACTGACGACATTGCTCTTTGAGCGGAAGCTTTCTGTGCCCAAGGAAGATAATCGATTCTTGAATAGTAACAAAATGGTTTATCTCGTATTTCCTGTGTGTTAACCAATCTTTAAAAAAACATAAACATTATTATTATTATGTACTACCATATACATACATACATAAACACGCAGGCCTGGTCGGTTTAGGCGTCACTGAAGTCCCGATTTCTCCTCTGTGCTCTGGTTCGAATCCACGAGGGGACGAATTTGTTATCAATTAAAAAATTCCTCTTCGGTTAGTATATACGAAAATATATTAATTCCAAGATAGAGCGAATTGGATATTAAAGGACATTTGTTGTGTGTGTGTGTGTGTGTATGTATGTAGTATGTAGTAGTATAATATATATATAGATATATATATATATATATATATATATAGTATATATGTATATATATATATATATATATATATATATATATACGTATATAATAAATATGCATATATTATATAGAGATGTGTGTATGTATGTTTATGTATTTATGTACTTGCATTTGTACATATACATATATTTTTTATAACACAAGTAAGTATAAGATATCGAGAGAGAGAGAGAGAGAGAGAGAGAGAGAGAGAGAGAGAGAGAGAGAGAGAGAGAGTCAGTCTGCCCTGGTTGTGGTAGTAGTTTGTTACTTTGTGGTTGTTCTATGAGCTTTAAAGAAATAATCCTGAGCCTCGCTAGTTCTGCTGTGTCCTGGTTGTAGGTAAAGGTAGCATTTCACTGTTCCTCTGATAAATGTCCTCTCCGGTATTTGATTATTGTACTCCTACTTCCCTTCCGATTCTGGGTCATCGTTTGCGTCATGGCGGATTATTTCCCTACACTGTAGTTTCCGCATCGTATTACAGGGAAGCAATGGCTACAGGTCACGTTGCTAATGCAGGCTGCTTTTCTTTGCAAAACCGAGTCGTATAGAAAACAGGAAGTAATAGTATTTTATGCTTTTTACGTCTGGTGTTAAGACAAACGAGGGAAACAGGCTGAGAATTTGCTAGAATTCACAGTGAAGTATTTCAGACCAACTATAGAGAAACCTCCGTATCTGTTGATAGGTTGAAATCCGGATGTCCACACCAG
This sequence comes from Macrobrachium nipponense, assembly GCF_015104395.2. Classification (NCBI taxonomy): domain Eukaryota; kingdom Metazoa; phylum Arthropoda; class Malacostraca; order Decapoda; family Palaemonidae; genus Macrobrachium; species Macrobrachium nipponense. The sequence goes on along the minus strand of NC_087212.1, from coordinate 72,579,894 downwards.
ACATCTTAAATCCTTAACACTCAGCCCAACTTAGCGTCATCAGGCAAAGGGCCCTTGCTGGCTAAGCCAGCTAAGTCTCTTATCAGCTATCCTGGAACTGCCTTCGTTCTGTCAAGATTTCCAAGTTCCTGTCAGAGTATTGAGCCTCGCAGAATCCTCTGAAGTCTTCTCCTTATTATGAATGTTGTTATATTTGGAGACAGTGGAAAGGAATCCTGATAAGTTGAAATGCGCCATCCTTTCATTTGGGAAACCTCATCTCCTGCGAGAGGGACCTGGGAGGCCGAAGGGCCCTCGATCGTGGGAAATGAAGTTGCTTTGTGACCCTTCCAGTCCCTCACTCAGAGTCCAATTATCCATTTCGAAACAGGAGGTGAACGTTCTTCAGTCTTAATTGGCATATCGCATCGGAATCGGGAGATTCGTCATGATTTATCAGTAATGAATCCTCGACTTTTTATTTGTCCCTCCCTTTGCCTAGGCTTTTTTCTACTGGAGAATTTTCGGCGGCCTATTTTTCGTCACTCCAGAAATTGACGTGTGGGTGCAAGAGCCGTCAGATCTCTCGGGTTCTGTCAGAATAGATAACTTGACGAAGAATTGTACTGGACTTTTCAACTGCCTTTGTCCAGGAATGACGTTAAACAGTCATTCTTCTTTGGTGTTTTTCTTTTATTAGTTTTCTGTAAAATAAAAATATTGAGATGGCTATTCGTCTGTCCGTCCTCACTTTTTCTGTACGCCCTCAAATCTTCAAAACTGCTGAGGCTAGAGGGCTGCAAATTGGTATGCTGATCATCCATCCTCCAATCATCAAGCCTACCAAATTGCAGCCCTCTAGTCTCAATAGGTTTTACGAACTCTATATACGGTTTAACATTGGCAGACGCTTTGTTCTTGATATGCCAGTCCCTGCTAGCTCACTGCGCAAGTGTAGTTTTCGATGTTGATATTAAGACAGGATCATTATAATTTTTGTTGTGCTTACATATAATGGTTCGATTTTCTATTATTCTTGTCATTATTCATAAATTTGTGTCCACTGCCAGTGCATTTTAGTTTTCCATCATCATCATTATTATCTTTATCATCTTTTTATCAGGACTCTGCTATGCCGAAATTTTTCTGCTTTTGCTGCAATAGCCATCCTAATTAGAACTAGATGATTTATGAATTAAATTCTACTGCAGTCATTTTATGGCTATGTAGTTGGCTTAATGAGAAATTATAAGTGTGGAAAAAATATTTCTTTTTGGCGGTGATTTTTATCTCTATAATGAGCGTATTATGAATATCTCTTTTGATGTGAATTAAGTGTAGTCATATCCATCATATGGCCTTTTCAAACGAGATTTTTTTTTTCTTTTTTTTTCCCGGGCTAATCGGTGAGCGCATAATTTTCGAAACAAATCCACCCACCCAAGCCTTTCCACCTCTAACCCCTTCTCCCCTCCCTCCCGGCTGCCCCATAAATGCCCCCCTCCCCTCTCCCTTCGACCACGTTTCATTTGTCCATATAATTCATGCATTTTGGGGACCGGCAAAAAGGCATCTGTTCGGTTTTTGTAGCTCTGATTTCTTAATATAATAAAGCCGGTTGTGATATGTGATTATATTGTATTGCTGCTTCCAAGATAAACAACAACAAAGAAATAACGATAATAATGCTATGGTAGTTTTTCGAATAATAGTGGAAGGAAAATAATTAGAAATCAAGACCAGGAATTAAGGTAGCCGTCACTTTTGAAGGAAATACACAAACCATTAATGACTTATTCCTGAGAAATGCTCTGGATTATTGCTGCATGACAACAATCTTTTTATTTTTTTTACCCCCTTCTCGATTCAAGTGAGACTTCAGAAGCTTCATGTCCGTCTGTAGCTCCCATTTTCAAAATAAACCCTTTTGCTTTGCGAAACCTTATTTTCTTTTCGGTATGAGGCTCGAACGGTGATTGTCTTTTATTTGGTCCATAACATTTCTCCTTTTTCTAGATGTCATTGCTGTGTTTCATGTGGCTTATTTAGCTCTGGTTTGTAAGATAGTAAACCAACAGATTGATTTGACCATTCATATATCCTCATATCGTCAACTTCCCCCCCCCCCTCCCCTCCCCTCCCCTACGCACGTGAATAATTCCTCTGCCATTCTTCGAACTTACACATTTTGGAGAATTTTTGGAGCGGTTTGTTCGTCGATAGGCGAGAATCTAGTTTTATAATCTATTTCATTCTTGTGGAGTCACGAATTTGGTTATATTTTTCGTAAAGCGACACGCCATTAGAAAAGATATTTCAACTGACAGTAATGTCTTGAGGTTTGTAAGGGATCCATCCAGTGAGTAAGGCTGAAACGCGAGAATGCAAGTACTCACAAACTCATCACACATATCTCACCAGTCTAATCAAATATTATTTGGTGCTATTAATTGCTGGCTGGAGTCAAGAAAATGGCGAGCGGCTAACAAGTTCGTCACTGAAGAAACCAGAAGGCTGTAACCCTTCTGGAGCCACCCCTTTCAGATGGGGAAAGCTGGGGAGTGAATAAATGGAGCAACATAGTAGCAACGTTTGTTAATCCGTGAAACCCTGTAGTTTTGAAAGTAAGAGGTGTTGCCTTATAGATGCATAAACAATAAAAAAAAATTATTATATATATATATATATATATATATATATATATATATATACACACACACACACATACTGTGCGTGCATTTTATATATATAGATTAGGTTTATTTCGCCTTCACAATTTGTGCTTGTATTTTTGATTTGGATAAAGAGTTAGATCAAAGAGAGAGAACAATTATCATAACAATTCAAAAGAAGTTAATAGATCATGTTGATTAAAAATTAAATGCAAATCCACAGAACTTGTTTTTCAAGAATTTGCCAGATGCGTATGTGACTGAAATAGCCACAGTGTCATTTTAACTTCTCGATTTTTCTTCACGCTTCGGACTCGATTTTTCTTCCACGGTTCTGATACAAGTGTCGCTGCAAAGCCTGAGATCCTAATGAAGACATTCTGACGTTACGGCAAGATTCGAACCTGCATCTGGATTATCAGAATATGTTCGGATCTTGTCCTTGGCGTCAGAATGTCATTGAGTTCTTCATATTGGAAGTATGAAGAAACATATAAAAGTTAAGAGGCCTGGTGGAAGGCGGAATTGTCGAGCTACTAGAGTCTGTTATTCTCTCTTTTCTCCTGTAGACTATATTGACATATCTCATCTTCGTGTTATGAAGTATATAAATATATATATATATATATATATATATATATATATATATATATATATATATATATATATTCATCAAGTGGTAATACACATGTGACATTATCTTACATTCTTATCTTACTTATCTGTAACTCTTTGGCAGCACTATTTATGTTCAGTACTGTTCATCTTAAGAGCTGCAGTATATCTACAATGGCGCTACAGTGAGTACAGCCAAAAACTGATTGAAACTCAAAAGTCCAAAATGAAGATCCTACACAAATTTTACAGTAAATTCACCGTCTAAGATACTTCTCTATGAATCCTCCAGCTCCAGAGAGAATCTCAGAGGTCTGCAGCCACTCTGTGTCCAGCCTATTTCATATTGAAAGACTTCCACTCACCTGGGTTCAGACTCGCTCACTATGGTGGGACCAATGTGGTGTAGTGGCTAAAGGTAACCTCACTCTCATATTTGAAGCAGGTTTAAATCCTGGTATAGTGCCTTAAGGTGTTTACATTTGTTTCTTTCATTTGTGTCCGAGATGTATAATGAAAAAATCACCACCAGGTAAATCAGATATTAAGTCCCAGATTTCTGACTTTAATCAGGGATGCATTGGTTTTACTACATCCTACATGCTGTTTTCCTTGTAAACCGCCAGTATGCTGTATCCATCCACAGAATAAGGAATTCAAGTTGCAGAGGAGGAAACATACGTGAAACGGCTGCTGAGTTATAACTCCTACCCTTACCTGGACTTATTCTTTGTGTCGATTCATGAACATACGTACACTGCGAACACCGTTTTTACACTCATATTAATTATTACGATTTTTCAAGATATTGACCGTACAATATTTATAACTAAAATTTTTCTTTGAACTAGAAATTTAAAGATTTTATGCAATTGTAAACAAGGGGGAGAATGGTTTATTATTTTTATTAATTAATAAAATCTTCTATACTTTTAAAAATATATACGGAAAAAGGCAGATGGGGAATTCGGTGAGAGACAGACAATTGTAATCTGTTTTGAAGGGGTCATTAAGGGATGTTTTTGTGGGCGTCCATGGGGCACAATGCCACGTAACAGAAGCGGTATTTATTTTTTCTTATTCTCCTCCTTAAGAGAGCGTCAAAGGAACGATTGCTGCAGGGTGAAGGTACAATAATCTGAGGTGTTTAAAAATAATTTTCTTTCCTAATGACAAAATTGCAGCTATGCAGTGGATAAGAAGACCCACTATGTTTGAATAAGGTGTATTTGGTCATCCACTGATGTATTTCATTGAAAGAAATTTTCCGCATTTGCTCTAAATATCTATGCACTTTATATATATATATATACATTATATATATATATAATATATATATATATATATATATATATATATATATCCTCGCTGAAAAGCTATATTATTAGTTTCTATTTATGGCGTTCATTGGCAGCAGTCAAGAGACAGACAGTCCCCTGAAGTACAGTCTAATTAGACCTTACCAGTACAGAGCAGTAACGAAAGTGAGCTGACCAAAGTTGATTTCATTTTTACTGAAGCTTCTTTTGAATAGGCTTGTGTGGTTATTTAGGGATGTTTAAATATGATTTCATGCGTTTCTGTTGGTCTTTCCCTTGTGATATATTTCTGTAGCAGCTTTGTTATGTTCAATTTTCAATTTATCCTTTGCACTACAGAGACAAGGAAGCAGGAATGTTTTCCCAATCACGAACTCAAGGGAGGTGACTCTGAAATTATTTGTCAGTGACTGCAAAAGATAATAATGCTATAAGAAAAAAGCTTTCACATGAAAATTTCCTAGACATCTTGCCATATGTACCCAGTTTTATTACTTGTTGTAGTAGGTTAGTTTAGTTTCCAGTAACCATAATCTTACTAGTGGACAGGAAACAACGACGTTGACAATAATCGTAGTCTTTATTCCTAAGTAATTATATTCTTAAGCATCTGGTGATATTTTTCTCCAATTGTATGAAAATAATTAAAAGTATGAATATAAAGTTCAGTGCAAACTGCTTTGTGTATACATGCAAATGTACGGCATACTCCAGATATATATTTTCCCATGGTATAGTGAATTAGATATTAAACGATATTTGTTACGTAGTATTCGTTAATTAAATATATATATATATATATATATATATATATATATATATATATATACATATACACATACATGAATTTTGTAACATCACCGTGACATTTTATATATAAACATTTAGCTCCAAATGCCGTTTAATATCCAGTTCGCGCTACCAGGAATATCGCCGAAGAGGAATTATAAATGATTAATAATTTGGTACCTACTTAAGTGACTCGAACAACCAACGTACCCACCAAACCGACTTCCAGTCGACGCTCGAGAGACCATCAATCTGAGGGTGTTCGAGTCACCACTTATGTACCAAATCATTTATCACTTATAATTCCCCTTTTGGTAATATTCCCGAGTAGTAGCGTGAATGCGATATATATATAATATATAGATATAGATTATTATATATTATATATATATATATATATATGATATATGTATATATATATATATATAATGTGCGTGGGTGTCATATATGTGAGTTAGGTGTGCAAGTTGGTAGGTAAAAAAAAGGGGGAAATTTTGTTATGGTGTATCTGCATGACTCTTCATATGAGCCCAGGTGGCTTGGACACTATTAAGTCACCGGGAGAAGGGAAGTGCACGCTCTTCGTGTAAAATCTGGCCAACATTTTCAAATTTTCATGGACAAGTACTAAATGACATTTACTACGTGCAAGGATACGGTTAATGATGAAATATCAAAGAGTGAATTTGATCAAAGTGAACAATTATTTATGGAAAGCGGTTTTATTGGAGTTTCCTGTAGTGAACTTTAATGTCTAAGGTGCTGTTCCCGTAGTTATTCCTCAAACAAATATTCGATCTTCTTTGAGCCTTGTCATTGTCAGTTATGATTTTCCATTTTTGCAAATCCACCAGCAATAATTATTTACTACTACTTAGCATGAGATTGAGTCAAATGTTTAAAAAGTCCACGACGCAGTCTTTCAAATAATCATCCGATCAAATTGACGTATCCAGCTGTATATTTTCTTCATTGATGATATATATTGAGAGGCAATGGCTCTTTGCATAATTAATGATGAGATAATGTGCAGCATTTGAAGCGTCCACTGATGGCTTTTGTTGGATGGTTTTGTGATGAAATGTGACTTTGTTTGATAATAGGATTAGCTTTGGAGTACAGTGGATTTTAATGTCGTTTTTCTTACACGCTTTTACGAGTCTGTTTATTTATTGCCTCCTTATGATTAAAAGGATTCCCAGATTCCAGAACCTCGCCGTTAAATGTAGCTCATTCCTGTTCTCTGCTAAAAAAGAGAAGGAAGTGGATGAGAAACGGCTATCCCATATAGAAATGGCTAAAGCTCAAGACAAAGAAGAATTAACTTCTATATAGCGAGATTAATTCTAATGGAAGAGTTGTTTAACCCCAGGCATTTGATTTGAAAAGTCTCAATTAAATATCACTTTTGCGCTTTTCTAATGTTGCCTTTCTTTATAATAAGGCTAATTACTTTTAGAGGTGTGTGGGTGTTTCGAAACTTGGTATAAAAACCAAATATGTTTGTAAATAAATCTTTCCAGCTAATCAGAATGGCATCGAAATTGAACAAATATTCATAAGAACTATATCCTTGTTGAAAATGGGAACAGTTAATTCACAGTCTGCAACAGTACGTTTTGCATTTTGTTTTGCTTTATTTTTCGATACCGCAAGAAATTCTCCGTGCTTCGATTTACGCTCGTCCTGGTCAAATACACGTGAATAATCTGACTTGTGATTTAAAACAAAAGATTCCTCTTGAAGTTCACACTTGCTCATTCGCTTGAAAGGCAAAGTTCCACACATTCAAGTGCTTAACTTTTTCAACAATAATGAAAACCAGAAGCTCTTGGGAAATTGTGTATGGCGGTTCAAATAATTAGTGTCTTAAATTCACAAATATCGTCATCTATAAGGCGGTTATTAAATAAATGTGTTTACTTGGGCTGGAATCTCCTGTACGTCTTGAGTTTGATAAAGGATTACTTCCTATTCATACCGTAATTTTTCGCTCTAGGTACTACTTCCATTTGGATTAAATCGGAGAAGTGATCAGCTTGAAAATTAGGAAAAATGGCAATGATAGCTTTATGCTCATTGCTTTGCACATACTAATTCCAAATACTATTCTTTGCCCTGTATTTATGATACATAAGTTTCTTCCGATTATTTCCACTGGATGTTCACACAGATAAATGTCAATGATCTTCGCAATGGAAATAGGTTGTAATTCTGCTTGGATTTCATTGGCGTGAATCGGTGAACAAATGGTGTTGCGTTTGTAAGGCCTAGTCTACAGTAGTATGGAAAGGGTTGTGATATCTATAGGCTTTGTACAGGTGGTTGTTTAGAATCTGTAGGTTTTGTACAGGTGGTTGTTTAGAATCTGTAGGTTTTGTACAGGTGTTATCAAAGTGTTTTCATAACTGTATGTGTCGTGTGCAGTTGTGATCTGAGATTTTACGTTTTATGATGCATGGAAGCGCTTTTAAAATTTTAATATTTTCATCTGCCTATTTCTATGTACTCTAGTTATTATTTCCAGTTTCATGTTTCAATTTAAATTTCATAATAGTTATGGTATTGACTTGTTGCATTATATCAAGAGACTGAAAGCTCTGTTAATTATATCAGTACTGCCATGCCTGATTAAACATTGGCAGTTTGTAGTGACGCGTTTGAGTTCCACAAGGCGCTTTCCAGCCGGAATTTGGAATCATATCCTTCCAGGACAAGAAATCTCTTTCAATAAAAAAGAGAGTTCAAACCAAGTGAGACATGATTAAGAAAGATGTAGTAGGTGAGCTTCGTTTCTGTCGTTTGCTCTGTAATGACAAAACAATAGACGAAGAAAAATCTGCAGTATCCTCTACGCTGTGAGAGAGAAGAGAGAGACCCTTTTGTCTTGATCTCCCGCTTTCTTCCGTCTCCCGACCCTGAAACAAACTGGTGGGCCCAGTTCAATCAACCTAATGCTCTCTCTCTCTCTCTCTCTCTCTCTCTCTCTCTCTCTCTCTCTAGGTAATCGAACGAAGATCACAGTCTTAGAGAGAGAGAAAGAGAGAGAGAGAGAGAGAGAGAGAAGCTCCCTAGTGGTAATACAGACTTCTCGCACCCGCTCGTTGGGATCATCGTGAGGTTTTTCCCGAGTTTTTTCGAACCACAACTTTATGTTACGAGCTGACGCTGTCGTCTCATGTGTAGAAGGCTGCTTATCACTTTCATGATCGGTTCTGGTACTTTTATATAAACTCTCCCCTCTTCGAAGAGGTGCCATGATTCATCGCGAAGTCAGTCTGTCCTTTCGAAATTCTTTGGATACAGCTTGGCTTCAGACCCGAATGTATTCATTAGGATAGGGTATTTGTTTTTTTATGACTCAAATGATTTGTAAGTAATTTTTATTGGGAATAAATGATAACGGGGGCCTCTTTTAGCGGAGACAGTGTTCATGAAGACTAATCTAATGTGCATAAATGATAGTGCATGTGTCCTGATTTGTTTTGAGTAAATCAGAGGTGCTTTTGAAGCAAGTCTTTCGATGAGCTTGAAGTCTCGGTTATAGTTGCCTACGTTGGAAAAGTCTGCATCATACTTCGTATTCCAAAACTACAGAATTTATTGGTTAGACCGGATTCCTCCGGCTAGCCCCAAGACCGGATAAAAGAGAAGGGTTGGACGCCGTTGTTAAAAGTAAAAGCTTTATTGAAAACTTGCTGCAGGACTTACAATATTTGTGAGAGGATTGCTAGTTCGCAGAGGTATCTGAAAAACTTTTTTTTTTTTACTGTTTCATTAATTAGCCCGATAACTCAGTTTTGAAGGGAGGAAACTCTCTCTCTCTCTCTCTCTCTCTCTCTCTCTCTCTCTCTCTCTCTCTCTCTCTCTCTCTCTCTCTCTCTCTCAGTTTAAGCCAAGTTCATGTTGACGAATTCAACCTGATTCTTCTCGAGCTCTTGCAGAGCGATGAAGATATTACATTTTCACGTCTCCATTAGTGGGCTGTGCACTCTGTTGTCATGGTAGATAGGTAGAAATGAATGCACGCTCTTCGATTATCTCGTTATTCACTTTGCCTTAATGTGATACGTTCATTAAAGGAATTAGCATATATTATGTATATGGACATTTTTCATGAAACTTGAATATTATAAGACCTAAATAGCACAATTTTCTGAATTGCTTTGCTAGGAAAAATTAACAAAGATAAGTGAGCCTTACTGTCAAAAGAGGGAACAGATATAAGTAGAACTAATTATAAAAAAAAATAAACAAAGATGAGTGAACTTAATTGTCAATGAATCAACAAAGATAAGCGAACCTCACTGTCAAAACCTGAACAAAGTTAAGCGAAACTAATGTGTCATTTGTGTGAAACTTTGCTGCTCACGTAGTGATTCCAAACATATAAATTACATTAAATTTGTGGTTTTGATCTTATTTCTTTCAATTTCAGCTTGTAGTCTTTATTCAACCAGTCATTTGTTTGTTCCAGCACCATCTGAGAACAGAACAGCTATGAATGGACTTTGCAGTAATTGCCTTTCTGTGTTATAAAAAATTCAAACAGGTAGCCTTATAACTAGGGTTGAATCCAAGTGGAAAGTGTAACCATATTTTAAATGAGGTTGAAACCTGTGATTCACTGCTTGGTAAAAGGGAACAACATGGTAAGCTTGAAATTCGACGCAGTTTTTTAAGAAACCCGTGGACATCTGCGTAATGTTGGCATACAGCCCCTTGGTTGCAATGAGCTTACTGTCGTTGTCGTAGAGTGGTATGGCCGTATGTTGGACTACGTTGGTCGACTCCCACAGTGTTATTCCGCATTACAAGTGTGCTGGCCAGGTTCAGGAGGCAGTAGACTCATAAGGAGGCGCTCATATTATGATGTACGCGTGCCACTATTAGAACCTAACGCTTCTCCTGTCCTTGGCTTCATCTTTAAACCTGCTCTAATGTGTCATTTGATAATATGATGTGATGTTTCCTGGTGAGGTAGATGTTGTTGCCTGGGTGCTAGAGTACATGCCGAGCTATTTTTGTATGTACCTCTCAGTCAAATTGCTGTTGTGGAACTTTGTGTATTTGCTCGTCTTGCATATGCAGCTACTACAAAGTGTTTGTAAGTGTCAGGATACTCCCCATGGGCGTTAAGATGCCGTTTCATATTTGTCACATTTTGGTACACAGTCATATGGTACCTGTCTCCTTTCTGCTCCACATCCGTATCCAAGAAGGGAAGTCTGCCCTTAGTGCCATATGCAATAGTGTAGTTTAAGCAAGAGTTCCTCTTCAATCCATAGTGTAGGTGGATGACTTCTTCACTGTCACTGAAAGCAATGACTATATCATCGATGTAATGGGCACATTTGTTTGGTTTTGGATGGGACTTGAAAGTAATTTCCTTGACATTTGCCATGTCCATATTAGCAAATAGATCTCCAAAGCAGCGTCTCAGTGGTGTAATCGGTAAGGTATTGGCCTGCCACCTCGGTGGCCGCGAGTTCGATTCTCAGGCATTCCACTGAGGGATGAAGAGATGTGTATTTCCGGTGATAAAAGCTCACTCTCGACGTGGTTCGGAGGTCTCGTAAAGCCGTTAGTCCCGTTGCTGACTAACCACTGGTTCATTGCAACGTAAAAACACCATAACAACAGCATCTGTCTGTCGAAAAAGTCCACCTCTGTATGTGGGAGGAAGGGAGCCTCCTTGGTGCAGCTTTGATGTTAAAAGGCATCTTCGGAATGCCAAAGAGTGTGGCATCCGAGTGGTAGATTCTTATAAATATAATGTCAATGGTAGATTTTGTACCTCCAGAGAGGTAATAACTGTGCCTGGAGACAGTATTCAAAATATCGTTGAACTCTACTGGAGAAATCACTGAGTACCACTTGGGGATGTAAGGAGTGTGGTATCACAGTCCCTGTCATTGGTGATTGTGGATTCACATGGACAATGCTGTCTGCAGCAATAGATAGCAATAGATAGGTAGGACTGACAGATTTCTAAAAGATTGAAGTAAAGAACCTGAATGCTGTTTATGAAGAGCAAATTGAAATCCTTGAGTACAAAAATGATATTGTCATGATACAATAAAGTTTTATACATACTTACCTGGCAGATATATACTTAGCTATAGACTCCGTCGTCCCCGACAGAAATTCGAATTTCGCGGCACACGCTACAGGTAGGTCAGGTGATCTACCGCCACTGCCGCTGGGTGGCAGAACTAGGAACCATCCCATTTTCTAAGACAGATTTGCTCTTCCACCTGTCTCCTGAGGGGAGGCTGGGTGGGCCATTTAATAGTATATATCTGCCAGGTAAGTATGTATTGGTTCCTACCTGTGTCGGCAAAAGACTTCATGGCTACTGCCTAGGAGCTTACATCGCCTCAAGAGCCTCAGCGAGGTAGTGACCTCATGCTAAGAATTCTTGATGGTCTGTCGATGGGGTCTTATCCACTTACTCGACAGAAACTAAGGATCTTTGTCAATGGGGTCCTATCCACTTACATGACAAAACACCTTGCCATATGGCATCATTAAGGAGCATAACACCGATCCCGATCACCTGATCCTAATACCGGGGTTAGTACTACGATTGAAAGGAGTTATCCCCCCAACATCCTTTCAAACGACCATAAAAAACTCAAAACCAAACAATCTTTTAGTTAAAAACAATATTATTTAAGGATCAGTACCAGCTCCCTGTCCCAGCACGGTATCCGCTGATACATAAGGTCCAAGAGAAAAACACTTTTCATAAGTCACTCTGACGTCTTTTAAGTAGTGGGAGGCAAATACCGAGTTGCATCTCCAATATGTTGCTGCTAATATGTCTTTCATTGACATATTTCTATTAAAGGCTAGGGAAGTTGCAATTGCACTGACTTCGTGTGCTCTAACCCTAAGCAGCTTAAATGTTTCCTCTTGGCATTTCATGTGAGCCTCCGTTATCACATTTCTTACGAAGAATGCTAATGCGTTCTTCGACATTTGCCTCTTCGGGTTCCTTACCGCGCACCATAGGCTCTGATTACAACCTTGAAGTTGACTCTTTCTCTTCAGATAAAACTTCAGTGCTCTGACCGGACAGAGAGACCTTTCTGTTTCTCTACCCACAAGGGGAGAGAGGCCCTTGATTTCAAAACTTCTGGGCCAAGGCTTAGAAGGATTCTCATTCTTGGCCAAAAAACAAGGTTGGAAAGAGACAACAGCAGAATCTCCTCTAAAACCTACCCGAGAGTCTAATGCATGTATCTCACTGACCCTCTTGGCCGTCGCGAGGGTCAAGAGAAAAAAGCACTTCCTCGAGAGGTCTCTAAAGGATGCCTTATCAGGTGGTTCGAAAGTATCCGAAGAGAGAAACTGGAGGACCACATCTAGGTTCCAACTTGGAGTGACAAAGGATTTAGACTTTGTAGTACCAAAGGATCTTATCAAATCATGGAGATCCTTATTGTCTTCTATGTTAAGGCCCCTGTTTCTAAATACAGCCGAGAGCATACTTCTATAACCTTTTATGGTAGAAACAGCTAAACGTGATTCCTCTCTAAGGAAGATAAGGAAATCAGCAATTTCGGTCACAGAGGTATCGGAAGAGGACAGCTTCTTCGACCTACACCATCTACGGAAGACTTCCCACTTCGATTGATAGACCCGCAGAGTAGAGGACATGCGGGCTCTGGCAATTGCGCTTGCAGCTTTTCGCGAAAAGCCTCTCGCTCTGACAAGTCTTTCGATAGTCGAAAGGCAGTCAGGGAGAGAGTGTGGATGTTTCCGTGATATCTCTCGAAGTGGGGTTGTTTGAGCAGATCTGTCCTCATGGGAAGAGATCTGGGGAAGTCCACCGTCCATTCCAGTACCTCTGTGAACCAATCTCGAGCGGGCCAATATGGGGCGATTAGAGTCAGTTTCGTCGCCTCCGAGGGGAACGGAACTTTCTTAACACTTCCCCCAGAATCTTGAACTGGGGAAAAGCGTAGGCATCTATGCCCGACCAGTCCATGAGAAAAGCATCTATCGCTATTGCTCTTGGATCTTCTACAATGGAGCAAAAGTTTTCTATCCTTCTGGAGAGAAACGTGGCGAACAGGTCTATCTGAGGCTTCCCCCAGAGAGACCAGAGCTTTCGGCAGACTTCGGAGTGTAGGGTCCACTCTGTTGGAAGGACCTGGTTATTCCTGCTGAGTCTGTCTGCTCTGACATTTTTTGTCCCTTGTACAAACCTTGTCAGCAATACAGTGCCTCGTTCCTCTGCCCATATCAAGAGGTCTCTCGCTATCTTGTATAGTGTAAGCGAGTGAGTCCCCCCCTGTTTTCGGATGTAAGCCAGAGCCGTGTATTGTCCGAATTTACCTGGACTACCACGCCTCTGACCTCCGACTCGAAGTACTTCAAGGCTAGATGAACTGCCATAAGTTCTTTACATTTATATGCCAGGACACCTGTTCTCCTGTCCAGGTTCCTGACACTTCCTTCTTTCTTTCCTAGAGTTGCTCCCCATCCCGTTTCCGAGGCGTCGGAAAACAACACTAGGAGAGGGTTCCGAATCGCAAGGGATATGCCTTCGTTCTTCTGAAGTGGGGTTAACCACCACCTCAGGTCTAATTTTATTTCTTGAAGAATGGGAAACTGATCCGAAAGATCCCCTTTCTTTCTGTCTCACATTCTTTGCAGGTAAAATTGCAGAGGTCTCAGATTGAGCCTCCCTAGGGAAACGAACTGCTCCAGCGACGAAAGGGTGCCCAGAAGACTTAACCATTCTCTCGCTGAGCTTCGTTCTTTCCCTAAGAAGTTTGATACTTTCTCCAAGCCTCGAGCAATTCTGTCTTGCGATGGAAATGCTCGAAAACCCCGAGAATCCATCTGAATCCCCAGATAGACAATGTCTTGGCTGGGGACCATCTGAGACTTCTCGAGGTTCACGAGCAGTCCGAGTGAGCGAACGAGATTCAACGTCGTTTCTACGTCCTCCAAACATTGTTCTTTTGACTTGGCCCTTATTAGCCAGTCGTCCAGATAGAGGGATATGTTCACCCCCTCCAGATGAAGCCACCGTGCTACGTTCCTCATCAGGTTGGTGAACACTTGAGGAGCCGTAGACAGGCTGAAGCACATGGCCCTGAATTGAAAGACCCTTCCCTGCATCATGAATCGTAGATATTTCCTCGATGACGGATGAAGAGGGACGTGAAAATATGCGTCTTGTAGATCCAAGAAGGCCATCCAATCTCCTGGACGCAGAGCCGCTAGCACCGATTTGGATGTTTCCATAGAGAACTTCTGTTTCTCTACGAATCGGTTCATTGCGCTCACATCCAGGGACATGTCTCACCCTCCCCCCGAGGCTTCGGAACTAGGAACAGTCGATTGTAAAAGCCCTGAGAGTGTGGATCCGGTACTAATTCTATGGCCTCCTTGTCCAACATTTGTTCTACTAATTGCAGAAGGATCTTCCTCTTGACAGGGTCCGTGTACTTCGCCGACAGTTCTCTCAGAATAGACGTCAAGGGAGGTCTGTCCCTGAAGGGGATGAGATATCCTCTCCTCACAATTGAGAGGGGCCAGTTGTCCGCCCCTCTCGACGTCCATTCTTCTGCAAAATTCAGTAGTCTGGCGCCTACTGGTGTTTGGAGGACTTGAGGTTCATTTGCTTTTCTTGGTATAGGTCTAAAGGCAGAAGCCCTACCTCTTCTTTCTGCTCCTCTCTTCTTAAAGGATGATCTCGAATATGAACTCCCTCGAAAGGGCGGCTTCGGGACCCGTATCTCCCCCTTCGTGGCAGGAACAGCTGTCCTCGGCCTTTTGGTTGATTGAACCAGAAGGTCCTGTGTCGCCTTCTCGGTAAGTGAGTGAGAAATATCTTTCACTAACTGAGAAGGGAAAAGCTGGTTAGACAGAGGAGCGTACAGAAGGGACGACCTCTGTGCCGGAGAGACAGCTTTCGTAAGAAAAGAACTGAATACAGTTCTCTTCTTAAGTATTCCCGCCCCGAAAAGGGAGGCCACTTCTCCCGATTCGTCTTGCACTGCTTTATCCATACAAGTCAAAATACTATTAAGGATATCGGGGCTCAGTTGTTCATTGTCTTGTGTCCTCTTGGCCATCACCCCAAGGGACCAGTCCAGAAAGTTGAAAACTTCCAAGACATGGAACAATCCCTTGAGGAGATGGTCCATTTCAGACATTCCCCAAGTTGTCTTGGCTGAAGAAAGAGAGCGTCTCCTTGACGCGTCCACCAGCGTTGAGAAATCTGCCTCTGCAGTCGCTGGGAGGGCGAGTCCCATTGCTTCGCCTGTCTCATACCAGATACCCCTCCTCCCAGAAAGTCTGGAGGGAGGGCAGGTAAAGACAGTCTTTCCCGCCTCCTTCTTGGAGTTAAGCCAATTTCCAAAAGACTGCAAAGCCTTCTTCATGGAAATTGTCGGCCCCATCTTCAAGAAGGAGGACGACTTTGCGGTTTTCGTTCTACAAAAGCGTATGCCAAACCACAGATCCAAATACGTCACCAAACAGACAGTCCAGAAGATCAACGGCGATGAAGAACGAAATCCAAGTCAGGAGGTAACAACAACGATGTTATGGCTACCCTCGACAGAGCAAATCTGTCTTAGAAAATGGGATGGTTCCTAGTTCTGCCACCCAGCGGCAGTGGCGGTAGATCACCTGACCTACCTGTAGCGTGTGCCGCGAAATTCGAATTTCTGTCGGGGACGACGGAGTCTATAGCTAAGTATATATCTGCCAGGGAAGTTGAATGTATAAAAATGCCCATCTAAGGAAGACGTCTGTAGCCTAAAAGGATGCTTTGGATCAATGAAATCGTGACATGGAATCATTTCTAATTCATATGTAAAAGAAAAAAAAATAGTCTTAAGAACTCGAAGGACTACAAGAACTGGGGAAGGAGACCCTTCGGACATGTGTATTTTTGTACCTAATGATTTCAATCTGCTTTTCGTAAGTGGCCTTTGGACAGAAGACAGTATTGATAAAAATAAATTAAGGAAAACTTTGTTACAGGTAATGGACGGAGGAAAATCAGATAAATGAACACATTGAAGAATTAACAGCTTGAAGAAGACATCTCCCGAAAGGAAAGACACATTGAGAGACTCAAAAGAAGAGGTTTGAAGGTAAGATAAGAAGCAAGAAAAGATGGCGAACCTACTCGCTTTGGCATGGAACTGGAAACAACTAAGAAAACAAAAAAGAAGATCGAATCATCTGGAATGTCAGGTCACAAACTCTTCTCGAAGAAAAGGCAAAAACTTAAGAAGTCAGACAATTAAAAAGATAAATATCAACATTATATAAAAAATAGACAGGCTTCAAGAGGATAACTGCCTGACCGAGGAACCTAACTACCGTGGGAGAGAAAGGGAACTTGACATGAGTTTTGTTTATCAGTCGTCCCTGTTTTGACGAACTGACGCCATTTGGTTTTTTTTGGTAATGTTCTTAACAAGTTGTAAAAGGACTATGCTACAGAAAAATGAATGATTGGCTATTTTTATTATATATAGATATTGATTTGAACCTATGCTACACTTTCAGAAAATACATCTGTCACTGAAATTCGGGATAAGTCACTTTTAGGAAATACAATTACATAGCAGGTCTGTATTTAACACACTCATGCTAACAGGGTAAGGAAACAATAAAAAGATGTCAAAATCATTTTAAAGACTAATATAGCTAATATGGTTAATTATTAACAATTAACAACTGTCATTCAACAATGTGGTAGATTGTTATAAAGGGCATAATGTTCAGGGTTTAGAATAACTGGGGTCTGTTTTTGACAAAGACAAACAAGTCCCCTAAATTTCCCTTCAGATAACTTAGGCCAAGTGTTGTAGGCTGGCTCGCTTCTACTGAAGATAACATGTTCTGGAATTGGCAACATGTAAACTATAGCATTTTTGTGAGAAGTTTTTAAAATATAGCATTTACCACACTCTTGGTGACACAAACCTGCATGAATTTGGCCCAATCAACTTAATGTTCCTCTTCTATAATGTAGATTCTCAGAAAGCATCTTCTCTTAGGTAACCATTTTAGTCCACTATAGATAATAACAGTTTCATATCATAGAGATCTTTGTGAACCATATAAAATTTGTTTTGCAAGCTGGACTGGTATACTAATATCACCAGCCTTACTAATATCTCCAGCCTTACAGGTATCACGTTCAATAGTACACGTGCTTTGCATGGAATCCCCTTCATTTTATTGATGGCTTATTTCAAGGTAGAATAAGGTTACCTGTTTCACTGTCTTTGCTTCATCCTGCATGCCTCTTCCTGTATGAAGTAGATGAACGTTGCAGGAAGGACAAAATTTTGTTTTGACCATAACACCCATTTGGAAAGGGGCATCTTTTCTGTACCACACTTACAGCTTTTCACAGAGAAGGAATCGGACATGAAGCCATTTCATTGGCACCTCTGTTAGCTTGACCCTCATTCCATAAGTGGTATTACCCAATATTGTACACAGTGATCTTTTATCGAGGGCCGACTTTTGTAAAACAGTTCACTTCACGTAGCATTGGGTAAACACAGCCACCTACTGTAAATTAAAATGTGTAAAGAAATTTGGCGTTCTTTTCAGTTTTGGATTTCATATCTTGTTTGATAATTTTACTTGATAGCCTTTTGTAGGGTTCATGTAAACATCCTCCTTCCTCATTGTTTTTTTTATTCCTTTAAGATTCACAGAATCCATATTAGTCTTTCTTTGGATTATGAAATTTTAGCTTACGTCTAAGTACTTTCCTGTATACTGAGAGACAGAGAGACGACTAGCTTTGGAGATCAGTACTGGTCACTTATTTAATGTCTGCAGAAATGAGACTATCCTAGGAAATCTGCTGATATGTTTCCTTACTAACACTTAATACTTATCGTCCCTCTTCTTGCTTATGTCATGATGCCCGTGATGTTTTTATTGGTGCCAAACTCCATCATCAGTGATCTTGCTCAGTCTCATGCTAGCCTATCTTCATGATATGCTCAAGGGGCTGAGAAACATTGTAAACTAATAGATTGAGTTCTGGTCTGCATTGGTAAAACTTACCAAAACATTCTGGTCTTGGCGCTGCCTGGACAAGTCACTTGGGTCAAAAAAAGGCATTTAGAATTTGAGATAATATTTTCAGGAACTCTCCTCTTCCCCTTCCTCTTTTTGCTTCCAGTCTGAGTCATCATCAGAACCCATCGTAGATTCGTCCTCAAATAACTCGTCACCATCCTAATTACCCCTTTTCTCCCTTTATGAGTTCAATCCATTTTCGTTTCATAGAAGTCATTGGCTGACTTTGAAGGATTTACTTTTCTCCAGATTTGTTGTAGTTTTGTTATAAGGTAACAGTGACAATTACTTGCAAAAACGTGTGAAACTAGCTTATAATAATGATAGAATTTAAAACTGTTGTTTCATGTATTTTTGTATTTCTTATGTATCTGACAAACTATTATAGCACCACCACATATGATATGGCAATTATAACTTGCAGTATGGAAAAAAATTATTTTATCTGAATAATGAATATTTTAAGATATGACATTTTGTAGAAATATCCTGCATTTACGAATTTGAAAGTTTTTTTCTATAGAGTGCCTTACATGTCACTTTGTGGAAAGAATCTCAGTCCAAATGAAATGGATTTCTTATTCGATAATGTTCCTCATTTGAAAATAGAACATTGAAGTTTTGATACGTTGTAAAGTGCGCAAAACTGAGACACTTTGTCTGGAAAACTAAAAGAACATAAAAAGATCAGATCTGACAAATAGATACAAAGTGATAATTGCAGAAGTGTTTCAGTTGTTGGTGAAAATGATGGAGATACTGAAGGAATGCAGGTGACTAGAGAAAGAAGTTCCAAAAGCATCTCGAAGTGGAAGCTGGGTCGAGATGGGAGACTCGGGGAAGAATTAATGAACGAAAAATGCTGGCAGATTTCATTCATCGAGAAACTGCTTAGAGGAGTCGAAATCCTTGGTTTGGAGGACATATAGACACAATAATGAATGAGAAAGTCAAGATAGACAAAGAATTGCGGCAACTGAAGAGCTGTATGAAAGAAGGCACAGTTTAAATACTATAATAGAATATCTGGAAGGAAAATAAGCCATCACTGTGAATTAGTAGAAGTTGAAGGGTCAAAGGATTTAGAAATGTTATTCAAGTGAAGCAATTGATCACCTCTTAAAACAATTGACTTGAAACATAAATTAGTTTAGGACCGCTACCATGAAAATGGTTACCGACCTGCAAAAACAATATATACAATCCAGGTCTAGCAAGGAAGACTTTACCATGAGAACACTCTCGATGCTCACATACATGTCTTCAATAGATGATGAGAAAAAGAGATTCAAAAACAGATGGAAAGAATTCATCAATGTGTACCAATCAAAACCCACTGTTGAGAGCATCATTATTCCAATGGATATTTTGTTTACCGAAGATGAATTTGTACCCACTCAAGAAAAAATCCTACCAGCAGCCATCCCAGAGAATATTAGCTAAAAATATACACAAGAAGAGCTCATTCCCACTCTGGAGGATTTCCCTTGAGGAAGCTTTCATTATTCCAAATGAAGTGCGTGGTGCATAAGAGGTGATCACATCCCTCTGGAGGACTTCATATCCACCCCAGAGGATATTTCCAATGACTCGGAGGCAATTGACATTCTCGCTACCAAAGGAGCTTTCATTATCTTTCATATTCTAAATATAGTCCTGGGTGCACCAAAGGTGGTCATCATCCCTTTAGAGAACTTCATATCCACCCAGAGAATATTTCCATTAAATTAGAGGCAACTGACATGCTTGCTACCACAGAAGAAGCTCTCATCAGTCTATATGAGGTTCTTGGTGCACTAGAAAAGGTCGTCATTCCTTTAGAGTACTTAGTAACCACCCCAGAGAATATTTCCATGAATTCACAGGGAGTCCTTGTTACACAAGAGCTCATAACTGCTTCAAATGATATAGCTGCCCCAAGGGAAGCTTTCATCACTCCAAGAGAAGTAGTTGAAGCTCCAGAAGAGGTCATCATCCTTTTGGAGGACATTATATCCACCCCAGCTTTCACAGGTCATTCCGAATGCAGGCACTACTGGGTACGAGAAAAAAAATGAATGGTAACTACAGTGAACCTGGCAATAGTTTGAGAAGGTTCAATATAAATGGCACAAGATTACTCAGGAGTTTACACATAGAGATGGGAATGTCCTTCAAAGGTGTGCTGAATAAATGAGATAATTAAAGATGGAGAAAAGAAAGTAGAAGGTAAATTACTATGAATGAAAGGACAAGTTCATGAAGAGTGAGAACTGATTGCTCTACATTCCATGGACTTACTTTACACTCAAGCTGGCAGAGGGAAAGCAGTTAGGAGGTAGTTGGACTTTTCTTGCCTTGAGAGTAGCTTGGACGCTGGAAGAGCAGCTAAACATTCCCTGGACTTGCACTCAGGCTGGCGGTTAAAAAAAAGTTGGAGGACCATCAGATGCTACCTGTCATTGAGCATGGGTTGGAGACTGGATGAGGTGCTATACATTGCCAGAACTTGCTCACAGGATAGTGGATGGCAGGCAGTTAGGGGCTGCTGGGCATTACACGTCTGAGTGTGGGCTGCAGACAGGACGGGCTGCTCTACTCTACTTTGCCAGGACTTGAACTTAAGCTGGTGGATGCTAGGCAGTTGGGGTGTAAGTTGCCTGCTAAATGTTCCCTGGAGACCGGATGGGCTGCTCTATATGCCCTGGACTTGCACTTAGATTGGCGAATGAAAGGCAGTTGGGTTGACCAATTTGTCTGTGTGAAGTTGCATCACAAGAAATGGTTAGTCGTAT
>NC_087212.1:72496160-72556160 GCF_015104395.2 Macrobrachium nipponense | reverse complement strand
GTGTAGAGCATGGTGGGCTGGTAGTCGCAGTATAATAATCAATATAGTAAGACCTAAGACCTGACCTGGATAGCACCTCCGAACACGCTATGCCAATCCATACTTGCTACACACACTTCTCGTTTGCAATCCACATTGGTTGGATTATTTCTCTCTCTCTCTCTCTCTCTCTCTCTCTCTCTCTCTCTCTCTCTCTCTCCTCTCTCTCATTGCAAATTATGGTGATTATTTCTATAATGTTACTTATAAATCCAACTTTCTTAATGCAGAAACTTCGTCGGTTTTCAGAAAGCCTTATATTTGAATATATGCAATAAAACGTACTTTATAAATGTTTATATATATTAATGTTCTTCATGAAAATTTTGATAGGACAATGCACGTCATAATATATTCAGATAATGTTTAGTTTATTTGTAAAACTGATATTTTTTACTGCATTAGAATAACCTTAGACAGCCATGCGAAGATGAAAGATTCACCTCGAATATTCAAATAATTACAAATTGAGATCAAGGATGCCGCTTAGAAATGATGAGAGATGGATGATGACCTTGAAAGATTTCCCGCTAAAGTTCAAGTGATTGCAAAGTACTGGGAAAGCACAATGCAACTCAGAAAGCATCTTTTATAAATCAGAAGATACGAGATCTTTTGAAAGATGCTTTTTAATAAAAAGATTAGATATAGCTTGAGTCATTAGGTTTCCGAGAATCATATAAGGTATATTAGACCATTTTGTTAAGAGAAAATTACACAGAGACTTGATGGAGGTTTTTCACAGTGCAAGACACTTATTAAGGTTACAATTCCAACACGAATCTGTGGAAATGCCAAGGAAGTTAGTTAGTGTCACCGTGAAATTATGAAAATGTAAGTGTAAAAGTATTTTTATTATTGAGAAAGAGAAACTGAAAACTGAAAGATGAAGGATAACGCATATTAAAAGTAAATAATGGGCGGGATGCACTTTGAATGATACTTAACTTTCAAATGAGGAAAGGGATCCAGTATTTTGGAAAAAATCAAGACTCACTGCAGACTGTGAATAATAAAAAAAAAAAAAAAAAAAAAAAGCGATTCACAAAGACTCCGTTGTAGCAGTGTACGATAATTGTTCTCAGATGAATGTGGGTGACTTGATACTTTAAAAATGAAGTATGAAAATTGGAAGATTGTATTTTGAGAACAATACAATACATGGAAATGGCAAGAATGAGTTCCCAGAGATAGATACTTAAAAGTAGGTCGGTTATGGAATCACTCGTGAGGAAGTTATGGATGAGGCTTAATAGCTTTATCTTTCAGAATAATATATGCTCTCGACTTTGAGATATTCCTTTTAAGATGATGACAGGCGCTCATAAAGGCTCACCTCTGACGTTATTACATAGATTTGAACTAACGATTACAAGTATCCTTGAAATAACCCTTCAAGACTTGATGACATTGTACTACGATTGGAGTAAGTCACACATGTGGCAGGAGCAGCTGGGAAAGGGCACATATTGATGACTGATGAATATTTTATGGTAGCCGAGAGTGAAGATAAATAAATTTTATAAACTCATGAATAGTATATGTGTGTGTGTGTGTAATTATATATATACATAAATTTATATATGCCTAAATAAATATATATATATATATAATAATAATAATTATATATATATATTATATATTAATATATATAATAATATGTTGTATGTATATTTGTATGTAGTATGTATATTTATCACATTACCGTGATTCATATACATACATCGAGCTACAAATGTCCTTTAATATCTAATTCGCTCTATCTCGGAATTAATAAATTTTCATATATGTTAACCGATGGGGAATTTTTTAGTCGATAAGAGATTTGTCGGCTCACGGGCGCGAACCATCGAACCCAACAACATATATGAAAGTATTTTAATTCCGAGGTAGAGCAAATTAGATATCAAAGAACATTTTTAGCTCGATGTATATATATATATATATATATATATATATATATATATATATACATATACATATATACGGCTACACGCATATATATATATATATATATATATATATATATATATATATATACCTGGACATATATAAATACATATGATATATATATTACATATATATATATATGAATATAAAGTAAAGTATCATCACCTATACAATAGAGAGAAAGAGAGGAGGGATATAGGCTTTGTTATTATTCCTGGAAAATTTCTAAAATATCAGTATTGAAATAAGAATTTGAGATAGTGCCGATTAACTTCACAATTATTAGGTTTTGCATGAGACTTAAGAAGTATGATTTGAAATATTTTTGGAATTCTTCCATGACTAAATTTTATCCTGGGTAGTGTTTGGCAGTCCGGAAACCTCGTACAGTACAAGATCGCAAAATCGATCTCAGATCATCAGTTTCGTTGGCTCCTTTAGAGCGGCTTTTGATTGCTTGTTCAGCTCGTGTGCCACGTAGTAAAATCAGCCTCACGCAGGGTATTGACCAATTTAAACGTATTCCTTAACGTTGGGCTATGTCATAGCCTCTGCACCTTGGGCAGCCATAGTTTTAGTGCTGTAACTTGAGGGGCTCTAGCGATCGTTTCTTGGCCTTTTCAAGGTTTTATATGTAGGTATGTATATGTATACCACACACACACACACACACACACATATATATATATATATATATATATATTATAAAATAAATAATACA
Source organism: Macrobrachium nipponense (assembly GCF_015104395.2). Classification (NCBI taxonomy): domain Eukaryota; kingdom Metazoa; phylum Arthropoda; class Malacostraca; order Decapoda; family Palaemonidae; genus Macrobrachium; species Macrobrachium nipponense. Next base: position 72,553,450 of record NC_087212.1, on the reverse strand, counting down.
TATATATGATACATATACATACACACGCACACATATATAATGTATCTATGTATGTATGTATTTAGTCATTTATTTATTTCAACCGTACTCCTGTTTTCCTTACAACAGGTGCCTTCAATAGGTCTCTCTCTCTCTCTCTCTCTCTCTCTCTCTCTCTCTCTCTCTCTCTCTCTCTCTCTCTCTCTCCTCTCTCTCTCTCTCTCAAGTCTTCCTTCTTCGGTTTGCGTAGGGATGACTGCTAAAAAAAAAAAAAAAAAAAAAAACCGTTCTATAATCTTCGAACTAGATTTTCAAACAGCGACTGCTCTACCAGCATCGCTTTAATTGCGAATATTTCCTTTATTTGTAATTTTTGTAGATGGCGTACATATTCATTGTTTTACCTTTGTCAACATTTATTTATTTATTTTGTTTTTTGATGTTTATTGTCGTAAAATTGCGAAGCAACTCGTTCAGTCGAGAATTATGTACTTATTAAGAAACATTGGAATTTGGAGCGTTCTTCCACGTGCGCATAATGTGGGGTAAAATGGTGCAGTTTTTATTGCGTTATTCTTTTGCAAATCTAAAGAACCCTTTTGTTAGCATTGTACTTGTGACTTGTGACCTTGGAGGTCATTTCATGTACTACAAGAGTAAGTTAGTGTGGTCGTTCCCATTTTTAGAAACGATTTGGTATTACCACTGACTGCATCTCCGCCGAGTTAGCCTCATGAAGGTTATCTTATTTAGTAATGGCTTTCGACGACGGCAAAGGCCCGTGTGAATTACTTCCTCGGTAGGAATTTTCTTCTTTATTCAATGGTTCGGTCTGCACCTTGTCTCTTGAATTTCATCGATTGATGCTGTTAGTTTTCATGCACATTCTGCTAGTGCTTTTATTGTTTCATATGGGACAGCTGTTACGATTTAGAAATTGCCTGGTAATTTAACCATCTTATTTTGGGGTGATTTCTGTTAAGATTTTGAAAATTCGTAGTAAAATTAGGGCTGCGATGTTATGACTTGTAGTGTCTTCTGTCTTCTATGAAGGAATTTTCGGCATTCAGGTTCGCATCGCACGCCCTCCTGTCAGGTCCTTGCCTCGTAGCCTACGGTAGGCTGCTTGAGGTAAGCGTTGCATGAGGTGTCTTTTACGTACGTAGTTTAGCGTCGAAAACATCTTGACGTTGAAGTGATAATACGAGTTTTCTAATGCAAGGTGAAGTTGTAGTTCTCTTTGCTTATATGGTATCAAAACGTTATAGAGGGAGGAAGGTTCGTTTAGTATTTCTCCTTTCCATATTAGACAGAGGATTTTGTCAAGTATAGTTCCAAGTTTATGTCTTTAAACTCTTCACTCACTGATCATCATCAGAAATGATCAGTGAAAGTTACACGTACCGTTAAATTTTCTGACAATGCAAGGAAAACAACTAGAATGAAAATTCGCAAAATTCGCAAGTCATTTGTCCGTACTAAAACGTTAGCCTCGAATTCGCGCGCGTACATTGTACTGCAAGAGTGAGAGGAGGGAGGGAGGGAGCCTGTGTGTGGGTCCATCTTCACCCGCGCCAGACGATACTGTGAGGCCGGTCTGAGAACATGTAGGGCGAGGGAGCCTTTCAACTGGAGATAATGAATGGGATGTGCAAATCTACGGTTGCTAAGGACAGAGTTTCAATACACGCGTTGTCTGTTGGGGAGATACATTCCCTTTAATACATAGGTCAGTCAGATTAATAGGTCGACTTGTCTCGGATGTTCTGCGGTCTTATTCTTCTTCTTCTTCTTTCTTCTACTCTAGTTTTTGTTTCCTCTCCATTTTTCTCGTCGACTGGAGCGTCATTGCATTCTAAACAGATTAACTTTATGTGCCTTTATAATGACTATATTTTATTCATTTCAGGTCGTGGAGGCTGTTTTATTATAGTAGTCACGTGTCTTTCCATCGTCCTTCAGATAATTCCACACTTGGAGCTCACTAGTTTATAACATTATTTGTATAATATAATTCAGTCATTTAGAGATGTCATTATCTCTTATTTATGAAGACGTATCGTCCTAGCTGACAAACGCTGCATTTTTATTGCGATCATCACACTAATGTGTGATGATTCTTTCCCTTATTTATCTCTTCGATGATCTCTTTACTTATAAATGAGCATTCTATACTAACTAATAAGGAGTCATTATGATAAATATGAGTGCGATTCACCTTTCCGGTCACCACACCTGCTTCCCGAGTGATATTTTCCTGGACGTTGCAACTGGTGTCGATGGCTGCAGCCTTTGCTGCTGGTTAATGCTCGCGACATTCTACAGGTTGAGGAGTAAATGTCAGGGGAGGAGGAATGAAGAATGCATAATGCACCTCCCGCCTTTTCCAGCCCCCGTCCCCGACCCCCACCCCCACCCCCAGAACTGCTCGCTTCCCCTTGCCATTCCTCACCGGGAGGAGGAAAGCAAGGAACTAGTGCAACCACCATCTCCCCCCACCCCCCCCCCCCCCCCCCCCCCCCCCCCGCCCCCCCCCCCCCCCCCACCCCCCTCTCGCTCCTCTCGCTCTCTCTCTCTCTCTCTCGTCTCTAAAGTCACGGTGCACCAGTAGTCAGTCCGTCCCTGTCTGAACTTCTTGTTTATCTCGCCCCGTTTATTTACTTAATTTTCTGCCATGTCTGTGGCTCGCTGAAACTGATTACTCCGTGTGCATGTGTACGCATGCTTGTACTATATACTATATACTATATACTACGTACAGTGCCTTCGCCTATATTGAAGTGAATTTTACCAGCTTCTATTTCCGATGTTCGTCACATACGACAGGGCTTTACGCCGAAGCATTTTATGAGTTAGGATGGGATAAATTTATAAATTTTATCGTGTAAAATGCTTATATACTACTTCTATCTGAAGCATTCTCTCTCTCTCTCTCTCTCTCTCTCTCTCTCTCTCTCTCTCTCTCTCTCATATACATATATATATATATATATATATATATATATATATATATATATATATATATATATATATATATATATATAGTGTATGTGTGTGTGACTGCGTGTGTGCGTGCGTGTGCGCGCGCGCTATAACCAATCCGTCGAAAACTACACTAATATTAAAATGATTTTGTAATTCCGTAGAACTTTTAATATACACCGTACGGTGTAAACATTTGATTGATTGTTTATTCAAGTTCGTTCCTCTTGAATGTTAGTATAAGTTGGTGATACTTCGGCGAAAATAACAATTACATACATTCTTGGGCACATATAAATGAGTGTAGTCACCAGCTGAATAAATGCGGTTAATATTTAGGTATGCACTATTAGTATACATATCAAACTACGGTAATGTCATCCAAACGACAATCGTTGGCATAAACAGCAGTGAATTATACATGATTATAGAGAGAATTTATCATGTTCTTTCATGCTGCAGAAAGATAAAGGCCTATATTCTTGTGTTCAGCTAACTTGGACTTGAAGTTTTTGTCCTTTTTTAATTTGATTCTTTGAAAATACTGCGATGAATAACTATTCGGTTGTGAAATGTCCTTGAAATATTTGTTATATCAGAAACTAACTGAGCAAAGACCGGCCTTAGGATTTGCTGAGAAACTGGACGTTGGAGAAAGTTTTATACTTATAAATAAATAAATAAATAAATAAATAAATATATGTATACAGCATATACGTATATACATACACACACAAACACACACAGACACACATATATATGTGTCTGTTAATTATATATTAATTTATTATAATATATTAATATAATATATATTATTAATTATGTTAAATGCACATGCTACAGCTTGTCTTCCATTTTAGTTTCTCAGTCCTTATGGTTATCTTTTTTTTTCCACGAATTCAGATTAAGCGTTCTCTTTTCGTTTGATTAAATATCTCGCTGGTAAGATTCATAAGCTTTTTACCAGTGTGTGGTTTGTTTTCCGTTACATGGATTTATGATAAAAATTAACTCTCTCTCTCTCTCTCTTCTCTCTCTCTCTCTCTCTCTCTCTCTATATATATATATATATTATATATATATATATATCTATATATATATATATATATATATATATATATATATACACACACACACATCCATCCATCCACGTTTTAGCTGCATGATTTATAATAAACACCCCCCTCCCATCCTCTCTCTCTCTCTCTCTCTCTCTCTCTCTCTCTCTCTCTCTCTCTCTCTCTCTGTGTGTGTGTGTGTGTGTGTGTGCGTGTGTTTGTTCGAGGAGGAAAAGCTAGGTCCCTATTTGTGAAGAGTGGTGATGTAGTGAGAGAATATCGAACACCCTTCTTCGTGGTTAGGGGCTAAGTACCTAAACCATGATCACGCCTTGTTTCCCATTTGACCCTTTGCTAAAGGTGATGTCTTCTGTTCAAAGCCAAAATTTCTGGAGTAGATCTAATCATTCGCTGTGATTTCCCTAAGCTAGTGGCTGAGGGGTCGAGATAGGGTGAATGATGTATGTTTTCGGGTTAATATCATTGATGTTTGTCTTTCACATTTGCTTCCAAATTGTTTTGATAAATTTAGGTGTACTGTTATTATTATTATTATTATTATTATTATTATTATTATTATTATTATTATTATTATTATTATTATTATTATTATTATTATTATTATTATTATTATTATTATTTCTCTTTAAAAAGGATGGCTGTATTGTGCGAAGTGGTCTTATATTTGAGTCTTCTCAAATTTTCTTATAATTCGCTTCTCTAGGACGCTAGTGTTGGTCAGCAACTGGCCAGTGTTCATATTTTGGCAAATATAAACAGCATTTATTAGCAGTTTTATTTTCTGCATTTCGTTGAACCTTTGTTCACAATCATGAGGGTAAATGATTGAAGTTTTCATTTCGTCGGACGTTTTTCGCCCGTTTTATGTCGTTTTTCTGTTATACTCTGAGACCCTTGTAAATCCTTAACGATTACCATACATCGGTTTCGTATGTAAGGCCATGTTATTAGTTAGTCCTCCGTCGGTTGTGTGTTTGTGGTTGTGGAAAATGGGAAAATGAAAATGTCACTTCTCATTGACAATTCTAGCAAGCCTTCTTTCCTTTTCTAGTCTGTTCTTAAAGTTTTCCAAAATGCATTTACTTTCATGGAGAATAATACTATTTCTTAAAAACTTAAAAACGTAAGGGTGTTTTGTTTTATTATTTTGAGAGAGAGAGAGAGACAAGGGGAGAAATTATTCTTGTCATTTACGTATATGTTGGTCTCCTTTATTCCTTGATCCCAATATTAAGTTTACGAAAACAGCTTTCAAAATCACCGAATTATTTATAAAGTGATTAAAATTTTGTATGTGTAAGTTTCTTTTGACATATTCTGTTTTCTTGTTGCGTTGTTTATATCGTGTGTGTGTGTGTCTGGCTGTGTGCATGTACATATTACACACACACACACACACACACACACACACACACACACATATATATAAATTATATACATATGTATATATAATAAGAATATATATATATATATATATCTATATAGATATATTAAACTATATATATTATATATACATATTTCTCCTTTTACGATGCCATACAGGAGCCTTGATTTTTCCCCTTTTTCATGAACAAGAAAAATTATGGATCTTACTTTTGCTTTCTTTAGTTTTATATTATATTTCAGATGGGGCAAAAACGACGAAATTCCAGTAGGAAAGTTACAAATTGTGTGCTCCATCCCTTGCTAGTAATTAGAAGTTATGGAATTAAAGCTTTTACAGGAAAGGGTAAAGTAAAGTTTTAGCAAAAATGTGGATTCAGAACGGATCATATTGTTAAATCGCTGTTTCAGTGTACAAACTGAATTAGCTCCTTCATGTAAAGGAGAGACAAGAAACACGAAGAAATATCTTTTCGCGTCCTAGGGTCGAAGGGTGTCAGAGACTTAACAATCTGTAGCGGTTGTGTAGTTGTAAGCGAAAAAGCTGAACTAAAAGCAAGAGGAAATTTGAAATGATTTGGTCGTGAACATAAATTTTGACATCTATAAAGGGCGACACCACTTGTAAGTTTTAGTCATAGAATTACAGAGGATAGGTTATTGTCTTGAAGTAAATAAAATGACGAGTAGGTAATTGAAGGACTTCACTGCGTATCAAAATATTAGCGACCTCATCACAACCAATCATAACAAATACGCGGACAAGGGACAAAAATCAGATAAAAAAAATTGTCATTTGTAGGTGATATTGAGGAAGCAGCGAGAAAGGGTTCCCTTGACAGTCAGTCCACTATGTAGTGACCACGGTTAAGGTGAGGAAGCAAGGGTCTGCATATTCGTTGTAGGGAAGCCATGCTCAGTGTTGGAAAAATTGGATTATGAGACCTTCGTTATGTATAGTAGAACTTGGGGAAGGAAGGGGATGATACTTGCCAGACGTTTTTTTATTTTATCTTTCAAGACTTTGCTTGAAATGGCAAGCTTTTCGGGGAAAGCAGGAGAGAGAGAGAGAGAGAGAGAGAGAGAGAGAGAGAGAGAGAGAGAGAGAGAGAGAGAGAGAGAGCTGCAATAACAGTTTTTACCAGAATGAACTTGATAATTTTGTAAATAAAAAAATAATATATGTTTGTGTGTATGTATAGGAAAGAATTTTCATTTTCGCTTCTAGAGAAAAATCTTGTGAAAAATAGATAGGGGGTTCTCTGCTGCTTCAAAGGAGGTACAGATTTTTTTTTTTTTTTTTTTTTTTTTTTTTTTTTTTTTTTTTTTTTTTTTTTTTTTTTTTTTTTTTTTTTTTTTTTTTTTTAAGGAAGGAAGATTCAGAGAGACGGAAAGAGAGAATTATTGTTTTCTCTCTCTCTCTCTCTCTCTCTCTCTCTCTCTCTCTCTCTCTCTCTCTTCAGTTATTATCTGAATGAGCTTCAGTTAGAAAAGTTCATCTGACTAGCTATTAATGATTCTGTTCATATACATAGATGTAAAAGTATATTTCAATTTTTTACGCTCTATTAACATTGCGACAAACTTTTTTTTTCAATTTCCCCTTTGTTAGATAATGCCATCAAGTGCTGCTCTTGTGTGCTGTAAGATGAATTTCCGCTTGCTGTTCATTATTTCTCACCCCTTGATAATTACTGAAGCATCGATGTCACAGACATTTAAGAAAACTACGCGAACAATTTATTGAGGTCTGGGAAAGTGATTGGCGCCTTTAAATGCTGTTATGAATTTATGATCCTTTAACTTCCAGAAGATCTGTGAAAGGGTGTAGTCTTTCATTCTTACTTTTATATACTCCGACATATGAATTTTCTGAGGCCAAGACATACTAGTGTGAAGAGAATCTTATCGTTGCAGTGCAAGTAAAACGGCGGCATCGTTCTGATTCCGTGAAAGGCCACCAGTGTCTGGGGTCTATTAGAGCATAACCTGGATGCTAATATTTCGAGTTTTTGAAAGCGAGAGACGAACGCTCTTCGTTCAAGGCTTGCGAGAGCACATGCTGACGCCAACGTTTGGCGTCTGTGGAACATGAACTGATGCCATTGTTGTGAGTCTGTGAGGACGGGGCACTTTTGCCAGTGTTTGGAGTCGTATAAGCGTGAGGTGCCGCCAGTCTTTTGAAAATATGAAAGATAACGTTAACATCAGTTTTTTTATGTATAGGAGGGCATGACATTGACACCAGTGTTTCGAGACTTTCAGAACATGCCATTTTTTCAGGTCTGTAAGAACTTTATACTAACGTTAGTGTAATGGGTGTTTGAGCATATGACCTAGACGCTAGCGTTAAAGGCAGTCAGAGCATGTCACTTATATTAGTGTTTTGAGTTTGTAAGAGCAGACAGTGATGCCACTGGCTGGGAGCTGTGAGCACATGCCACTGATACCAGTGTTCTGAGTATTTGTGAGAGCATAACGCTAACGCCTGTGTGTGAAGTCTTGGAGAGCTTGACACTGACATCAATAGTCAGGAGTTCGGGATCAGGACACTGGTGTCTGTGTTCCGAGTCTCTTGAGTGCATGGCACTGCAGCCAGTGTTTCGAGGGTGTCAAAGTACATCATTAACGTTAGTTTTCTAGTCTTTGCAAGTGTGACACTGATGGCAGCGTTTCATGGCTATAAGAGTATGACGATGACGGTTGACAGGAAAGTGCTGAAAATCAAAATGACAGTAACAAATTCTGATGGAACTAATTAATATTAAGAACGCAGATACTGGATGCAAGACATTCCTGAAGAAGAAAATTAGGGTAAAGCAGCTGATGTTAGTGGAAGAACGCTCTGAAGTAGGAACTAATACAATATTATTGATATAGAATGGTAAGACTTGGAAAACAGCAGTCAAGTGCCGCACAGAAGGGCAGGTGTACTGCTTTCTGTCAAGACTATAACTCGCCAAAGTTTCTGGTGTGTGAAAATACTGTAGTATAAGACTGGCCTCGGTTTGTGAGAATCCCTTTTTGTAACGGATCTGATAGGTGGATATCTTTGTGTGGCGTCAGTATCATATGTATTGTCCTAAGGGGTCCACAATGATAAAAATTTTAAAGTTCGTGTATGATTTATAAAACACTTTATAAAAGCTTTCTAACCCTTCTATCATCTTCAGTCCAAATGAAGGACTAAACAAAACATGTACCGAGGTGAACTTGAAAACAATATACAGTCGCTGAAGATTGTTAACTCCAACTAGATTATTTCCTCTCCTCTATTAATATTCCTGGCTGCAATTCTGCTCGATCTCCGCACTGGTTGTCGCAACGTTGCAGGAGGTCCTTCATCCCGGGAGGCGTAGATTGGGCACCGTAACCAGACTCCCCTGGGGCAGCAGTTACCTGGACAGGGAGAGGTAAGGCAGAAGTAACATCAGGAGAGGGAAAAACAGAGCCTGTCCTAAAGTTAAAATCTTTCAAACACACTGGTAACATAAGAATTAACATACGGGTCTTCGCTGACGAAAGTCTTATCAGCAGAATCGAAGCCAGGAGTATGATTAGAGGAGAGGAAATAACCTAGTTGGAGTTAACTGCCCTCTCTCTTCATCACCTGGTCAATTTACGAGCTAAATACCGATGTCAACAATCTTCAGCGACTCTATATTGTTTTAAGTTCACCTTGGTACATGTTTTGTTTAGTCCTTCATTTGGATTGAAGATGAATCCAAGGAAGGGTTCTAAGGCTTTTATAGTGCTTATAAATTATACACGAACTTTTAACATTTTTATTATTGTAGACCCCCTAGAACATTGTTTAAACTCTCGAGATAGAGGGTTTTTACCAATCATATTTATTATTATCGTTGTTTTTCCCAATCAGCCGTATAATTTTTAGTTTATGACAAAAATATAAAAATTCCTTCGTAACTTGCGAAAGTGAGGCAAGAAATACTCATTTCAGGTTATTCTTCTCTTTGGTCTCTTAAGAAGACTTGCACAATTGACCCATTGCTTTTAGAGTTCGATGATTCGGTGGAATTGTTGCTCTTCTGATAATCTTTTGTGGTTTTTCTGTACGATTTTTTGCTTGTCGAAAATTATTGCCTATTCTATTAACCGTCTCTCTCTCTCTCGAATTTATTTCTGGTGATTAGAAATTCATTTCTCGATATAATGTGGTTCGGATCCCGCAGTAAGCTGTAGGTCCCTTTGCTAAGTAACCAGTTGGTTCCTAGCCGCGTAAAAAATCTAATCCTTCGGGCCAGCCCTAGGAGAGCTGTTAATCAGCTCAGTGGTCTGGTTAAACTAAGATACACTTAACTCTCTCTCTCTCTCTCTCTCAAAGTTTTGTTGCAGGTAAACACTGCGAATGCTGCTATCAGGAAAGAACGAAGTGCCACTATTTATTCTTGGAGCTTGTTAACGAGCAGATTCGTCTGCTATGTGCTTGAGGTTATTGGAATTGAGTCGGTTATGATTGAGACTTTCGTTATGTATTTTTTTTTTAACTTTTAAACTACATCTTCCTGCTCTCTTTGTTGACAGAATTCTGTGACACCTTTTGTTAAAAGAATCTCTTAAGGTAATCATGTTGTGATGTTCCCAGACTCAAATGTTAACCGTTCCTTATGCAGATTGCCTATATTGATGACTATAAGATAACATGCATGAACATGACCAATGTTAATAGTAATGACAACATCGGCAATATTAACTTTAAAGTGGTGATGATGATGATACAATTGTGATACTTAATTTGTCTATTCAGGCGGCAGGTTGTGAGTGGGAGTGATAAAAACAGTGACTGATACAATGCCGTGGTCAAAGGCCATTTTTTTCTTTTAATAGAGCTAATATGTCAGAGCTTGATTGCTTAACAGAAACGATGCATTCAATTGTGTAGGTGCCCGAGTGTTTGGGAAATTTAAACCGCTGTAGTTCCGCCACATGGGGACGAGTTGACATGAACTGAAGGTCTCTCTCTATCTCTCTCTTTCTCTCTCTCCTACCTTTTCTCATATTTCATCAGGTGACTGTTGTAATTCATTTCATTGGCGTGATAAGGTGTGTTGTAGTTTAATTGTATTTAATCAATAAAGTGGGTAAAACACGCATTCTCTTATCTATGAGTTGAAATTTCGGCGGATAAGGGATTGAATTCCATATAAATTTAAACAGGCGATGCATTCTTCAGATGGAATTCCTAAGAAAAAGAAACGGTCTTTATAATTTGATCATTTGATCTATTTATTTGTGCAATGGGTACTGGTCAGGAATTGTTGTAGGTTAAAAGGTCAAAGTTCTTGTGCAAAATCGATGGTAAACATTGATAAGGTGAACCAAAGGGTTGTAAGAGCAAGTTTGGTTATTTAGCGACCCTGAGAATCATTAGTATAGGAAAGCTATTTCCGAATAACGGAACTCATAAATATATGTGATTACTTACGCAGACATTGTGGAATCATAGTTAATTAAAAGACAAGGTAAAAACATACCGAGTCTGACGTCCTAAAAGGATATTGTTGGGGGTCCTATTCAATTTTTATACTTTTAAAAGGTGTCTTGATCGTTGGTCTAGGAAATAAGACAATACCCTAAACAGATTTAGTAACTAGTGATGCAATTTTTGCTACCTCTAAGCAGAAAGTGAATTTTGCTGGCTTTAAAGGAGTTCTAGATTACATCTGTAGGTTTTGTAGTGTGCTTTGCTAAGGTAGCACAGTAATTTATCGTTGTATATTGACAACGCGTTTGACTCGTTGCTCTCTTTTTCACTGTACGTACAGACCACAGCCTCTGATAGTGCCAGAAGTCTAGTTCCTCTGAGATTATGGTACTGCTTCTGCAAGAGTCAGATATTTTTTAGTACCATCAAGAGTAGATTGCTATCCCCTTTCTAACAAAATGTTCCGAGCTCCTAGTTTCCTTTCTCCCAACAATGATGATGATGATGTGGATCATCGTTTAAAGAAACCCTATGAGATAATCCCCCCTTATCGCTAATAATGCTCACTTCTCAAGTAGTTCGTGCTACTTTTCTTGGAGATGTTCTGCTCCAACATTCAGTATAGCCATCATGTTATCACAGTGTCTAGAGCTAGAGTTCTTTCATTCTGTTTAACATGGAAAGAAGTAGTCATAATAATCTTGACTGTCATTTATGTGGATGAACATAATCTTAAGAAAAGCTGTAATACTCCTTCAGAGTTCCTCGCACCATTGCCCTAGTTTATATGTTTGATGATTTATAGATGTTTGTGTTTTATAATTAATTGCCTTCGCTCTCTTCACTTTTTGGACACACGGTCGTTCTAATTTGTGGAAGCTTGCCTTGTGAGTTACTTGCTTCTCTTGTCTGTTCCCAAATATATGTCTAGAAATTCTGAATAATATTGCAGTAATAATAGTAATGAAACTGCTGACATTATTGCAATTTTTTTAATTTCTCCAAAATATTTTAGGTAACATTACAATTTTAGTGTTGATATTTTTCATTTGTATTTGTAGTGGTAACCACCCATCTCTCTCAGTCTCTTCTTTCTTTTGTACAGATTCCCCCCCCCCCTCTCTCGCTCTCTCTCCTCTCATGATATATATATATATATATATATATATATATTATATATATAAATAATATACACGCATACGGGTGTGTGTGCGTGTGTCTTTGTGTCTGTGTGTGTGTGTGTGTGTGTGTGAGAGAGAGAGAGAGAGAGAGAGAGAGAGAGATATAAGGAGAGGAGATGAGAGTGAGAGAGAGAGAGGTGGTTACCACTAAAAGTACAAATGAAATATACCACCACTTATATATATATATATATATATATATATATATATATATATATATATATATATAGTATATGTATGTATGTATATTGTTTAAAATTTGCTTTTCCTCGTGTCGGTCCTTCCCTTCTTATTGGACCCCTCTACATATTATCCGTGTTTCTCTTCCTCTCTCTCCTTCTCTTGCTCATTTTTCACTCGTTTTCCTCTATTCCCTCTCCGTCTTATTGTCGCATTTTCTATTTATCCCTTTCTCCACCCTTCCCTCGCCCCTCGTTGTCCTTTCTTCCTTCTCCTGGTGTTCCAATTTCTCCCTTTCACTTTTCTCTTATGTCCCCTTCGCATTTATCTTTTATCGCCATCTTTATATTCTCTCTCCTCCGCTAACATTTCCAATATCCCCTTCCTTTTTCTCTCATTCGCTTTCTGTTATATTTGTTCAAACGAAAAGCATAAGAGGAACCACATATCATCATTGTGCTTCCTCCTCCTCCTCCTCCTCCTCCTCCTCTTCCTCTTCTTCTTCTTCTTCCCCTCTTACGTTCGCTCTTCCATTCCCCTTTATTTCATTTCCCTCTTTTATGAGAACACTCATCCCCTCTCAGAGCAGGGTGGCACTTACACTTTGAGAAGCGTTGGTCGTGTATGTGTGTCTGTGTCTGTGTCTGTGTGAGAGAGAGCTCACCTATTTGTAGCTATGGGGAGCGAGTATTGTTCCGATTGCCCCGTCTCCTTTTCCATTGTTAACAAATATTTTGCATGTATGTGTTTGTGCAAGCAATGCTTGTGACATCTGCGCTAGATTGCATGGTGGCATAAATATCAAATTGTATTGTTGCAAAGTCAGAGTTTCTCGCAGGAATGATCGCGCTGGTTCGTGCCTTGACAATCGGTTACACGTCAAATTGCAAATTGTAAAATTTATTGTGATGCTCTCTTACCGGGCTGCCTAGGGGGAATATTTTTGTGTGTGTTCTTTAACTAAACAGACGAGAGAAATAAGGACAAAACCGACGACAGTTTCAGGTCGCCGTGACAGATAACATTGCAAGAGGACGCGTGCGAAGAGATTCTACCCACTCTCTGTCATCTATGGGCTGAGAGAAGAACCGAGGCGTGCGTGTTTGAGTCCGCTCTTGGCTGACCTTGGATCAAGTCGTACCATAAGGGATTACAGTCACGTAGTGTGACTTGCGTACACAGTTTTGATGTGCATCTCGGCGAGATTCCGTTTCGCTCGTTCATAAGGAATCAAAATGACCTCTTTCTTTCCTATTTGTGTGTCTTGCAGAAACCTTTTACTGGCTATGAAGTTGTTTATGAGAATTAAGCTTTTATTTTATGTTGTCCTTTTTTTGCATTCCTTTTCTCTCTCATTACTATAGCTGCTTATTCAAAGTACGTTTTATACTTCTGTGTTTGCTGTTGTTACGCCGCTTTTCAATTTTTTATTTCATTAGGATAGGTTGCATCTTCCAAGATTTAGCACTATAATTCCGATGATTATTTTGATTGTATATACGTACACTTTACACACACACACACACACACACACACACACACACACACACACACACATATATATATATATATATATATATATATATATATATATATATATATAACACCAAACCTTAAGATATAAATGTGATTTAACGCAAGATTCATTCAACCTGTGAATAAGCGATCCATCACCAGGTGGACTCGAACCACTGGCACAAAAATTTATATAATAATAAGTATATATGTGATATATATACATATATGTATAGTTATGTGTATTTATATATGTGCATATATAATATATAATATAATATATATATATATAATATATATATAATATCTATGTGTGTGTGTGTGTGTGTGTAGTATATGTATGTATGCACACACACATACATATATATGTGTATATATATATATGTGTGTGTGTGTGTATGTATATATAATATATATATATATATATTATATATATATATATATATATATATATAATATGTATTTCTTTGTAGTAAGTGAGATTTATTCTCTCTGTAATTCCTTCGCCTCCTCTCACTTCATTCTATTGAACACCATATTTTTGGTCGCTTAAATATCAAGTCAGGGGCCCTTGTGGGCTTGTTCCATAATAATAATGATAACTTTAGTCTTCTAATTAGCATTTGACCTTTAGATGATAATGTCCTTGACTTAGGACTTTGGAAAATGTTCCTTTATTTTAAAGCCCCGGAAAATAAATTTAGTCATTTAGTTAAGTGAGGTACTGTTAGAGAATGCATCGGGAACCGTGATGTTGAAGCATAGTATTAATTCGCCCAGATAATAAGGTCTTTGTTATAATGGGAATAAGCTACAGTCTCGCTGACTAGAAAGCTTAATAATTATTCCGATTGCACCAAATGTTGCTTGTTTTGCACTAAATAGTATCAAGTCCAATGGTCAGGTTACATGCGACGAAAAGAGACAAAAGCTTGCGAGCAATACCTGGAGGAACACTAGACATGTTAAGTCGTATTGCATAAACATAATGAAAAAGAACTATGAGTTGGAACTTGCCTGTTGTGTGACTACAGTGAAAGAAATCGAGTGCACATCCTTCAGCAGCGAAAGCATTTTACCATCATTTTTGCACTCGGTACTTGGTATTTTCAATAAGGTGACTTGACCTCAGCACGGATATGCTTGACCTTTTTTCTGCCACTGATATTGGTGTAAAGTTTGGCCGCGACATACTAGACGACTCCAGGAAACTATCTTGTGACATCACAATTTAATCAGGAAATTTAGGGGTATGTGTCCGTGTGGATAAGTAAGGGAAATTAAGTTCAAATAGTCTGGAACACGTCTGTGTTAAGTGTAAGATTTTTATTGCATGTATATTATCATTTTCAAACCAAAAAATCTGGCTATTGGTATCCAGTAATGTCAGAAATATCAACTTTTATCAATCATATTAAGTAGCAGAATTAATGAAAATGGAAAACTCAAATCAGACTCGCTTTGGGATATTACATAATTACTTAATTTCCGCTTATCTTGGGAAATGTTTCGTCGAAGTTCAGCAGAATGAAATATGCAAACACACATACACAGATATATATATATATATATATATATATATATATATATATATATATATATATATATATATCTGTGTGTGTGTTAAGTAAATGCATCTCTAAACGTCTTTTTGGAAAGTAATGGGGAAAACCCCATTTGGGATCAGTCAATTTGATCACCAACTCTCCCTTCAGCATTAAATTCTAGAATGCTTTTCCTCTCGCTCTGCTCCCCAGTTCCCTACTCTCCTTAGTTTTAAAAGGCGAGGGGACAATACCAAGGACATTATTATTTTTCTTTGCAGTGACGAGGTGGATTTGGGGTCATGCTCGTCATAGTTGGTTTTGCGTGAATGCGATTATATTATAGGTGCTGATAACCTGACGTTGTACGCGGCCAGTGAACTGTGAGATTTTGTTCTAAGGCGACGTTTCTCTTCCCCCGATCATTATTATGCTTCCTCTGGTGATGCACGACGTGGATGGCCGTCTTCTGGAAGATTTCTCTCGGTCTCGCTTGTTTTGGAGTTAGAAAAGAATGGAAGATTTTATTTTGAAATGAGTTTTTCTTGCAATTGCATTTTTTCTTTTGGAAGAGTGAACTTTAAGTAATGAATGCTGTTTTTTGTTTTGTAAATTATAATGTTTTTAAGACAAAACACCTGGACCATTTTAAACGGGTCGCTCGTTTTGTGCTCTTCAAAGTGAATGAATCCAGCCTGAAGATTGCGTGCCTATTTATGGAAGCCATTTGAATACCTAAAAATGCGCTGTATTTACTGTCACTGTTGCTCAACATTTCACAAATTACTTATTAATCATGAACACTTATGTAGTGCTGTACGCCCTTACTCTGTTACATAGACATAAGTGTATACATATGAATTCAAATATTTTAAGTCTATTTCATTTTGTGAATGATTTGCGCATCGAAGAAATTATATATGATAAGTGTTGAACTAGATTCGACCATCAGCCCCCCCCCCCACAAAAAAAAAAAAAAAAAAAAAATACCACAAACATTTAACTGGATTAGCCAATGATCAGTGTTTGGATCTTTCTGGAAATCAGAGTCATGCCGCAAAAGATTCCGAATTACTCTTTACTGGGAAGGGTGTTCGACAGGGCGCTCCTAATGTAGAAGTCCTCGCCAGCCACTAGTCGATGCACGCATTGAAAGTCCACATGAATCTTTGAAAATGTGGTATATTGTTGAGATAAGGTTAATGACTAACAGCTGAGATCTAATGGTTAATAAGAATTTAGCTAATACTGGCTGACTGACGACTGATAAAACTAATTTTTTTTCCTTTTCAATCTTGGACTGATATATTCCGTGAGGAGCTCTCGAAACAGTTTCTCAGTCTGGATGCATATTTTCAGTTTCTTATGATGAATCTTACAAGAGTGGTGAGAAGATGGACTTCATTTTGAGGGATTGTGTGACATCCTGACATTTTGAGTCGCATTTTTCAGGCTACACCAGAGATACATATATGATGTTTAAATGTCAACGGATGGGCCAAAGCCAATTTTTTGAAAAATGTTTTGATGAAGTGATCAGTCATATAGAGAGCAATGATCCAGGTCTTGAATTGCTTAATTTGGGCAGCTGCAGCCATCCCCAACCCCCCACCCCCCCTTTTTATTTATCTTTTTTCTTTTTCTTTCTTTCTTGTACATGGAGCTTTGAAAACTAGTGCAAGGGCACCAAGCTGAAATATTATTAGAATTTTAAGAATTACAAAAATAAATAATGAGATAAAAATAAATAAATGAAAACCAATAAATAAAAATAAATAGATAAATAAAAAAATATACAAAAATAAATAAAATAATGACTAAAAAATTAAATTAAATAAATAAATAAATAAATATATGAATAAAGAAATAAATGAATAAGAATAGAAATAAAAAAATAGAATTAAATAAATAAGTATTTAATCAAACGTAAATGAATATGTAAAAAACTAATTAAATAAAATAAAATAAATAAATAATATAAAAAACAAAAATAAATATATATAAAAAAATTAAATTAAATAAATAAATAGAAATAAAAAATATAAATAACTAAAAAATATAAAAAAATATAAAAATAAAGAAATAAATAGAAGTAAATAAATGAAATGAAAAAATAAATAAAAATAAACAAAAATAAATAAATCGAAATAAATAAATTGAGATAAATAAATCGAAATAAATAAATAAAAATGGATAAATAAATATAAATAGAAATAGGCGTTACTCAAGGGTGTTTGCAGCGTGCCTTCGGCCCCTATCAGCACCTTCTTTCTATCATTTGACTTCACCTCCATTATGCTTCCTTTACTCCATTTTGCACTCCAACATCTCTAACAATTCTTTCGTAGTGTAACTGTGGGAGTTTTCTCCCGGTGTCGCCTGTAGATCCTTGTTCTTCATGGTAGCTATTTACTGGATCTCTGCATCTTGGTAAATACCAAAGGTGGTCCAGCGCTGGGCTTGAATGCCGAACTTCACGATTCACTCCGTCATTCACGTCTACCCCATCATGGTGCTCCCGCCAGAGTGGAACATTAAAGGAAGGTGTATCTTGAAGAAGACACCTTCCCATGAAATTTTACTTCACAACTTGGCTGAAAGATGCACCTGCGGCGGTTTTCCATCAGGTTTGGCACAGAATTTAACATTGGGAGAAACCAGAAAGAGTCCCAAAAACTGGAATCAAAAGCTGTACCACCATGCAAAATTGTCCAGACTCTATTGACAAGGTCAAAATTGCTGTTGTTTTGTCACCCGACGTGTTAAGACATGCAGAAAAATACTTGTTTTTATGTTGAATTGGTATAGATATAAGAAAAATAACTCTCCAAACATGCTATAGAGAAAAGCCCTTCAGTTTATCAGTGACGTCCTGTTCGTTCAGGAGATTAATTGTGAACGAACGGTTATATATATATATATATATATATATATATATATATATATATATATATATATATATATATATATATATCATATATCTTATTTCCGGGCTGAGCCAAACACCCCATAGTAGTATGTCTAGATAGGAAGAACATTCACCTCATCATTAACTTTTAATAGCAGCATTTCGGGGTTAACCATATCCATCTTTTCTGGCTAAAAAGATACAAAAATAAAAACATTAATTACAACTTACAACAGAGCTTACAAAATAAAAATGCTTTAAAGACTGAAAATTGACAATAATAAAACGAGAAATAGATTACCATCAGTAGCAAAGTCCAGAGGATGGAGGCTTAGTAAGAGTAAACAAGGTTAGGAGGTAAACAAGACAAGGGGTGGGGTACTAGGCTATGTATAAGGGGGTAGAAGCTGAGTATTATAGAATACCTGGTTATCAAGAAAATCGTTCCATCAATTAATAATCATTTAACTGCTGGACTTTGCTACTGAAAGTAATCTATTTCTTGTTGTGCCATTGCCATTTTCCAGACTTTAAAGCATTTTTAATATTGTAAGCTCTGTTGAAAGTTTTAATTAGTGTTTTCATTTTTGTATCCTTTTAGCCAGAAACAATGGGATACGGGTGATCCAGAAGTGCAGCTAATAATAAATTGTCAATGATGAGCTGACTGTTCTCCCTATCCATGCATCCTAGAATATATATATATATATATATATATATATATATATATATATATATATATATATATATTATATATGTGTATATGTGATTTGTGTATCACAAAACACACACACACCCACATATTTATATATTTATATATATATATATATCTATATATATATATATATATATATATATATATATATATATATATATATTTTATATATATGATAGGTATATATATATATATATATATATATATAGATATATATATATAGTATGCATGCTCATTTTCATTTATAGATCTTGTATTAAGCAATTAGAAGAGTTAGGTGTCTTACAAAAGAAAACACCTAAAAAAAAACATTTATATTGCAGTTACAAAAATGGCAGGAGAATAAAAGGGGTATTATAGCTCACGGTCAGTATTTACTACCTAAAGCAAATATAAATGTCGACTTCCCGGAAATGCTTGAAAAAAATAGGAAAATTGACAAATACAGCATCCATGTATTTCACCCAGGCAGGATTGGCACTTTGGTCCAGCTTCAGATTTCTTGACATTTCCCTGACTTACGTAGCTGACATTTTCGTAGACCGATGAAAAATGAAATCAAACATACAAGCGATGAGAAAGAGAACCGATAGCAGCAGGATTTAGTCAAAGGGCTTCGAAATATGATTATGTTCCATGATTGCGTACAAGTTTTTTCTTACGTATTATTTAACCAGTGCATGTGGACTTATTACCTTGTTAATTCCTTTGCATGTAAGGAGCATACAGAAGAATTTTTTAATACCGAGGATGATAGTGCTTGCTACATTTGTTATTTACATTGCTTCCCGATTCGACCTTCACATGAAATGCATATGTATCGCATCTAAGCAGTTTATGCTTGTGTATCCATACGTTTCCGAAAGGTGCTAGGCATGACCTGGAAGAACTCTCTCTCTCTCTCTCTCTCTCTCTCTCTCTCTCTCTCTCTCTCTCTCTCTCTCTCTCTCTCAAGTCTGATAAAATTCTGTATTATCTGCCAGATTTGTCTTTACTTTTTAATAAAGAAGTAAATGAAAATGAGTGCCTCAGTGGCGTGATCGGTATGGTCCTGACCTGCCATCTCGGTGGCCGCGAGTTCGAATCTTGGGCATTCCATTGAGGCGTCAGAGATGTGTATTTCTGGTGATAGATGTTCATTCTCGACATGGTTTGGAAGTCACGTAAAGCCGTTGGTCCCGTTGCTGAGTAACCACTGGTTCCAAGCAAAGTGAAGACTCCATACAAACAAACAAACAAATAGATAAAAATGTTGAATGTATGAGTGTAGCGTCATTAAAAGTTTTTGAGCGCTTATAGCAATGATGTTTCACTAGTAGTGTGGCATTGTGGTCTGTTTCTGCAATCATTGAGGTATCCTTTTATACCATATATGTTTATTTAGTGACGAAGTTATATTGCATTCTTCATTCAGCCGATTTTGACGATTTACTAGATTTACTGATTACATTTTCCAACCATAGTATGTGCATTTGGAAGTTCATGCCCACTTCTGTTAGGACGTCATTTGAGTTAAGATATATTCTTCGTAATATTGCTGCAGTTGTCGGTATATTTAATCAGAACCACAGTATTTAATGTCTCGAAGTCTCAGACAGAAGGCAAATGGTGCTACCAAATGAACGAGCTAAGATCCAATTACTTAGTTACTGAGGAGAACGGGATCACTCATAGTGGTTAATCAAATGTAGGGGCTCATCTTTAACGAGCAAAAATAGTGAATTCCTTTTGGGTTGTTTGTTGAATAAGAGCTCATCTTCTTTATACACCGAAAGTGTATCACGTAAACAAGCTTCACAAGCATCAGCATGAAAGATGGGCATTGTGTTCATCTAATGACAAGGAAAGTGAAAAAAAATTATATAAAATCAAGAAATAACAGATTCTTCTAAGAGTCTGCATAGGATTAGATTTGTTTCTTTTTGCCTTTTATCACTTTCGATCTTCGTGCCTCAAACCTGAAAACGGTTAAGCTTAAGAATGGTAATTCTAAAGGGGGGGGGGGGGGTGATGTGGGAAAATGACAATATTGAAAGCACGGTGAAATGGGAAGACGTACTGCTAGTAATTTGCCCTTCCCTTTATATTCGTCAGGCGAGTGCGTGAGGTCATCACTGAAAAACGCGTCATAATACCAGCCGAGAATCACTCGGGCCTTCTTGAATATGGACTAGCAATTATTATTACCAATATACGCGGTTACGGAAGAAAACCAAATCTAGTAAAAATGAAGTCATTCAGAAGTTAGAAGAAGGCAATTGTCAGTGAATGGTGAAATATGTAGCAATGCTTCCTGAAAATAATAGGTTTTCTTTTTCTGAATTTCCATCCAACTACTGGTAGATACAAGACGGTAGAAATGTAAACGTTACGTGCTATTCAAGACGGGCCCTTGCACAGATCGCTTGTAATTCTGAAATATAAATCGATTTAAAAGACCCGAGCGTTCCTAAACTCGTATATGCAAGCACCTTGATAACCAGTTAAAAAGTACACAATGGATCAAATTCTGCTGGTTTTATTGTTTTATTGTTTTAAAAGTTATTCTTTGTGTCTTTGTCTTTCTGAATGAAATTTTTACAAACAGGTTTTCATATCGCTGATTAATTGTAAGCAGGCTTGAATGGAATTCTCAACGAGAAAACTTGAGTTATTGCTTGACATTTAATAAGCTCTCGACAATAAAGACGTCACATACACAAGAAACGTTGAACTTCCTTCAGTCTTTTTATAGTCCTGTGATGAAAATAGAATTCAAGTCTCAGACATTGTTTTAACGATGCTCGCCTTATTTTGAAATACGCAAGACTGCCTGGATCATTTTTAGATATAACAAAAACATAACGCTTTATGAAAATGATCCTCGTTCATATAAGTATTTGCATATAGGCTTCAGAGAAACGTCGAGGAGACTTTCAGTATTTATGAGAAACAAGTCATCATCATTAATGACTCCTTTTTTGTATTTTCATACTTTTATCCCGAGAGACCATACTAGTGCACGCCTTGATAGGTATTCCACCATTGAGGGTTACAATTCTAAACAATGTTGGGGACATTTTTCCATTTTTATCATTTTTGTTGACTTTATAATTATCTCCCACCTTGGTATTCATACGCAGTATCCCCTGTGTGGTGTAACCCCCTCAGTCGCATCTGATAGTCAGTCGTCTTTCACTGGAGCTTCATTGAAAAAAGAAAAAGAAGCCAGGCTGGTCACTCCACGAGGCGACCCGTACCTGCCTACTGCGTCTCCCTCGGGATCTATTCCGCTCAGGGACGTGTCCGGTTATTAAATATACAGCTTTAAGATTCCCCAATCACCTGTAGTAAAACGTACTTGTTCTGTATTTGAGGGCAATGAGCTGTCATGTCTTCCAAGATTTTCTAAGCAGTGTTGTTTGTCTTGAACTTCACATCTTTTATGCCTTCTTATCTGATTAATTTAAAGAGAAGACTCTCTCTCTCTCTCTCAGTAATTTGGCCTGATCGTCAAATTTGCTTGTTACATCCTCCCATCATTTATTGATGTTAATCCTCATTTCATATTGAATACTTAATCTTGTAGTGTTATTAGGACGGAATTTTGAAGTATTAGAAGGCAGACAGCAACTTAAATGGATCTTGAAAGTCGAATTACTCGAATTTATTCTCTCTGGCTTACCGATGAGTTTTCACGTGCCGTGGATGTAAGATTTGGAAAATAGCAACAGTATTCGGTACTTTTTGTTTTACTTCCTGTGAGAAATAGTCATACCTATATATTTATATATTCTTTGCTATCACTAGCCCACAATTTATATATATATATATAATATATATATATATATATATATATACGTATATATATATATATACATATATATATATATATATATATACACACACATAATATATATATATACACATTTATATATATATATATACATATATAAATATATATAATATATTATATATATATATATATAGATATATATATATACACACACACAACACCACACACAAACACCAACCACATATATATATATAATTATAATATATAGATCATTAGAATATATATATATATATATTATGGTATATATACACTAGACAGAGAAAATGGATACTTGGCAGACCTGAATGATGCAAGAGTGGAAAAGGTTGCTGAAATCAAGAAAATCCTGTGATATTAGGGGGATATTAGAAGGGTCAAGATTAAAGATGCACTAAGAGTTTATTTTATTACAAGTGACACGCTGGAGTCTTATCGGCGACGGTGTATAAAATGGATAAATTGTTTGCTATGAAACATCTGTGGAAAAGTTTTGAGAGTAAGAAGAAAAGCATGTATCTATAGAATCCTTGGACTATCACAGCATTAACTGGGATGCAATGCGGAGTATGTTCATGAGATGGTTTAATGGGTAATATGTTGGAGTTTAATAAGGAAGCTAAGCGCCTCAGTGGCGTGGTTGGTATGGTGTTGGCGTCCCACCTCGGTGGTCGCGGGTTCGATTCTTGGCCATTCCATTGAGGAGTGAGAGATGTGTATTTCTGGTGATAGAAGTTCACTCTCGACGTGATTCGGAAGTCACCTAAAGCCGTTGGTCCCGTTGCTGAATAACCACTGGTTCCATGCAACGTAAAAACACCATACAAAAAAGGAAAAAAAAAAAAAAGCTGAATTTGTATTTGAAAACGTACTATGGAATGAATAGAGATTATTATGATTTAAAAGGGGGTCAGAGATAAGGGCTCGTTGCCTATCCACGACGTGTTCATTTTTCCTGTAGATGGAGCTGTGAAAGAAGTGTAACATAAGTTGATATAAGGACAAATTTCTTTGGATGAGACATTGATGTTTGCGTAGAACGAGGTGTTTGTCATTGAGAAGAGAAACTGTGAAAGATTGAAAGGAACTGACATAGGAGGTGATTGAATGGGGATGTTATCAAGAGCAAGGCCATTCCTTTCTGTATTTCCCTCTACTTACTCTTCTTACTTCTTCCTAATAAGCACCATATTCTTTGGAACCTTGAATTTCAAGTCAGTGGCCCCTTTGGGCTTGCTCCATATGAATAGGATTCATCTAACGAATAAATGATAATAATAATAATATTGTAAGTAGAATCCAAGAAGACACAGTAGGGAGTGTCACGGTGGATGGTAAAAAAAGCAGCCAAAATGAATTGGGAAAAATTAATAGTGGTAGGAAGAGAAAAGGGTTGAGTCACAGATTAGTGGAAATGTGGAAATTACCAAGAACTTGGCAAACTTTTTCGAAGCGAAGAGGAGTTTCAATGGGAGCAAAATTTGTGATACATGAAGGGACAGTTGAGCCAGTTGTCCTTGATGGAAGTGACGTGGAGTTGCTGGACGTTAAAAAAAAATGGAAGGTGTTGAGTTAAATTGTATGCGTTGTGTGTAAAGCAATTGGTGTTGAAAGTATTATTAACTTGTAGCCAGGATGAAAGGAGTAGCGATTGGAACCAAAGTTTGAGGTGGTTTAGTCCTTATAGAAAGAATGGATGATGTAGCGATTGGAACAGAAATGAGGTGGTTTTTCGTCTTATAGAAAAGAATGGCTGAGATTCCGTCGATGAAACTATGGATAATTGGGAAGTGTATAGGGAGGAAGGAGAATAGAGGAACAATAAAAGGGTTTAGTAAATGTATGGAAATAGGTATATGAACGGAAAGACAGAGGCCTTTGCGGGTCATGTTTTGTCAGAGAGCCAGAGGATTGATGTGCGATATTTTGTTTTGCACACTGTTCGTGAAGGTACCATTCATGCACTCATCATCTCGTGTCTTTTTAAAGCAAACTTTATGGATCAGATGAGGTATGTTTATGAAAAGTAAAGTAGTTTAATAAGGACCAAGTTACGATAAAATCTCCAAAAATTATATGCAGCAGTTAAAGAATGAATAAAACATAACATATCCATGTCCAAAACCCAGTTTTATACCAAAACAGAAACTTTTGTGTAAATATTCTAACTGGCTTCAGTGCCATCATAAAACTTTCACGTTCCTTGCAGTGTATCTCCTAATTCAATCACCTCTTTTCCTTTCAAGTATGCTACATACAGCATTTTGCCTTTACTCTTAAAATTCTCAGTCAGATGTTTCACAACAAATAATTAATCCATATACCTTCTCCATTCATTAACTTACACCGACCTTTTCCTGTCACATTTGTTATCTGTGTAAAGTAAATACAGCAAGTATTGTTGTACATTATAATCCTCAGTATTTATCTCCTTTTTTTCTTTATAGCAAAGAACAGTTCTTTCAGCAGTTTTTTTAGAATGGTTTCCTCTCCAGATAAACATTAAATTCCTTGGTACTACCTCATTCAGTGACACTATGACTATTATGACCCTTCAATTCTCCAGTAAAACTCGGCATTACTTACGGTTCTTTGCAGCGTCCTTTCAGGCCCCTAGCTGCAGTCCCATTTATTCCTCTTACTGTTCCTCCGTTCCTAGTCTCTTTCTTCCATCTTATTTTACACCATCTCCTAACTTGTTTCATAGTGCAACAGCGAGGTTTTGCTCATATGCCATCTTTCAAACCTTTACTTTCCGCTTTCCTTTTAGCGTTAAATGACCGCGTAGGTCCCAGCGCTTGGCCTTTGGCCAAAATCTAATAATCCATTCCAGTCCAAATTATTACTTCCTTACCATTCACTTTTTCAGACACTCTTGATTGTCGGTGTCCCTTTCTACCCTTACAGCAATCTCCTCTGCTGCTTAGTCGTCTTCTGCCTTCAACAATCTTTTCTAAATTACCACAGTAAAAGAAGACTGCACGCTAACAGTTCTTTCCATTCGCATGTTTTATCTTAAAATTCATTTTTTTTTATCAAGCATGTCATAATTCGCGACTAAAACGTTTGAGTTTTATAATTTAATACCTTCTGGTTAAAATCATCGATCAGTTTATCTCTCTCTCTCTCTCTCTCTCTCTCTCTCTCTCTCTCTCTCTCTCTCTCTCTGCAGGAATTTTTATGATGAATATGGAGCACAGTAAACAATATTTTTCCCCTTCGGATTCAGCGTCATCCCTTTGAAAAATTTTTAAGGTTGAGGAGGAGGAGGAGAACGAAGCGGAATGAAATTGCGTTGCTCAAAGTAAGTCTTAATGAAATCCTAACCTTCTGAATAGTTAACAACGTAATGGAGGGAGAGGAAGAGAGTTGAAGCCGTGGCTAGAGTTTGTTTTCCTAGTACTCTTTACCTCATCTTTTCCGGCTGTTGGGATGCCGGCTCTCTAGATTGTAGGAGAGGCTGGTCTCTTCTGACATACTACCTTTTTGATGTATGGCACTTCGTTCGGATGTCAGAAATTTGGGGGACCTTCTCGAGTGAAGGAGAGTCGCTTGCTTTCTTATTACAATGATTCATTTTGTTTGAAAACAAGGGAGCAGCTTTGTCGGTTGCTCAGCAGTCTAGTAATGGACTGGTATATTCTTCCCGCCATCCTTTCCACGGTTTTCTTCATGGTTTTATAAGTCATGTGTTACTCTAATGTTATCCTTTGCAGTTCCGAAAGATAAAAATACTACTTCAGGCACTGGAAGTAGATGCTGAAACCACATGGGTTCAACTACGTATTACTAAAGAGCAAGCTCATCTGAGTGTGGTCATTTTTGTCAAGATCCTTGAGCAGTAGGACAGTTCGGTATTTCCCATTCTTGTTCAAATGGAAAGTTAACTTGTGTCTAAGATACCATTATGCTAACCTAACCCACACGCCATTTAACTTATATATATATATATATATATATATATATATATATATATATATATATAAAATATAAGTTAAATGGCGTGTGGGTTAGGCTAGCATAATGGTATCTTAGGAACAACTCAACTTCCCGTTTGAACAAGAGGGGAAAATACCGAACTGTCCTACTTCCCAAGGATATATCTCAAACTGTTTACATTAACAAGGATTGTTTCAGATAAAAAGAATTAAAAAAAAAGACAGTACTCACTGATATTGGAAAAAAACTGTTTAATCAGAAATAAAACCCCTTTCGCAGAAAACTTCTAAAACACAAGTTGCTTTTGCTTCATACAATTACAGAGAAGACTCATCAGCAGCGCATCGAACACCTCACACTCTTCTGGTTCATCATCAAGTTAGCATTTCTACGTCTTCTTCTCTTCCTTCTCTCTCTCCCTCCGCACCCCTCTATTGCTTCCGTATTAGACACTCGTTTCATCAACCAACCGTCGTATAAGGGTAGTAACGTCAGTGCACCTCACGTGTGCACTGTAGGCATTATTAAAGGGAGTTTCCTCTATTTGCATCCACTTTTTAGCCTGTTACTTCATCTCCATTCCCGCTTGCGTTCTTCGTTCTTGCCCTCCAACGCCTCTAACTTTTACGCCTTAATGTAACTGTAGGGTTTGCTCCCAGTTCCAGTTTTAGGATCTGGTACTTCATTTCCTTTGCTGTCAGGATCTCTTGCTGTCCAGCTTCTGCAATTCCCTCTTTTCATTGTCCAAGCGTTGAATGGCTTGGCAGCCTAAATTTCTTAAATTAAATTCTCTCCACGTTCCATGTTACTAGACCATCTCAGAACACTGATCCTTCATTTCACCTGCGCCAGGTAAGCTTAACACTGCTTCTACTTATTATTATCTTTCACTCTTTCAATTCTTCGTACGCCACGTAGGACAAGAAGGCATACACACAAATATATATATATATATATATATATATATATATATATATATATATATATATATATATATATATAGTGTTAGTATATGTATAAATGAGATCTATTATTGAACCTTTTTGGTGATATTTTCTTTCGACATCTTTCACCTCATATCCATTATTCACTTTCTTTAATATTTACGAATTTTCATTTGGACTTTGGAGCGAATTGCGGCTTTAGGCAGGATGGCCAACAGCTTCATTGGTCTTTATTTCAAATTGTTTTATGTATTTCTGGTCAAACACGGGTCATGTTAAAGGTCATCGCCCTTTGGTATTTCCCTTTTCCTTTGATCTGTTGAGCGATATTTAACTATGCAAGCGTTCTCATATAACATTGGTACTAGAGTGGTTTGCTGTTTTCTTCATTCTCTTTAGGAGGGTGGCCTCGCATATTACGGCAATTATTATTTCATCCAGTCTGACTATCGTGTGTGTCTAGACCTCCATAACAAATGTCCTCGCTCGATTGCGGGTTAGTCTGTTCTGTTCACCGGCGAAGTCGTACGGAGGTTATGTACTTTCCCGTGTCTGTTTGTATATCTGCCTTGGTCCCTATTTTCCGTCCTTATTTCCCTAAAGTTGTTAATGGTTTTGAATGAAATACTGTGGAAGGGAGGACAGTGGGCCAAGGAGGAGTTTGATTAGTTTCCGAGTCATTTAAATGCAAAGGCTGACGAATAAGCAGTTTTTTATCCTGTCTAGCTTAGGCTTGGGAGACAAAAACAAAAATGAAATGAAAATACGGACGTGATAGCCTTCCCTCCTGAAATAGGAAAGGTTACTTGGAGGTCTAGAAGTACGAAAGTAAGGAGGGAATTCCAGAGCTTGCTGCTGTTAATCTTGGAATGGGACCCAAACATTGTCTGCAGTTTCCAGTTCTGACATATCTAATCACCTTTATATAATTACTTGGACAAATATTTTTGTGATTTTACCTTAAAGCACATCATTATTATAGGAGGTTCTCCGGCAGATGTGGGATACGTTAATAATTGCATAATTTCTATATTATTATGGGATACATGAATAATTGCGTAATTTGTGGGTTGTTATGGGATACAGTAATAATTGCGTAATTTTTGTTATGGGATACATTAATAAATGGGTAATTTGTGGTAGTTGTGGGATATATTACTAATTGCGTAATTTCTGTGTTGTTATGCTATACATTAATAATTGCGTAATTTCTGTTGTTATGGGACACATTAATAATTGCGTAATTTCTGTGTTGTTTTGGGATACATTAATAATTGTGAAATTTTTGGGGTTGTGGGGTACATTAATAATTGCGTAATTTTAGGGTTGTAATGGGATACATTAAAAATTGCGTGATTTCGGGGTTGTTGTGGTGCAACGTAATGCCTAAATACAATATGGATGCCGGCGATTAGCACGGAGAGTAGCAGGTACTACATCTTAAAGAACAGGCCCTAAAGGCATAACAGATGTTCTTTGTTGGAAGAGTGTTATGTGGAAGATGACCCAATACAATATCTCATGACGATGGTAACCTTAAACCGCCCCCACCCCGCAAAAAAATAATTAGATAAATAAGATAATAAAATAATTTAAACCAGAACTTCGATCATTTTAATTATAGATATGAAGTTCCCTATACTCTGTTGACATATATGCAGAACAATATTTTACTAACGATAGAACAAAGTGCAAGCCAATCTCAGTTCTAGAAGAAAGCTGAGAAGTTATCGAACTTCAGTCCTTTGAATAAAAATAATTGTTTCCCAAAGACAATTTTTCGACGAGGAGCAGTCAGGTGCGTGTAATGATCTTTGATATCTGGTTACATCTGGAATAACCTTTTTAGGAGACTAGTTATGATAATTTTCAGTGGTTCTTTTGATGAGGTTTACCGTAACCCTCGTTGAGATAAACTTAATATAAAGTTACTACATACTTCATTTCATCCTCAGTCATTAAGCGATAAGCAGCAGAATGTCGTTGGTAGTGATTTTAATGCACCTTTTACTCTCTTTGCTTGTGTTCCATATGCAGCGTTTGGGAACTTTGTTGCTTCCAGTAATTACCGAACTAGTTAGAAAAAAGGCATTACACGCGTAAAACGAAGTTCTTGGCAGAGAGCTGGGACTTGGAACGAATTCCACTAAATGATTCTGTACTATGTAAACTACTGATTTAAAATGTGATGGTAATTATGGCTCTGAATGTTTTCTTGTCTGTAGATGAAAGCAGTCAGAGTACTTAAAATCATATCCACCAATACTGCCAGAGAACTTTGCAGTTTGCATTGTCCATAAGGCTTCCTCGACCTACACCGAGAGGAACAGTAATACTGATTTGAAGTAAATAAGTAAGAAAGCATCAAGTAGAGAGTTTACCTTCACGATTATGGAAGGCTTTAGCATAGGGGCTATGGCACAATCCGAGAATTAAGAGCGCTGTTATATACCACAACTAGAGTAAGAAATCTGAGATGAAACAATGGTACAAAACAAATATAAAAGGAGATCGCTGCTCCCTGAGGAAAATAGTGAGGTGCAAATATATTGATAAAAAAACAGTTTGGTATGATGCTGTAGGGTCTGTATGTTTAACTTAAGGATCTTGTTAGTTTGTTCGTCCATAAGGTAGTTCCCCGCTGGACGAGTGGTTTCCGCGCTCGGCTGCCAATCCGGTGGCCGAAGTTCGAATCCCGGCTCGGCCAATGCAGAATCAGAGGAATTTATTTCTGGTGTTAGAAATTCATTTCGCGATGTAGAGTGGTTCGGATCCCACAATAAGCTGTAGTTCCCGTTGCTAGGTGACCAATTGGCTTCTAGCCACGTAAAAATATCTAATCCTTCGGGCCAGCCCTAGGAGAGCTGTTATTCAGCTCAGTGGTCGGGTAAAACTAAGATATACTTAACTTTTTTTTCTTCTATAAGGTATACATATTTGTACTGTCTGCCGTAAGGTCGAGATCTAGAATGTTAGATTGCTTAACCTTCGGATAACCTGTAGTTCTTTCAGAAGCAGTTGAAACTTCGGACTGTGTCAGCTTTCATTAAACTGTTTTAAATAATAATCCTTAATTGTAACGTGTTATTGAATAGCGATGATTTCGGCAAAGCATATCGGTTTCAAAAGTTTCTTCGTCCTATATCAGAAAAACAAAGTTGGAAATAAAAAAAAAGAAAAAGAGATAAGTAAAAGAAAGGAAGGAGAAGGCGGAGGAAAAAACTGTCAGCAACCATTACCCTTTTTTTATAAAGTGGGGATGAAAGGAGGAGAAGAAAGAAAGAGAGCGAGAGAAAGAGAGAGGGAGGGAGAAAAAATAGACCGGCTTCCCGGGGCGCTCCAGGAGGAATCATTTTAGGCCGCGTCCCTTGTGTGCCTAGGTTGTCCTTCCAGCGCTCTGCCCCGTTCATCTTACCTCCCTGCCCGCCAAAGGGGAAGATGAGGAAGGCCTAGCACTGCACTCCGTGGAGGCTGCGACCGAGATCCCAACAGTGTTATAGAAAATGCTTCGTGTCGTTCATTTCTTTTCGCTCCAATGTCAAACATTCAAAATGAGTGTTGCTGAAACGACTACTACTTCTTTTGTTCGACAGTTCACTCATTCACAAAGAAATCATACTCATTTCTCTCTCTCTCATCCCCCCCACCCCCATCTGTAACCTACGGAAGAAAAACGTTCTTACGGCAGCCATTCCAGAACTTGACTCCCCCTTTGCCTCCAGCTCTTTCTCTGATCCTGCCTCTCTCTCTCTCTCTCTCTCTCTCTCTCTCTCTCTCTCTCTCGTTTCTGGCAGTCTACCCCTCCTTCCTCACCCTCCTACCCGACCACCTTTTTTTTCTTTCGAAGCCCCCCTTTCTCTCTCTCTCTCTCTCTCTCTCTCTCTCTCTCTCTCTCTCTCTCTCTCTCTCAACCGGTCCTCTTACTCCCGCCACGACCCTCTCTTTCTCTCTCTCTCTCTCTGCTGTATAATACACAAACAAAGTATAGCTAAATACCGTTTCCTTAACCTTGTATAGTTGTGTGTGTGTATATTTATATATGTATATTATATATACATTATATATACTATATATATATATATATATATACTAATATATATATATATATATAATATATATATATATATATATATGATATATATATATATATGATGTATTTCTACTTATAAACTCGTGATATTTTATATTCACAGATATTTAGCCACATATATCTTTCATATCCAGTCCTCTATACATTTGGAATAACTTCACCTAAGGGGAATCATAATGAATAAATGCTATGTCTCCGGCAGAATTCGAACCTTTGCCTACACAGAAACTGACAGTGACTTCTAATCTCCCGAGATATTCAGCGGTGAGCTTCCAACGTTGCTCGGATTCCTTTTCTTGATGCCACAATAATTCATTTATATTGTAGGAATGATGAACATAACATCATGCTATTACAGACATTCACATATTGATTTTCCAGACCAATCTTTCATTTGGCAGGAAGCTTTAATGTCAGTGTGAGAAGTATTTTTGGAAAATGTGTGCAATTAACAAAGCGATACAGTATTTTATTACATATTTTCTAAAGCTCACACAGAAAGCTACAGATTTCTGTTACACTTTTTGCTTCTCTTAAAATTCTTAGATCATGTGAGAAAGATCTGATAGCATGCATGACAATGATGTGTGTGTGTGTGTGCTCATAGAATTTATAGCTGTGTCCTGTTAAATACAAAATAATTACTGAAACTCTTGATACCTTTCTGGTCTTGCTCAAGAGGCAATGGTTCTTAACGCAGGCCAAAAAGTTAGTTAAATTTATGTATTACACACACACACACACACACACACACACACACACACACATATATATATATATATATATATATATATATATATATATATATATATACATACATACATACATACATACAGGCGTGTGTATGTACGCGCGCATTTATAAATACATCAATAGCTCATTGTTTATCAATGAGACCGTTCTCTCTCTCTCTCTCTCTCTCTCTCTCTCTCTCTCTCTCTCTCTCTCTCTCTGAGCAAAGAGAAAGTGGGCGTGAGTCGGATGAAATTATCGATGAAACTTTATATGAGTGCTGTTAAAAATGCTTCTGAAAATACAGAACTTTTATACAACAATAGCTCTTGTTGTCGATAGTCGATGAGGAAATATCAAAGACAGCTAGAGTTCATGTAGTTAGTTAGCTTTGATCTCTCATCAAACGAAATAATTCGATGAGAGCATCATCGTCATCATCGTCATCATCATCGTCGCCTTATATAAGCTCTGGCTCTCAGTACAAGTGGTCATTGCAGCGTGCTAAAATCAAATTTGGGTATTTTTTGTTCATTAGTTTTAGGTATTGATGATAGCTGATACTTCAGTCTTTCTTTGCTAGTTCTTTTTAGGCAGCAATTCTTAAGAGAAGTAAGTTATAATGAAAGAAGGAAACCCTGTAGTGCTTGCAGACTGTTGTTGGTTACCTAGTGTAGGTTAAGCTGGACTCCTTCCCTTGCCCAAAGCAGAATTATGTATGAGTGTTCAGTGGAATAAGAGACTGTGTGTGGTCTCCGACAGTGGACGTTCATAAGTTCAAGAACTTTCCTGTTGTATATTTAAACCTTAATTGGGTGGAGGTTTCCACCTGAAAAATCAGATGGCGGTCCACAGCAGTCCTGGCTTCCAATGTTTCTTTTCTCTCTTTCCGAGAGTCGTTCACAACTAGATTCTCATTATCTTGAACTGTCAATTTCTCTTCCCTTCTAATGCATTGCCCAGTATTAAAAAACCCTGAACTACAGTTTTTTTGGTATGTTTAGATGTGACAGGGCATTGAAGAGACGACTTTTGTTCTTGCTGTCTGCATTTACCTCACCCCGTAGACTATTTATTCCGACACGAAGTTTGTGGAGACCTTCCAGGTTCGTACATTTCAATTAATCTAAGCGTTGTAGCGTTTTCATGATCAACATGGCACGAGTTTCATTCAGCGGGCAAAAGTTATTCATACCCTCCCAAAATCATTATGACTTCATAACTTTTATTTGCCCTGGGCTAACCATGTAAAAATTGTCATTGGCCTTCCTTTGTTAAATAAACCACCCAGATAAGGTATTTTCTGCATTACCCACGCAAGCTATTTTTAATAGCAAGACGTGCATGCGCCACTAATTGCTGTATACTAAGATGAATACCTGCTTATTATTTTTATCTTTTTCTTTTTATTCTGTACAAACATTCATGTCTACAAAGCCTGAAAAATACTTCCTCTAAATAAAATGCTCAATATGTATGAAAGATAAAAGTGAGAAGGACAGATTGGCGAACGAAAAGCCACGCAGTGCGACGATGGTGAGCCAAAATGCTTAGTTTAAGGGTCAGTTTTTTTATATTCGAAGAACTGTTTTCAATCGTTTTTTTTTTTTCGCTACATCTCATCACCTCTTACCAGAAAGCCGACATTTGAAAGTTACAAAAGCAGTTTTCTTTTATCATCACTCATCAGTATAGAGTTTTTCTGTACTCATGTTAGAATTGCAAAGAAGCAAGCGCATAGAATATTCACATTAATACAGTAGTATAATCGTATGCTCTTTATCGCAGACAGTTAGCCAACCTTTAAGCATTTAGAATTCTTAAGAAATCTTTAGCTTTTTCAAATTATAGTGGTCATATCCAGTGTGTATATAATGTTTAATGTAATTCACACAAAAAACTGTACAGCCGATCATTCCGTTATTGACAACCTAATTATGACATAAATTCATCTATTGTTGACATCACTCTTCTGTCCGGGAAGGAATGTGATACTTGTTACACACTTGATTATGAGACAACATTCATCACAGACACTTCGTACGTTCGAGACATCATGATGTCATTAGCTCATCCTTAGTTGTAATTCATTCTTATATTTTGCCAGCTGATTTACATCAAACCTTTGATATTAAATGCGAAGCTTGCGTAGAAGACTATAGACAGCAGCACGTTGCATGCATGAGTGAAGATTTTATTCAAACCATTCCTCGTCTTCCGTTTAGATTAAGACCCACACCCCCTTCCCCCTTCACTCTATTTCTTTTTATCGGACCTGACATAGGTAATGTAATTTAGTTGACCTTACTGTTGGTCTGTGGATAAAAAAAAAAGATAAAATCTATAATTGTCAGTTTGTCTAGTAAGTCCCCTTTTGTTAACTCAAAACTCCAATTTCTTTGCGTTGTAATGAGTTTCTTCATAGATGTCATTTTGGTATGGATATGTTAATCTGCTTGTAGATTCGTCTGTACTTGAATATCATCTAAATTTTAACGTGCGCCTCTCTCTCTCTCTCTCTCTCTCTCTCTCTCTCTCTCTCTACAAAAGGGTGATTAATCTGTGGAAATTTGGTGAGGCAGTTGATGTTCTTGAGGGGGTTCACTCCATAAGAATGTCTGCATAATAATAGATAGAGATGCACTATGGAGTTGTCAACAGCGATCCCAGTTAAACTAGTGAATGAAACTGCCTTCTGAGGTGTGAGGCTGCAAGTAACAATCGTTACTTAAATGTCTGATAAATCGCAGCTGTCGTTGTCGGTGATGAAATTTTCTTTGAAGCCAAGAATTGTTTAAAGGTATTAATAACTCTCCGTTTTGTATTTTAAATTGACTTCAGATTAGAGGCAGTAATATCGTTTATTGGGATAGTTTTATTGATGTGTACCCATTAATTCTGAAATACCGGCTTCCCTTGATATGTATTTCGCTTATTCATCACTTTCAGAGTTCACTCTTTAATTGTTTTTGTGATTTTTGGAGTCAAAGAATGATGCAGGGTGTAAATATGTTTCGCTGTTGTGCAGAAAGAACTTGTACAATTTGAAGTGTTTCAAATGAGATAACGTAAATGTTCATCGTTTTTATTATATGAACTGTGAATAGCATGAAAGAAAGCATATGATCTGGCTGTTTAGTAAGTCCTCCTTGCCTTATAAATTACACTATTGCTTTATATAAATTTCTAAGAAATGCACAAATATTGATTTGGCGGGGATAAATATTTGCGATAGTTTTGTTGATGAATTGCAAAATTGAAAAGAGACTTTATCGTATAGAAATTGAATTGAGGTAATGTACGGACGTTTTCATGTTATGAAAAGAACGGAGAACCTTTTGCCATTGTAAATAAAACGTAAAGAGAGAGAGAGAGAGAGATTGGGAAGTGGGTGAGGCTGTAGGTACATTTCTATTACCATTCAAGTAGGTAGTGTTTGTTTAGATCTACTGTCTAGGATTTCATTGTAAAAGTGCTGTTGGAATATCGTCTGGTTTTGCTGTTTAGAACTAATTCCATAATATACTACGAGTAATTAAGTAAAACATAGAGAGAAAAAAAAAAAGTATTCCTCCCCGGCGGGGAATCGAACCCCGGTCTCCCGCGTGACAGGCGGGGATACTAACCACTATACTACCGAGGAATGGTGCTGGGAATGGAGAGTTGTATCGACCAAATTCTTCTGTTAAGATTCACGCGCTTTTGTGTTGTGGTCTATGGATATCAAGTGTTTTATTATAGTTATTTTAAATCTTTCCTTTTATACGCTATTGAATTAACCAAATATAAGTTTCGCAGCAGACTCACGTAGCGATGCTGGTTTTTATTGGTTATTTTTGAATGATGGTGGCTCTCGCGTATCGATCATGGTTCTGGGTCCAGTTCTGCCCTGTCTACCTACAGCCACTGTTATAATCAGCTGTGTCTAATTAATCTTCTTTCAGTTTAGACTATGCTTCTCTTTGTGTGGAAATGTAGGCTTAAAAAAAAAAGACGAACATACTTTTATTTCTGTAATATACAAAAAACATGTTTGACTTATTTAATTGCAGAGAGAGAGAGAGAGAGAGAGAGAGAGAGAGAGAGAGAGAGAGAGAGAGAGAGAGAGTTTTTAGATTTCACATATCCTTTTCCCGTAGAATTATGCGGAAAAGATGCCCATTTGAATTTAAAGTTTTATTTGCATAGCGGCAACTATCTCGTCTTTTATTGCCGAGTGTTGCTTTATTTTAAAAGTAGGCAGAATGACGAGTGGTACAAATGTTTTACCAAGTTCTTTTCCAACTTTTTGCCATTTCGCTTATACTGTAAGTATATTTGCTAATGCTTTACGCATTCTCAGATTAACTAAAAAGAACAGCTAACTTACTTGTTTCTTATTTCTTTTTGTTAGTAAATAGAATATTACTTATGAAATTCGAGCACAGATGAGAAACATCTCGCCAACGTTTTTAAAATTTATTTGTGCAAAATGGAAAACATCTTCATCAATTTTTTTTTTTTTTTTTTTTTTTTTGCATCACAAGATGAACGAACACTTTATCAAGTATTTGATTATCAAAATTTCATAGTACTGGGTATTTGCATTTAACTTTATCATGTGCTTGAGGAGAAAAGTGGAAATCGATACAAAGTAATTTACTATTTTTGTAACACAAAGAACCAAGTATCATTTAATTTTTTTTTATGAGGATTTACCTAAAAGAAAAATTTGTTATCTTTGAAGTTGCCCAGGATTATTTTGGTCTTGACAAATTGTCTTTTGAGTAACGGGTTGAATATTTTTCCCAGTTTGAATAATTGCCCAGGTGAAGAATGAAGTCATTTCGAATGGCTCAAATCTGAAGCTATTGGATTAGATTGCTCTGGTCAAAATATTTTGCTAAGTTCGGGTGCCTAGATGAGGTCGTCTCCCACTAAATTTGGTATTTTCTAATATATCCAAACACGTATATATTCAGCTTCTTTTAACCTATGGCAGCTGTGTGGCAATGATAATAGATTTTTTATGGTGCTTATTCCACAAAAGTTACTTTGTTAAGGCAAGTTCGCTAAAATGCTTTACCTCCCCAATTGAGTGTGTGATCGTAGGTATTCTCTAGAAAAAATCATGGTTCAACGCGAACAATGAACATGGAGCGTATGAAGAACCTTTGCTGAATACTGCTAACATTTCTCATGTTTCCCTCGGGTCTCCTGAATAACTCGAGTACGTCAATACAACCCCGTTTACTCTAGTTGAGGCATCTCCAATTATTCTGCAACAGTTAGTTCTTGTACATTATTTGGAGAGCCAGAATATGGCACGAGTCCCTCTAGCAGCGCAGATGAGTGAAACCGAGATATTGTTAATACTAAATGCCTGTATTGGGGGGACGTGGTTTTACCAATTCAGCAAACATGCTTTGCTTATTCATAGGCTGCCTACATCGATAATGAAATGATTGAGAATTTCAATTATGAATGGCCTACGCTGAACTACAGATTATACGATATTATTTGCCTTTAAAGTCTGCAATAAACACCTGAGTTGTTAGTTACAGAGCAGTGGTGTTTTGCCATTCAACCTCAGGCTTGTGTTTGTTTGCATGTGTTTATGGTTTGTTATTCATATAGGTCACTTTGACAAGAGCAAGTTATATGTAAACAGGGATGACTGGAAACCATGTCCTGGAAACCATATCCCTCCCCTGTGATGAGACTTAAATTATAAAGGAAACGTTTGGCGTTGCATAATCTATTTTGTATCTTCACTGTATAATGTGGAGTTCGTCGAAGGAATTCCGCTCACGAATTGTTTAACGTACGGAAAGAGAGCGTGTAGTGTCTTCTTTTTTTCCTTTGTGAAGGAAACTGTTTTGTAATATTGTGTCTTCTTCGCGGTTCCTGTATGAAAACACTTTCCTTTAAGTAAAAGAAAATAATAAATGTGTATTTTTTTAACTTCACTTTATCGGCTACATATTGCACCATATTTGTTTTGTAGCAAATTTATGCAGAAAGACATAAAAAAAAGCATTGTCTTTTGAACTACGTAGATATCTGGCGTTTCTGGCATTAAGCTGAAGAGCTTTTGCATTCCATCCGTAAACCATGATAATTATTAATGATATAAAGTGGTGAGGAAGCAGAGTTACAAGAGTCGAGCTTTTCTTGGCGTTGTGTCAATCATATTGATTTGTTCCACTAGTCCCTGTCATTAAATAACTTCCATAAATTTGTGGATTTAGAAATGAGTTCTCTGATGAATCAGAAACCATCTGTCATTATATCGCCTCAGCGGCGTTGTCGGCTTGGTCTTGGCCTACCACCTCGGTGGCAGGAGTTAGAGATGTGTATTTCTAGTGATAGAAGTTCACTCTTCACTCTTGACGTGGTTCGGAAGTCACGTAAAGCCGTTGGTCCCGTTGCTGAATAACCACTGGTCCCTTGCAACGTAAAAACACCATACAAATAACATTTGAAATTACACTTTGACCGTTAACAAAAAGTTGGTAAGAAATCTCGAGCTACATATGTAGTTATCGTGGATGGTAAATCATATGTTACTAATATGTCAGAAAATGAGAGTTCTTTGTAATAGTCTTACGACAGTGAAAATGGAAAAGTGAAGATGTAATCCAGGTATCGAAAGCTGGCATGAAAACTTACATTTTTATTATTTAATGCCTTAATTTTGTTTTTTGTGCGGGTGGGGAGGGAATGAGGGGTTTGTCCACATGTGCCGTGTAGTGGTGAAAAATGTAGTTGTTTGTTTGAAATTCCATTCACGTGTTTATTGGGAAGATAAGTCTGTCCACACACTAGGTTTTTAGCTCTCGAAGCTTGGTTCTTGTTTATGGGACCTTTTTGTGTATGTGTGGGTTTTTTAATGAATATTTCGTATCTCTCCCTTTCTGTATTGCAAGCTGGTCAGGTGGTTCTTAAAAGTTCGACCTTATTAACCCTCTGTTCAAGAAGAATCGACACACAAATAAGTCTCTTGCTTTGTTACTTTTTCTTAGCGAAACATGGTCGCTTGACTTGTAAAGCCTGTCATTCTTTGTAAGTAAGTATTTATTCAATTTCTAAAATAAGCTTTCTACTCTTTTTAAGGGAAGGATGCAGTAACTGGGCAAAATCCGACGCTCAAATTTCATTTCACGGGAAGGACGCTTATTCAGTTTAGGAAGTCGTTGTGAGTTATTATTATTATTTTTTTTAAGAATGTGTTTATGCTTGTTTGTTTATCCTTGTTTAATTAAGTAGTAAGAGGATGAATGTGACAATGAA
Organism: Macrobrachium nipponense; assembly: GCF_015104395.2. Taxonomy (NCBI): domain Eukaryota; kingdom Metazoa; phylum Arthropoda; class Malacostraca; order Decapoda; family Palaemonidae; genus Macrobrachium; species Macrobrachium nipponense. Next base: position 72,513,750 of record NC_087212.1, on the reverse strand, counting down.
AGTTATAATGCATTTCTGTCAGGAAAAACGGTGAATTGTTACATAAGTGTCTGCGCCTAGGAGAATATCCTGTGACTGTGATACCGCTAAGACAAAGATGGGGTGATGCTAAAACAGAAAAAATAATGTGATGAAATTAGAGTGGTCACTATAAATTTCATGTTTTGCTTTTGAAGATAGATTGTGACTTAGGTTAAAAAAAATGCAGATTTCAGAAAGACGGAATATATACTACATTGTAAGATATAAAAAACGAGTAATCGTACAAAAACTTCCGGAGGCCTGCTTTTATGGTGTCAGGGAGAAAGGGAATCTAAGGCCTGAGAAGCTCGTCGATTCTTGAGCAGATACACAACACAGCCCTTTCGCCCCTGTGTCGCTTTCGTTATCAGCTTCTAGGATATTAAGGGCTTTCACTTCTAACTGTTTTTCCTCCTTCTCGAGCCACATCAGTAAACTAAGATAAATGTCTTCATATATGCTAAACCTTCTTTTTTAACCACTTTTTCTACATATTTCCACATCTCTCACGACAAAACATTCTTACACCACATACTGTCTGTTACGTAGGAAGTTCATCTCGGTAGCTTCAGCCTTTTTGCCGTCATTGACATTTAACACACCACTTCCATAACGGATGAAGGCTCAAAAATATCTTCATAATGCCCAACTTGATTTCCATAAACAGTTAAAATCACTCTTGCACACACCCTGGTACCTTTCTTGCTACACTTTTCCTTGACTCGCCTTTCCTATTCTTCCATCATCCATTGTATTTCCTCTCAGATACCTACTTAATCAACCGCTTTCATTTTCCAGCACTTATAGTAATTAAACCTTACTTATCTTACTTATACTCAGTTTGAACTGTACTTTATCGTGGTTGTTGGTGTGTGTAGTTTCTTTCCACTATCCCCAACCATCATTGTATTATCTGCAGACATCAAATATTCTGCAATATTTTTATGACTCGTATTCTTATCCCACCACTTTGCATCTACATTTGCTGGCTTTTATGTGATTTCTCTCACCACTCATCCGTGACGATACTATAGAGAGCCATGGAGTCATGCACCCGTTTCAGGCTAACTGTTACGACAAACCAGTCATTCATTTGCTGTCATATTCTTGCTAGAGCTTAATTTTCATCATACAACTTTTAATTGCTCTCAGTAACTTCTATTCCCGCAAGTTCTCAGTACCCTCCATATTGTCTCTCTAATAATTCTTTCATAAGTTTTTTGATCCATGTATACCTCTCTTACAGTTTTTTTCCTGTAGTATCAGACTTCTCACATAACTTTTTCATTACATATAATAGCTTGCCGATGATGCAGTCCTTTTGGGTGAAGTAAAGTCTCCACCTATGAGAAATGAAGCTGCCCTCAGCCTAAGTCGTGATTTGCACCGGATCAGTGAGTGAATGGTGTAGTCGGTTGGATAAAACGAAAATACTGTTCATTAGCACCTCCGGCTGATTTTCCACTCCATCCTCCCCTTCAGGTGAATGGGACTCTGTTGAGTTAGTCTGAAGCTTTAACTATTCTAAGTGTAACTTTGGACTCACATCTTGCTATTGTGAAAAATGTAATGAAAGCTTCAGCAAATGAAGCAAGAAAAGTAGATATTGTTCGTAAGACTTCAGATATTTAGAGCAGTGATAATCTGTGCTGCCTGTTTTAGGTAATTTGTCCTTCCTTTACTAGATTACTGTTCTCCGGTGTCGATATCTGCTTCCGCCAGAGATTTGTCTCGTTTAGACAGAGTGGTTCGTGGTGGTAGGTTTCTGTTTCCTAATATTATCAGTTATGACTTGGACCATCGATGGATGGTCTCTTGCTTGTCACTTTTTCAAAAGTTGTATTTCAACAGAGATCTTTCACGTTCACAATTGGTCCCTGATTCCCCTTTCCTGCCGAGAGCAACCAAATTCGCTGAATAACAGCGCCGATATGCAGTCAATGTGCCTCTCTGGCGAACTTCTCGGTTCCAGAGGTTCTGTATTCCTCCTCACAACGTTGGACTGTGGAACAGCCTCTCCCTGAGGATGTCGTGCAGTTGGAACTTCGGAAGATCAAGCGAAGATATAATGCATTGCTACCCTAATACACTTCAACTTTTATTTTAATATTTTAGTTAAATGTGTTATTTATTTATTTATTTAATAACTGATCTTTTCTATTTGTATTTCACATTACCTTCTGTTACTTCTTTCGAATGAACACCATATTCTCTGGAAGCTTGAATTTCAAGTCAAAGGCCCCTGTGGGCCCGTTCCATATAAATAGGGTTCATATTATGAATGATAATGATAATTATAATTTGATCTTCACATCCATTTCCTTGTTGGAACCTACACTGTTCTTCCTTCATGAGCTCTTCTGTCATCCGTTTTACTTTCTCAATCAAAATCTGACTGTTCACCTTTCCCTTTTCCTCCTCAGTAACAGTGTGCCCTATGATTCTTATACTCACGTCCAGCACCTTCACCTGCTTATAATGGAAAAGCTACTCCTCACCTCTTCCAGATGCATGCATACACACACACACACACACATATATAAATATATAGATTATCATATATATATATATATGTGTGTGTGTGTGTGTGTGTGTGTGTGTGTGTGTGTCTGTGCGTGTGTTTGTGTGTGTGTGTGTGTGTTTGAGTGTATGGATTTGTTCATTTTTGCACGTAATATAAGGGTAAAAATCATCCATTCTCTTATTTTCTTATTTTATCTTATTTCAGGAAGGAAAACGTTTACGATGTCAGTGCTGGATAAAAAGCATCTTCGGCTCTCGTATTCCTCAGAACGAATTAAGAAAATAAAAGATGAATCCTAAAACATGAGACATCTCAAAAACTCGCTATTTTTGGGGGAGAATCTCGTTGTAAAGACTCCTTGTTCCTTCCCATGCGCCCGACGGCCCCTCGTTTGGCTGTACGCCAGGTATATACTAAGAGAGAGAGAGAGAGAGAGAATAAAGAGTTTTTACGTTTCGTATCCCTAAGTCTTATAGTTTCTTTTCATTCTGTTGGTTTTATCTCCCAGACGTATTTTCTAGAGGAACGGTGGTGAACAATTACGCAACATCACTTCGACGGTGTTGACAGCAAATGTATTTTTTATTTTTACAACTCTCACGCAGGATCGCGCATTTTCTTTCCCATGTTATAGAAATAGATATATATACTATATTTTGTATAAATTTTAAGTGAATGTTTATGACAAATTCTCAAAGATATATATTTTGTATAAATTCTAAGTGAATGTTAATGGCAAATTCTCAAAGATAAATATTTTGTAAAAATTGCGAGTGAATGTTAATGGCAAATTCTCAAAATGCTTTTGCTTTCTTGGAAACAAGTTTTTTACATTCGAAAGCAAGATGTTCTCGATTGTTGGTATTGATTCTAATGCAGGAAACTTGGTTACTACAATTTACTGGTGTAAAATTTTGATTTCATCTGAACCTTGGAGTTTCTATAACTTCGTCCCCCAGGTATATCAGCCTCCTTCCTCCAACGTCACACCTTTCTTCAAAAAAATAAAGAAAAATAAGTGAATAAATAAAGATTGGAAAGAAGCCCAGTTTTAGAGGGCTTCCAACGACATTACTCTTGTTAACTGCTGTATCTCATCGGTGGACGAAGTGATTGGTTCCAAAATGCTTCTAGATCAGAGGTCATTTAACGAATTCTAGAGTAAAACTGTTTTATTTATATTTGGTCAATTTTTTTTTTTTAAATTATACTTCATATTTATTATTTGTTGCCAAAACTTATATATATGATTATATATAGTATATATATATATATATATATATATATATTAATATATATATATATATATATATATATATATATATATATATTATAAACGTAAGGTGTGAAAACATTTTACATGGACTTTATAAACATTACTTTTAAATTATATAGACTCTGCTTTTTTTTCCTCTTATTAAATTTATATTTTTAACTAACACATGTTTCTGGCATCGATGGATGTAAGTTGGTGCCAGGCAAATCAGTGATCGAACGCACAAAGGCCAACAAAGAGGTGGCCTGCGATTCCCCACCTGTTTTTTGACTGATATTTTGAGAGCCCCACTCTCTAAAAGAATGATGTTTTTGTGTGGTTACACCGATTTTTGCTATGTCTATGAGATTAGACTATTGTAGGGCAGGAAAGCTCAGAAATGGAAATGAGAATATAGGTCAAACTGTAAGAATTTGCAAGTAAAGAAGAAGGCGAAGAAAATTTAGTAGCGCCAACCTTCTTATATTTTTGTAACGATTCTTTCGTCAGTGATGTATAATTGTCGTGAATGACGTGAATAGTGGGAAGATTTAGTATATGTTTTTAAGATATGTGTATGACCAGAACCAATATTTCACCAGAATTCCTGTTTGTATAAAAGCTCATTCGAATTCAATACCCATCACTTGGGAGGTCGTGTTTAATTACGACAAGTAACAAGTTCTGGTGTTGCTGAAATCATAATAAATTCGTCCATTTGATGCTCACTTGTTTTAATACGGTTCGGAGCTCCATGTAGGAAACTTCCTTAAGTGTTTAATGAATATAGCATGTTCCAGAAGTCGCCTTTTTTTTAGTTTTCTGTAAAAGAGCACAATTGAGATGCCTGTTTGTCTGTCTGTCCGCACTTTTTCTGTCCGCCCTCAGATCCTAAAAGCTACCGAGGCTAGAGTGCTTCAAATTGTATGTTGATCATCCAGCCTCCACTCATCGAGCTTACCAAATTGCAGCCTTCTAGTCTCAGTAGCTTTTATTTTATTTAAGGTTAAGTTTAGCCATGGATCGGGCGTCTGGCACGTGCTTATTCCTTACATTGCAGAAGTTTTTATTCTAATACCGAAGGTCGATGGGAAGGCCAACCCAATGCCGTTGTCTAACCCAGGCCTGGAAATACGAACACGAAGGAGAAAGTATGGTATACTCTACGAATCACCAGAATGTATTTTGATATGATTTCGGTTTTGTCTCCTCTTTCCCGTAGCGATCATTGATAAGTAGCTTTTGGACATTAACGCAGGGAAATAAATACAGAGCACCCACTGGGAATTACAAAGCAAAGTACAAAGCAACAAGAAAACTCACTCTCACAAGATCTTTTGGGTCTCCAGGTCCTCTTTGTGATCCATTAATGCTTACACCAGTTGATTTTTTTTTTTTTTTTTTTTGGCAAAGAAAGCTCAGTTTCCCTTTGCTTAGCCAGCCCGCGGAGAGCTAAACTGTAGTCTCCTCGAATAAGAGTTCTAATAAATGCTGTTGTTGCCCCAGGAACTGGACGAAATTTGCATCGCCGTTGGACTGTGCAACAGTCTGCCAGAGGAAATCGTGCAACTGGAATTGCAGAAGTTCAAGCGAAGGTACAGTGCATTACTACCCTAATAATGTTCTCCTTGCATTTTAATACATTTTTATCTATTTGTTAATTTACTCATTTTTTTCCATTTTTAACAAGTGGGATCTCTTCTTTCTGTATTTCCCTTGACCTCCTCTTACGTCTTCCTAATAAACACCATATTCTTTGGAATCTTGAATTTCAAGTCAATGACCCCAGTAGGTTTGTTCCATATGAATAGGTTGTATCATCTGAATATAAGAATAATAAGAATGTAGAACTAGAAAACTCTGTTTCTGTTAGAGGAGATGATTGGTTAGTCTTGCAAGATGCATGTGTGGGAACAAATGCCCAACCTCCTCCCTTACCCCACAAGGAAAGAAAGAAACGGAAGAAGAATATCATGTCCATAAAGAATTAACAAATATTACGGGCAGCACATTGAAGCTGTCAATAGAAGACGCAGATTCGGTTGTGTTAAAAGCAACAAAGCAACTAATGCTTCATACATTACTAATAGTTATTCTATCTCTCTCTCTCTCTCTCTCTCTCTCTCTCTCTCTCTCTCTCTCTCTCTCTCTCAGGCTGAGTAGTGGATCGTGGGAATTAGGTATGGAAAAAATGACGGCCCCTTAAAAGTTAGCCTACGGAACGGGGTCATAAGGACACATTAACGGGGTAATGCGTGCGCGGAGGCGTTCTTAATTACGCACCGGGTGATATACTTATGGAGCAGGAAAAAAAGAAGAAGAAAGAAACGAAAAAGAAAAATAAGAAAGCCCCAGACATGGAGAAGCAAAGGGAGCCAAAAATAAAGTGTGTCATATAAGCAATGAGAGAGAGAGAGAGAGAGAGAGAGAGAGAGAGAGAGAGAGAGAGAGAGAGAGAGAGAGAGAGAGAGAGGATATTGCAAAGTGGTTGGAAAAAAAAGCCCTGCACGCATTGATGCAATGCAGCAGAGATGGAGGATGAGGAAGGCGAAACTTTGAGTGATGCAGCAGAGGTGAGGGAGAGGCGAAGATTAATGAAGAAACCGCAAAAAAGGGAGTTAATAAAAGTCAAGGTGAAATGTAATAAAAGTCGTAGAAACCGACAGAACGAAAAAGGAAATGATCATCGTTAAAGTTGCCGTTTGTCGCTTTCTTTGTCACTTTCGGTATCGGAAAGGAGAGCCTGGGTATATTTCAACCTCCGTTTGAGATATCAGGGTGTTGAGATGGTTCTACTCATGACGATGTTGGACGTTGTTCGAGTCCCACCAGAATTACCGAGCTTCTTCGTTAATTGAGTCGTTGCCTCGACCATATAGAATCGCAGTGGGTGCTAAATAGAGTTGTTACTGTAAATCTTCAGTGCTCATTATTTCTTGAAAGAGAAGACATTCAGCTCTTGACTTGAGAAACAAATTTTTTTTTTTCTTAACACAAAAGAACACGTTTGTAAATAGAAAAAGAAATGGTAAATTGTTTTCCGTGAGGCTTTTGCTTGGTTCAGGTGATACTTAGTAATTGTTCATCCCCACCGAATAGGCCACGAATATCCCAATTCATAGTCTACGATTGCTTAAGAAAATTGACGAGAGTTTTATTTACACTCGATGATTGTATAAAAAACGAACAACATTCCTTTTCATGCATGAAAGGACAATTAAGTGACGACAAACTTTCCTGTTATTGAGCACGGCCTTAATTCAAGAGTACTCAGATCTTCATAATCATTGAAAAATAAACTGCTTGTCAAAGTGGTTGATTTTGTAAACTATTTAGATTACGTCCGAAAGGAAGTTTCATCAGCGATTTGATTTTTATCTTTATTTTGTTCTTTTGGGAAATTGTGAATTTGATAATCACTCGACTTTCTTCAGTGCTCACAATGCCAGTTTTCCGATAAGTCGTTTGTATATGAGTGCATTTTTGTTTATGATTTTAGCAGTTTGCAAAGTATTATTAGCATTAGGAATACGGAATAGTGGTGCTCTTTAATTAAAAAATGATGTAGTTCAGGAGCAAAAGAAGGACATTTACGAAATTCACACTATGGAGATGATAATTAGTGAATATTTTGAGACCAGTTACAGCTCGCGGAAGTTTTATCAATATTCCGAGACTTGACGGTATCATTGTCATCATTATTATCGTTATCATTGTTTTTAATACTCATAATGAACGTGGAGTCGTACGAGGCAATGAATCTTTTAATAGGGATAGAACTTGAAGAAAGGTTGTAAATTACATTCGTTAGCAGATCCTTACTAAATCAGCGTTAATTTGTCATATGAATTAAAGTGATTACTAGTAAAGCGTTTGCTGACCTGAGAGAGAGAGAGAGAGAGAGAGAGAGAGAGAGAGAGAGAGAGAGAGAGAGAGAGAGAGAATCATGTAGAATTAAAGATGTTGTACAAACATAATAGAGAGAACTTTATATTTGATTTTTGATGCATGGAGATACTTTTGTAAATAGAATGTCAAGTGTAAATAGATTCATGATCAGTTACTTCAATTCTTACAAACCTTCAACATAAATAACTAGCCCTTGTGAATAAACAAATTTAGTTTGTTACATTACCCAGAAACATTTTGTATACTTGTAAATTATAGCGATTGTTTGATGAACTGATAATTAATTCTTGCTCTGTCGAAATTTTTGCATTTTTTCCCGTATTCCTTGGTTTGTTAAACTGCATTCCAACTCACTGAAAAGGTGTTGTGAAATGGAATATAGCGGTTTTTTGTTTCAACTGCTTCAGGTATCTTCAGATTATTTTTTCTTGTACTTGTTTAAAAAAAGGCAATTAAAATTTAGATAATTGTAATACTTATTTATCGAGTCAACTTATATGCGGTAGCGCCTCAGTGTCGTGGTCAGTATGGTCTTGGCCTGCCACCTCCTTGTCGCGAGTTCGATTCTCGGGCATTCCATTGAGTGGTTAGAGATGTGTATATCTGGTAATGGAAGTTCACTCTCGACGTGGTTCGGAAGTCACGTAAAGCCGTTGGTCCCGTTGCTGAATAAACATTGATTCCATGCAACGGAAAAACACCTTACAACTTCTATGTGGATTTGTGGTAAGCTCTGACTATGGATAATTTTATGTTTGGTGGAAAAGTGATTAGTTAATCTGGAATATATTTCATTGCCATATTTGTGTTTCAAAGCAAATGTTTCAGAAAGTTAGTTTTTGGGTGGAAGGATCAGTTGCTGATCGATTGACACTGCGTGGCGTCGTCCCTTTTTTGGTAGTTACTGTTGTACAGATTTTCTTTCCTCTCGCGTATCTTTCACGAGATAAAATAAATGTTGCCGGAACTCATTTTTCGTTGCGACGTTGCCGAGTGATGCACTAAGTGCAGAGTTTGGAATATGATTTTTAGATTCATGTAAAGGTGTACCGTTTGTATGGTTGAAACAAATGTCCGTTAGCGTCCTGTCATCAAAGAATTTTTTTTGTGCCCCAGATTTATTTTTCTGAGTACTTTAGGTTCCGATTTAAAATCATGTTAATCTTGTTTTTTTTTTTTTTTTTTTTTTTTTTTTTTTTTTTTTTTTTTTTGTTTTTTTTTTTTTTTTTTTTTTTTTTTTTTTTTTTTTTTTTTTTTTTTTTTTTTTTTTTTAAGTGTATTTGACAGTGTAACGCAGTGAATAACCAACAACTGAATGGTTCCGAATCACATCTGTAACTTCCGTGCTCTGAACCTTACTTGAATCTTACATCAAGTTCAGTCAGTATCTTATAGGTCTGAGCAAAGGTTCGTTTGTAGCTTCCTCAAGTTATCCCTTTTGACTGTGAAAATACAACGCTTCAGATATATAAGATATCATTAACCTCTGCCAGTGGAAGTCTGAAAATTACCCTGAAATATCCTAGTGCTTTTGGAATTTTTCTTTTTTAATTTTACGATATTGAAAGATTTTCTTATTTTTCAAAATTTTACCGAAATTGAAACAAGACGAACCACTTGAAATAAAGAGAGTTCTTGTGTCGTGAATATGTAACTTTCTTAGAATTTTTTTTAAGGAGGGACCACTAAACATACATTTATATCGTTTTCAAGGGACCCTTTTTCATACATGTGTTAGTCTCTGTAGAACTTTCATGGTGGAACCTATACTTCATTTATTTGTGATGAAGACTTCTGGACACCTTTCTCTTGAGTTTTGAGGTCCATGCACGGCCATCTGTTCTTCAAGAATTCCAGTGGGAGAGGCATTTATTAGCCCCGTGAACCCTGGAAGGACCTTTATAAAGAATAATCATCGTGAAGATATTAGTTACACAGACCTCACGATTTTCTGCTTGCCTGTTGGATATCTTAATCGCAGTAAATCACTGAGAACAATATACGTATAATTGACATATATTCACTGGTTGGATTAATTCAGTTCTCCCCCCCCCCCCCCCCCCCCCCCCTCCCCACCCGTTTTTTTTTTTTTTTTTTTAACTGTATCTGCCTTGTTTTTGTTTTGAATTGCATCTTTTTAGTTTAATCTGATAGGTTTCTTTTTCCTGTCGTTCCTTGTAACCCTTAATCTTAGTATGTAAGTTTCGGGCTTTGTAGTAGTTCCTCGTTGGACAAGTGGATTTCGCGTTCGGTTACCAATCCGGTGGTCCGAAGTCCGTTTCTCGGCTAGGCCAACGTGGAACCAGAGAAATCTATTTCTGGTGATAGAAATTCATTTCTCGATATAATATGGTTCGGATCCCACAATAAGCTATAGGTCCCGTCGCTAGGTAACCAATTGGTTCCTAGCTACGTAAAAATATCTAATCCCTCGGGCCAGCCCTAGGAGAGCTGTTAATCAGCTCAGTGGTCTGGTAAAACTAAGATATACTTAACTTTTTTGGGCGTTGTAGTAACAGTGGAGTAAGCACATTTTCCAAGCATTATTGGAGTTGAACTGAAGAACGTAAAAGAATATCTTGTGATTTGAAATTAATAATATATGTGCTATTGAAAATGTTTCTCTCTCTCTCTCTCTCTCTCTCTCTCTCTCTCTCTCTCTCTCTCTCTCTAAAGACATTCCTTGCTGATTAACGGGAGGTTAGGGGTGCCTATGTGGCTACACAGATAGGTTCAACTGCAATGCAAACTAGCATTGCAACAACTGTGGTCATCGTCACATGAAAAATCCTGGTTCTCACTCGAATCCTACGACGGCCCTTAAGAAAGTCTCTTCAGCTGTTTAAGAATTGGTATAGAGAACCGGAGGATGCCTTATCTCCTGTGGGTTTACTCCATCTGAGCCCATATTCTCGTGATATTGATTTTCCAATTCTAGGTGTGCGAACGCTTGATTAAGCTAGACGTCTAGTCGGTGGGGATGGCTGGCGGAGGAGGATCTTTGGGAGAAACTTCTTATTCATTAAGCAGCCTTTTTTTATTAATTCATATTCTTTCTGGTATCTGAAATGCTCCTTTCGTGTGAATATAAAATAATAACTTCTCAGTCCATGTGTAAGTTGTTTGTGGATATAGCAATTCACTCGTATTTTCTTGCCACTTCTGTCTATCTCCCATTACTCCCCTTTCAGTTCTTTTTACTCATCATGCACATTATGGAAACAATTCACCTTATTACCTCAACCTTCATATAGGAGAGCTGGTTCATAGGTTATCACCTTGGCTTACAAAGACATTCTCTCTCTTCCTCTATCTATTCTCTCTCTTCTTCTATCTAGTCCGTTGCACAAACTTTGCTACATTCTCTGCATCATCTTTTGTGCGACTCGCTTATTCCCTCATCCTAATTATCTCATGTCCCAAGTAACATTCATTGCAACACATTTTCGTTTCCGTTTATTCTTGCAACCTTACTGTTATTCGCATTTACTGTTTCCATTCTCTTGTAAACTCTTTCAAAATCGTTCGCTAGTTTTTGCGGTTCCTCTTCACTACCCCCAATTGTTCTGTATCGTCTGCTGTCAACAAATATTCTACACTATTCACATCTCATTTTCACCCCACAGCTTTGCACTTAAAAAAATTCAACTGTTCTCTAATTTTTCGCATCACTCCATCAGCGAAAGCACTAAACACTCCTGAAAACCTAAAATAGATTAATTTTTACATGAAACCAGTCTCTCCCCTTTTCATATTTTAACACATGAATCACTTCCATTATGAAGACTTAACTGCTTGCAACAATTCATCTTATGTACCATGCACCGTCAGTTCCACCCGGATACATTGCATCTCTTTCAGTGCTTTTCCAAGCATTTTCCGAGTTCAGCCAGGTTTCTCCCAATTGTTTTTAAATTTCTTACAGTTTCATAAAGTCTTGATCTTACCCCTTCCTGTCCTTAGTTGTCAGTCCTTCCGTCATCTGTCTTACTATCCCCTCTCAGATTCTTACCATATGTCCTCTGCGGTTTAGTTATGCCCTTATCATTCTTCCATACCATTATATTCAGTGATTTACGTATTGCTCTCATTCATTCCTCTGAAATGTTTTCCCTTACACAGGCTCTTTACCATAATTGACAACTCAGGCACACTTTACAACTGTACTGCAGCATCTTGCACGTAATCCCATTAACCTTCTTCAGCCTTTTAATTGCCCTCTGTATATCCTCAAGTCACTTCCACAAGCATTGTCAAACTTACACTAGTCCCTTGTACCCTTACTTCTTCATTCAGTTCTTCCTGTTTCCTATCTTCCACATTTTACAAAGCTTAAAAATATCCACCCCATCGACAGGACAGCATTCACCTCGGCCAGTCTTTGTTTTTATTATTCCGAGATCCATTTGTGACTCGAAATGGCCTCCGCATGTTCTGTAAGTCCAGTTATACCTGTGTTGACCTAAGTCATTACTACACTGCAGCTTGAGACATATGGATAAGGTGGATTAACACCTGGAATCACCTTTACTAAAGGGGGAAGTTGCTTGGGTTTTGAAATATAATATATATATATATATATATATATATTATATATATATATATATATATATATATATATATATATATATATATATATATAATATTATATACTATCCATATACTATATAATATATATAATATTCAGATTCCACTTATTTATGTATCTGTATATCATTGCAACAATATATTTTGTTTCTTAATTTGAAATATGGTTTCTTTTATAATAGAAGTGGGAGGCGGCTAATATTAAATTTTTCATGTATGATTTCCGTAAAATTACTCTTCATTCTACCGTGGCCATTTTGAAAGCAAAATGTAGGAATTATGATATTTCATGCATTTCCGTGGAAATCAAAGTAAATTTCCAGCATCATGACAATCATCGAAATTCCTCAAATGGTCAGGTAGTTTCATAACGTTTTTCAAATGAGGTTGTAACTCCAGCTCAAAAATAATCAATAGCGACGGACCTTAAGAGGGAGTGAATCACAATGAGGCCCTTAAGGCCACAAAGCGAAACGATTGTCTTTTCATGAAGTGAAAATCCTGATCATTTCACTCTGATATCAGGACCTGCGGATATTCAGATTATCGCGAAGGAAACTGCCTTGACTGTAGGTGAGTAATGTGCACCTGGGAAAGTGGTTTGAGGAATTAAAGGAATAAAAAAAAGCCATTCACTACTTTGGAAAGGATAAATGGTTGAGAGTTTTTTCGTTTATTGCTATAAATTGCACTGAATTTGAATCTTGGAATGAATGGACTCGCTGAAAGTGAAACTCATCATGCAAATGCTGATGGGAAATGACTGGGAAGGTATAGATGATAATGCGTTACAATTTAACGAGTGAATGACTAAGTGCTTTTTTGAGTATTTCTTTTGGATTTTGCGCAGAAATTAGTCTCGATATCTTCCGCGACGTCTTAAAATTCAACTTTTCAAAAATTCCTTGTGCCCAATAAATTTCAAAATAGAGAGAGAGAGAGAGAGAGAGAGAGAGAGAGAGAGAGAGAGAGAGAGAGAGAGAGAGAGATACGAGGTGGTGTGCATGCATGCGCTTTTTATTCAGTACACATACGTGGGCGAGTACGAAAATGTGCTATGGTACGGCGCGGCATACACGAATGTGCCCTGTACGTAATATCTACTGACTTCCTTCAGACCTCATTCCTCATTGTTCGAAGGCTGTGTGCTATTAAGGCAGGTGCTACCTACCGGATTCCGAGTGTCTAGTAACAGTACTGCATTCTCGATTTCTTGTATATAAGCCATAGCTGGCTATACGTAGGCCACATGTATGGATAGGTTATGCTGATAGTTCTTGATGTCATTATAGAGTGATTTTCATCTGTATCATAACTGACCCGTTAAAAAACATAGCCCCCTTCATTCAACAAGCTGTAATTTCCGGTTAAAGTTTAACTTTCCCAGCTTAGCCTACAGTGCCACGCCCTACTTGGTCATTTCATGAGCGAATACGCCTTAACCTAACTTGACATAGATGCCTGGACGTGCCTTAAGATTCTATTTGTTCTAACCTAACTGTCTCTAGCTGAAGGTACTTAAGTACTGCCTGACTGCGGAGTCCCAGTTGGCAAGGGAATGAGAACCGACTCCTTAGCTAATTGGTCCACTCCGAATTCTGAATGGCCGTAGTTACATAAATGCCAATGTTTTGCATCACTCTCGATATGAGGATTGACGGTATGCAAGCTCCTGGATTCATTCCTGAGCGTAGCAAGGCCTGTGAGCATGGATGCCGCAAGATCAGCCTCCTCGCTCTATCTCGTAGTTGGAGTAAGCCAGCACTCGGTATTTTTTGTCTGATTTTCCATTCATATTCTGCCGTTCCTCGAAAGAGACAAAACACTCTGTTATACGAGTTTTCTTTAATTTCAATGTGGAATTATAATCATCCTACAACCGGATTTTTTTTTCTTTTTAATAATGTAGAACGCCCTCCCGCCTATTCGTTGATATGCTCACTTACAAGTGACTCAAGGCTGAAAATTGAAAACAAAGTATTAAAGCTCTATTTTCACTTGTGTGCAGACGCAATCTCTCGCCTTGGTTGAGGTTAGGCTTTTAGTTATGGCACTCTTTGCTACCCGAATTAATATTAATACTGCTTTTTTATACAGTAAAATATGATGCATGTGGTGATTAGATTTCTGTTCAAAAGTATTTATGCAAAGTGGTATGAAATCATCCTTATAGTTTTGTCGAATGCTCCTTTACAGCATGAACAGAATAGAAAACAACGTCGCACCATGAAGAAAATTCTAGAAAGTAGGAACTTCGCTTACTCCTAGTAAGTATGTGCAAATGAATTGGTATGAAAAATTTTCCATAAGTTTTCAACGTAAGGAAATTGCAAGAATCTGTTTATTTTTTAAGCTGAATTATATTGAAACCTTTTTTATAGAGATTCAGTGACTATGGAATGCGTGCGTCCGTTGAGGTCGGGGGCCGGTTTGTGTTACGCCCTTTTTAGTATTTCAGTTAACTTTTCACTTTCTCATAGTATTGTATGTGAGAATTCAATTCACGAGTAGTTTGCAGAACATGTGACGCCGTTTATGTAAATAACATTGGAGATACGTTCTCGGTTTTGACTGTGCTCAGAGTAGATCTTCTTCTCATGTTTTCTTTCACCTTGTAGGAAATCGTTGAAGTTAAGCCTCGTGACCCAGACGTTATATTGGCCGGATATTTCTTATGAATATTTCGTTTGCCAAGATTTTAAAGTGTAGGAAATTGATGAATGGGTACTACGCATCGTTCCTCATACTTCAATACATGCATGATGCAATAAACTTATGGGAATAAAATAATTGTGATTTGTTTTTATTTCTTTTCTTTTTACTCTTTGTTAGAGGATTTATTCTAGAAGTTGGCACCTAGCCTCTTACACCTTATCACGCCTTAGCTGTGGGCAGTGACCTATTGTGGTATAAGGCCGACATAATTAAGGCCAACCAAACCAATGAGTTACACACACACACACACAACACACACACACACACACACACACACACATATATATATATATATATATATATATATATATATATATATATATATATGTATCAAACATGTTTTGGATGAAATTACATAAAGAAGTAAATAATGGAGAGGATTGCCGTAAAATGGGATAAAGTATGATGGCCTTATGTTCAAAAAACGATCCCGAGCTAAAATGTTAAAAATCACCATTTTGACTGATTAAGAACAAAATCTCTAGTTAACGGATGTGCATTTCCACAGAAAGTATTTTGAGTGACGGCAATTTGGAAAACTACTGAACTGAGACACTGATGAATTACATTTTTAAGTGCAAAAACCAAGATCATGTTTCGATATGGTGTTATATAGGCTTAGTTGAAGAGTGGCTCGGCTTGAGGAAGATGGAGTTGTAGTCTTGAAATGGAAGAGTGATTGTCGATCATAAACATTGTAAATAGAAACAAGTAATCTATTATCACATTTTTAAGATCGACTTATTGCTCTGCTGTATGAAGGGTTCTTTGAAATCGTTAGGAAGGAACTGAGGAATTGACTTCCCTCTCTAGTTTCATCACACATACTACAATGGGAAGTTACATGGAAAATGATTTTTCATTTCCTCGCCACCCCGCCCCCCCCCCCCCCCCCGCCCTTTTTTTTAATGGTTGAGCCTAATCCGTCAACAGCCAAAGCTTTTTAAGAAAAATGGAACCTTGTAATAAGTATCAATATCTCATGAGCATAGGTGCGCGCGCGCACACACACACACAGGCAGGAAGTTAAATAGAAAATGACTTTCCATTTAACTTACATATATCATGTAAAGTATATATCGCGCGCTTGTATAAGCTTACACAAGTGGCACAGCAATAGCATGAATATGTAAATTCATGTTTAAAGTTCTGTCATTGGTGAGTCCATTACTAGTTCATGTAACTACGAAATACTTGCAAGCGCAACTATGAATGAATGAGAACTCAGAGAATACTTTTTAATTTCTTCCAAGGTGGTATAATATCAACGGGAGCATGGCTTGTATAATAACATCTTTTTGTTTATAGGCCTTTTTGAACTGTAGGGGAGGTGATAGAAATAGATCATATTGACTCATATTTTTCTCTATTCGGAAAGTGCTTCAATCAGCAAATATGCAAACATTTGCCATTTTGATGTAGTTGTTCGTTTATTTTTTCGACTTGGACATTCCGTTTGCAAGTGTTTCTCTAATTTTTCTTTCTTGAGGGACTTGGAAAGTATATCTAGAGAGTATTTGTTTCCATAACGTTAAAAACTTCGCAATGTCAGTTGATTTACACTGTCAACGAACAGACTGTAATTTACTTAAAGGCAGCAAATTAGTTTTTTGAATTTACATGTGTTTGTGTGTGTGTATAGGATTATAATAACTAAAAATGTGATTAGTTTATTACACATTATATATATATAATATATAGATATATATATATAATATATATATATATATATATATATATATATAGATATATATATATATATATATATATATATATATATATATATATATACACGTAAAGTCTACTTATAATTTTCACCAGATGTATAATAATTGTAATAGCTACAATGCCCTCTTCTCGAGTCCTTCGCGCTTTTTTGGATACGCTTGTCACTACAAAGCCTTAAGAGTCAAGTACAAGAAGTATGAAGAAATTCTGATGCCCGGTAGCGGGAAACAATACCATAATCACGACGAGATTACGTTGCCGACCTGACCATAATCGGCGTGAGTATGGTATCGCGGATTCGTTTCCCGCTACTGGACATCATAATTGTTATATATTTCTTGCACTTGGATCTTTAAGGCTTTGTAGTGATAAGTGTATCCAAAAAAAAACAAAAACAAAAAACAAAAAACGTGAAGAACAAGGAGTTGAGAGGGCATGGAGGCTATTACAATGACACACACATATATATACTGTTGATGTGCCTTAATTATTCCTTTAATAATTTGTCCCCGGTTACCGTTAGCGACTGTGATAATTGACCTATCTGCTTGCAGGTGTGTGTGTGGTTCTCTATATTTGACCTTCCTGCTATGACGTTAAAGTTTAATTTTAGTATTTTTTGAGATAAAGACTTCAGGGTTCAAATACGTATATACTATATATTTTTTTATATTTCTAGGTGATAGGAATTTCGTATTTTACATGGTGGAGCCAAGGATCATACATAATGGTCAAAGGTCGAAAGGAATTTAACCTAGGATATAACTTTCGAACTACTATAGACTTTCTAATCTCGCATGCATATCTTAATTGTACTGTCAGGTTAAGATCAAGGATGTCCTTAAAAGTCA
>NC_087212.1:72456160-72491160 GCF_015104395.2 Macrobrachium nipponense | reverse complement strand
CAGTTGACTCAAACCCGTAATTCATTTTCTTTCACTGGGTTTATATCGTATGATCGATAAACAAAAATCTTGGGCCACTGTTGATGTCCAAGGTTATTTTTACCTTAAAGATACAGGTAACACCTCTGGATAGCAATCATATTATGTATATGTGTGTGTTTATTTATGTATATATACGTACATACATATATGCACGTACATATACACTGCTTTTTCAATTTTTGCTGGGATAAGCTTAATCGCCACAATATTCTTATATTGATTCATTCCTAACTGAAACAGCACTGGAGTTTTTTTTTTCCGAGTGAATTGTGGTAGCCGCATGTGCACACACACACACACACACATATATATATATATATATATATGTATACATATGTATATGTGTAATTGTATGCGTATGTACATGTTTGTTCTAAAACTTTGGAAATATTACGTCACGCAGTGGCGAGAATGCTGTTATTTCCAGCATTATATGAGATTGAATCAAATGTGTGACATGAAACTATTTTGCGTGAAGTTTGGTATACATACATCTAGAAAATGCTAGTGATAAAGTGGCGATGGGATAAAAGATGTACGGTATAAAAAGGTAAGTTGATATGAATAATCAAAAGTTTTTATGATGGAAACAAAGGATGTGTTAGAATGTGTGCATGGGAGATTTGCTAGTGGAGTGAAATTGTTGGTCTTACACGAGAGTGTGGTTCCTCGTTAGACGAGTCGGTTACGTGCTCGACTACCGATCTCAGTGTCCGGGTTCGATTCCCTGCTCTGCCAACGTGGTATCAGAGAAATTTATTTCTGGTGATATAAATTAATTTCTAGATGTGGTTCGGATCCTACAATAAGATGTAGGTCACTTTACTAAGTAACCAATTGATTCCTAGCCACGTAAAAATCTCTAATCCTTCGGGCCAGCCTTAGGAGAGCTGTTAATTAGCTCTTGGTCGAGTAAAACTAAGATATACTTGACTTAAACGAGAGCGTCTGAAATCTACGGCGGTTAGGTCTTCTTTCCGGGAGTGAGTGGTGTTGGAAGTCAAAGAAATGACGTAAGATGCAGGTGCTAAGTTGTGTGATAATGAAATAGGTCATGAACGGAATGTGGAAAATATCTGTAATTTGCAGATGCTGTAGTACTCAATGGTGATAGGAAGAAAAACGATGGAAAGTAGTAGAAGATTTGGAAGGTAGTTGCGAGAGAAGAGATTTAGTTCATGTGAGTAAGAGGTAAGCTATGAGTGCCTATCGAATCCTAAGAGATGGAACAATTAATGCTTATACATATGGCATGAAAATAAAAGAAGTTGATTTATGTATGTAGGTGGTTGCAGGTGTAAATGATGATGGTAGTATAAGCGAACAGGTGAGTCGCAATAAAAGTAACGTAAATCAAATACATATCATTCGTAAGTGTTCATTAAAGGGGAAGGCGAGAGGTTCCTTTATTTAGCGCTCAGGAAGTGAATGCGACTCCGACCGGTGTGTCGTCCTTCCGCTGAAGCCACCACCTGTTGGGGGTGGGGCGGGGGTTGTATGGTACAACGTTAATAAATAGATGATATATATATATATGTGTAATATATATATATATATATATATATATATATATATTATATATATATATATATACCTTCTGTCATGGGAATAAAGTAATATGAAATATAAACAGAGTATAGTGCCCTGAGAAAAATGAAACTGCAGAGTACAAAATCAAGCAAAGTCCGTGTTTCACTTTCGTCTTGGCCATACAGGGTTTGTGTGCATGTGTATGTGTATATGTATAAGTATATTGTATAATATATATATATATATATATATATATATCGATATATATATATATATATATATCATGGAACTATAAACTTGGAATGCACATGCGCGAAATCGCCGTGTGCAGCATGGCGCCATTGCAAAGGGTGGAGAGGGTTTTGTATCATAATGCCCACCTCGCCAAATTGGAGTTTAATCTCTTAATTTTCCATGATAATATCTTGTCATCTATGTCATTTGTTGCATTATGTTTAAGTAAATTTAGTGGGTCACATTATTCAATCTAGCAATTTCTGTTTACATGATAATACATTTAAAATAGACCTAACATTATCAATATTAATAAGACTGATATTGATAAGTGATCGGTAAAAATGAATTATTTTGTATCAACAAGTGTGTTTCTTTTTTTGTACTAATGAGGACTGACATTAATAAGTGGTCTGTAATAATAAATTATTTATATCAACAAGTGTGTTTCTTTTTGTAATAATGACTGATATAAGTAAGCAATAAGCATAAGTCAACATAATTACAATTCAAGTCCATTTTGTCATGGTTATAGGGTTATGCACTACCTAGGTTTTATCACCTTGCTCTCCAGTCTGTGTCACTTAGGGATTAACCATATCACCATAACGCAATGGACTTAATTGTAATTATGTTGACTTATGTTTATTGCTTACTTATATCAGTCATTATTACAAAAAGAAACAAACTTGTTGATATAAATTAGTTATTGTTACAGATAACTTTTTAATGTCAGTCTTTGATACTTAGAAGGATATTAAATATAAGGCATTCAGCAGGCTTTAGTTGTAAAATTTATTACACAACCCCATGGCAAAGACATGAAATCACTCGGTCTCAGCACATGATTAGTTCTATTGTATGAGACATATAGTACATGCGTCATTGGGTTCATGGGAAACTGCTTTAACAGATGATAAGTATATTAAAATTTATATTAAAAAATTTGGATCAGTAGGGTAAAAAAGCGAACCCAGGTAAAATGCAATCTGGATATTTTTACTGAAAACACGGCAGTGCCGTATTTTCTACACGCTTAATTATATACATTTAAAAGGGATTTTCAAGAGCTTTCCAATGAGCCAATATTTATTAAAATCGGTGAAAAATTAAGGCCGACAGAGTGAAAAAAGCGTCTGCAAGACTGTCCTTTATTAGCTAATTCAGCGTCTTTTCCACCCTTTACAATGGCGCCGTTCAGTGATAATCAGCGTCGATACATTTATACACGCATGTCCATTCCATGTTTATTGTTCCATGATATATATATATTATAGAATTAATATTATTTAAATATATATATATATATATTTAATGGATGTATGTTATATAATATATATTATATATATATATATATATACAATATATATATATATGTATATATATATTTATATATAAATATATATGTTGTACTCTTACAAGTAACACGTGAAGATTGTATATCAAGAGCCAGCAGGAAAAATGAAAAGCAGCAGTACCTGCTACTGGTACTGGTACTGCTGCTTTTCATTTTTCCTGCTGGCTCTTGAATATTATATAAATATATATATATATATATAGATATATAATATATATATATAGAGAGAGAGAGAGAGAGAGAGAGAGAGAGAGAGAGAGAGATATATTATATATATATGATATATATATATAATTATCTCTCACGGCCCTATATATATATATATATATATATATATATATATATATATATGTATATGTATATATGCAATTTTAATAGCCACCATGCCCTCTTAACTTCTTGAGCAAAGAATTCAAGAAATTAAGAGGGCAATGTGGCTATTACTAATTGCATATGTATCTGGTAAAAAATTGACCAGTATGTGCATATATATTCTATATGTGTATATATATATATAGATATATATATATATATATATATATACATATATAATATATATTATATATAATGTATAGAATATATATATGTATATTATATATATATATATATATATATATATCTTTATATATAGAATGTAGGGGTGTGAGATATATTTTGATTATCAGTATTACAGAAATAACTTTTATATTTTTCTTTTTTACCACTTGTACGTGACGAAATCTTTCCCACCCGTGATATCTTTCTTTTTTCTTCAATCTTGACCATAATTTTTTTCCCTTGCTTGATGTATTTTCCCCGAGTAGATATCATAAATGGATTTATTGACCACACGCAGATTTAAGATAAAAATGCGACTCGACAAGTTTTCAACTGTCTTTTATCTTTTCGTTCATAACTGACGTTGCAAGAGATGTTGGGGAGTGGGTTTCAAGAAGTTATTTTCTAAGTACTCCAGTAATCATTTCCATCACCAGCCTATATCAGTGTGAAGACGCATATATTTTTGTGATACTTTTATCATTTCTAGATTTATTTGAGTGCTTTTCTTTATTCTTATGTCCTCAACATTTCCTATGTTTTATTTTTTTTTTCTTGACATGTGAGAGGAGTTTGAGTGTTCTTCCACTGAATTATAAGGGAATATAAATAAATAAAAGGAGCAGAAATTTCCAATCGAGTGTTACTAGATCTGCCACCTGCTAGCCTGACGTATAGCATACACAAATATTGCAGATGGATTCGTACGCTCACATTCATTATATTTTAGAACTTTATGTTTCAGGATTCATTCGTCAGTCGTCATAAGTAATAGCCTGGCGTTGAATGCTTAAATTGTGAACAAACATTAGGATAATGAACAAATAGATTAAGTTTTTATTTATTCCTAGTACGATATGCATTCGTTAGCATTTATCTTTTGTATATTCCTGGATATTTAGAAATTAATTGTCCTAAAGTTTCTGTTCGTTTTGTGTTTGTGCGGTTCCCTTGTCATTAAACATCTGTTACATCTGTTACTTGTCGTTGCACTATGTAGGTTTTAGTTTTCTGTAAAAGAAAACTATTGAGTTAGCAATTTGTCTGTCCGTCCGCACTGTTTCTATCCTACCCCGGTCATAAAAACTATTAAGGTTAGAGGGCTGCAAATTGGTACTATGTTGATCATATACCCTCCAATCATCATACGTACCAAATTGCAGCCTTCTAGTCACAGTATTTTATTGAAGGTTAAAGTTAGCCGTGATCGTAGGACTGGCACAGCTATTGATGCCAACAACACAGGCCACCACGGGGGCACGGCTGAAAGTTCCTTGGGCCACAGGTGAAAGTTTTATGTGCCGTGGCGGAGAGTTTCATACAACATTATAGGGTGGACAGATAGCTCGATTACGCAGAATAAACTTCGGTGGTTTTTTTTGCTTCTCTCATTTTGAAACGACTGATACTGTGACTGATGTAACATTGGGGTGTGATGTAGAGGCCCCCTCGGAGCAGGAAACACGTTCTATCCTGTTCTCGGAAAGGCCTCCAAAGTAAGTGAAAGCACTTAAGAAAACAGAATTGATATCTCGTTCAAAGGAATGGGAAATTCGTATTGGAAATCTCTAGGGGATACATTTGCACCAACTATTAGCACTAACCGTCCTTCTATGTTTATTGCTGGCGTCAGTGCTATATTTTTCACGCATGCTTTCAGAGTGAATAAATTCCAGTATCACTTTAAATATGTATTCATGTCACAGGCTATTCGCCGGATATGTAGCCCCAACTTTATGTCATTAAAAATGTAATATTTCTAGTGAAAAATTTGAGCAAATGGCATTAACAATGAAATATTAGTTCATCATTAAATTCTCTTTGGGTTTACGCATATAGAAACTATGATAATAATTGTTCTCCGGAAAAGCTTCAAGGAACTGTTTAATACTATATTAACATTGTGTGTGTGTGTGTATATATATATATTATATATATATATATATATATATATATATAATATATATATATTATATATATATATTATATATATATTATATATATATATATATATATATATATATATATATATATATATATATATATATATATATATATATATATATATATATATATATATATATATATATATATATATATATATATATATACATTACTCGTGTATATATACATATACATACACGCATGCGCACTCGCGCTAGTAATTTTATAGTAAGTTACAATATCCTCATTGGTAAGGAATTCGCATTAGCTTGGAAATAACTAACTCAAAACGGGAATTATATGTAACTCTCTCTACCCTAAATTACAATCGAACCTATGTCTTTTTTTATTTTTCTGGCAGTAGGGTGACAATGACCGAACGAATTCTGGTCTGGGCAAGAGGCCTTATTAGTATATGAAATTTCCTTTTGGGTGTAAGGTATCCCTGAGGCAAAGTCAGTTCGATTTTAAAGAATTATATGTGGCTTGATTTTTGAAATCATGAAATACCTAGTTTTGTATATATATATATTATATATTATATATTTATATATATAATATATATATATATATATATATATATATATATATATAATGTAATATATAATATATATAAAAACGCAAATTTTTATAGATTATGCATTTAAAAGTTTTTATTTTTGTGATTTTCATTTTGACATTGATCCTCAGCGCACAGTAGTTCAGTACTTGGCCTGGCATTTCAATCATTTCTTTATAGGAAAAATGACATGAAACCGTTTAGTGTTTTTCTGCGCTTTGGAGTTTTTCTTCTCGGTCTTTGATGATCTCGCTCTCTTTTGTAACCATCCTTTATTTTCTTAATGCCCAAGTGGGTTTTTTTAACTGTTGCTTCCATTTTTTCTTCAGTAATTTTATTTCTTCTGTGCTTTTCTTATTTACGATTGATTATCGTTGCTGTTCTTTGTGTCTCTTAAACTGTTCTTTATTATAATTATAAGCACACACTGTGTCTTCCGTTCGCATACGCAGTAATTATTTTTTCTTCATTTTAATGTGTTCTTTCTTCCCTTATATCGTAAATATATTAATTTTCTTATTTATTCGTTATCGTTTAGAATATTAAATCCGCTGGTACTTCTTTTTATCTGATGAGTAATTCTTGTGAAATTCTAGCATTCCTTCCACTTCTGATCTCCCAACACCTACCTAGCCATAATGACTTTTGTACTACCTCATGATTGTCAGAGCCACTGTCAGCTCCTCCTTATAATTTATAATTATTATAATGTCGATAACTTCATTATCTATTTGGTATTTTATTCGATTATTATATGAGTTACGTGCTTCTTTATTTAACCTTTTGGTGTAGAAATACATCTCTTAATACCATTTCATTTTTTCGCAAACGATTTTTTTATGTTCATGACATAGATCATTTTAGCCATGCGCTCTTGGAATAATAAAAAAACACATTGACCATCTTGGCATTACGATTGTATTCTGCTTAATCATTTTTCTCAAATACTGTATTTGAAGGGTTTTACGATAACTACCTTGATCCTTTGGTCCTCGTTCTCTCCAACTTCTATATCGCTAAATGTTACCATTTGTGATCATTAAAGTATTTAAAGCCATTTCAATCCTTATTTCCAATTCATGGCTTGAATCTTCTATATTCTCCATGTACTATCACTCAACAAAACCTAATTCCTTGATGGGTTAACACATCAATTCTACCGAGATACAGTATTGCCTACCAGTCCAGTCTACATTCCTTTCTTAGCCGCCCCCCCCAAAAAAAACAAAAAAAAAAAGAAAAAATAATAATAAAAAAATTTTTGCATGGTAACTTGCGAGTAGTCTTCATTTAAGGGATTCATATGTTCATTAGATCGATTTGAGATTCTTTAACATTTACTGCACCCAGCCACCCTCTTTCTCCGATCTTGGGACTGACACGATCTCATTAACTCCTCTGCTTATGTTAATACACACACACACGCACACATATATATACGCACACACATATATACGCACACATATATATATATATGTGTGTGTGTGTGTGTATGTGTGTAAACAATTTTTTCCATAATCCTGATAGAAGGGTTGGCTAAAGTGTAAACCGCATGGATATGCTTGCCCATGACATTAAAAGATAAACACGAGAGAGGCGATGTATGTGAGACAGAACAGACGAGAAACGGATGAAAGTAGAAAGTAATCATAGCAAACGATGCGTAGAAGAGACGTTGTAAGATGTATAAGTATGGTTAGTACAAATTGAATGGCTGTTTTGTTGCCATTTTCAAAAGAATAATGGAAAGTAATCGACTGACATTTTCCCATCTAACTTTGGTGGTGTTCTCACTGCAGCTGTATTTAGAAGGAACTTTGGCAGCTCATCGCTTCCCGTTCTAACAAGCAACAACGCCCCAGTTGGTTTCAAGCATGATTAGTGCGGCACTTTCCATCGCTTTTAACTCGGCATCGCAATGAGGGGAATAATATGCGTACTTCAAAAGTTTATTTTCAAAAATAAATTGTATTGCTTGCGTAGCCCGAAAGAGGGGAATGCAGCGTAGCATCCCGTGATGTGTGGAGGAATTTTGATCTTTCGTTTTGTTTGGTTCCTCTGAATTTGTTCTTTTGCTACAGTGAAAATTTCGATAACATCGATAAATTCCGAACTTTAGTAAAATAAGACAGAAAAAACTCTTGGTTGGTAGCTATTGAGGCTTCTTCTGAAGGCGATTCAAACTAGTGTCATTGGGAGGAGCAAATCATAGGAGTATAGGTAATGTATATTGTATAATATACATTTTGACATGTGTGGAGTTTTTCTCTCTTTTCTTTACACACTACAGCTAGCTAGATGATTCACGGCTTAGGGAATACGCCCATATCGCCAGAACCTATAATATTTTTTTTTATTAATTGACTAAACTGATGTTGCAGCGGTTAGAGACGTGCTACCAGATGTAGTAAAAGGCCGGGGGATATTTTAAGAATTATCCTTCTGAAATGGATTATTACTGAATAAGTTATTAACGGCGTTTATAATTCAGTGATTAGCAATTAGTTAAGAGACCAATAAGCTAATGGTAATTGATGGAAAAATAATCGTGCTTATATAACAATCCTACTTTATCGAATTACAGTTGTGTGCACTGGAGGAAATTGCTTCTCAGTGTCAAGGATGGTATAGCGTTTAGCTATAGTCGAACTAAAAGGAATTTTTTATGTGTTTAAAATGAAACCATTTATGGGGATTGCACGTCTGCGTGTAACATCAACAACAGAACTAGGGTTAAAAAATATATAATATATATATATATATATATATATATATATATATATATATAGATATATATATATATATATATATATATATATATATATATATATATATATATATATATATATATATATATATATATATATATATATATATATATATATAGATAGATAGATATAGATAGATAGATAGATAGATAGATAGATAAACAAATCATATACATATTGCATACATGTATAGTATATGCTTTTTTAATCATTTTTAGCAATATGGGCATAATTTTTAATCGCCATAATGACGTCTCAACCTCTTGAGTTCTTCACACTTTTTTTGGGATGCCCATATCACCATAAGTCTTTTATCCAAGCTGGGAATAAATGGAGAAATTTTAACTTACTGTGTCAATACTAGCTATAAGCGCGTGAGATTCCAACGACGTAGACTAGTTTAATAGTTTATATATATATATATATAATATATTAATAGAATATATATATAATTAATATATATATATTATATAGATATATATATATATATATTATTATATATAATATAATATTATATATAGTATATATATATATATATATATAGATATATATATATATATATATATATATAGATATATAATATATATATATATAGATAAATAATAATTATATATATATTATGATATATAAATATATATATATAGATATATATATATATATATAATATATATATAGATATAGATATATATATATATATATATATATATTATATATATAGATATATAATATATAATATATATTATAGATATTATATAAGATATATAATATATAGATATATATATATATATATTATATATATATATAACCCACTATATATATATATATATATATATATATATATATATATATATAATATTATATATAATATATATATTAATATATATATATAGGGGAAGGGGGAGTAAGACGGACCACTTCTTAAGAAAGGAACGAGTCTGGAAAACACATTTATATAATTTTGTGAGGTTTTAGGAGTTGTGGTGGTTCTTTGGTGTGTTATAAGTACAATACTCACCCTGGTCATGGATTTTGGATGAAAAGACTGAAACACGAAATTTTCCCCCCAAAATTTTTTATTGCAATAAAAAAAAAACCTCTTCCTCATCATCTTGCATTCCTGCACATTGGTCATGTGCCCATCTCTTGCAAATGGCACAATAAACCCTCCCTTCACCTCTCAGAGAATTACCAAATGTTTCACTGCAATACAAGCAAACAGTTGAATCTCTCTCACTGTCACTTTCATGAACCCAGGATGGTCCAGCTTTTGCTGGCTGTGTTGTTTTTTGCTTTATCATGCTTTTGTTAGGTCGGTTTTTTGGATGCTAGAGATTCTGGTTTCCTCTTGGTTACTCTCTCTTTGCGCTTCTTTGCTAGAGTGAGTTCTTTTTCATTTTTCTTCCGAATTTCTGACTCTAGCTCTTTCTTATATGGGGATGCTGTCATAATAAGAGCTCGCCCTTGAGACCTGGGTCTCTTTTTTTCGTGCAGTTGTAGCCACCTTTGGCAAAGGAATTATTTCCTGGGGTGAACTACCTGGCCTGAACAAGTTCTGAGTCATATTGCTACAGGTTCAGGCACAGCACTTGGGTGCTCTGGTTCATCAACTACTTCCAGTTCAGGTTCATTCTCAGTGGTCATGATTGGAGGGGCAACTGGGTCGTCCGGATCCTCCTCTTCCTGTTCACCATTTAATGGAATATCTGTGGGGTGGGCAGGTAAAAAGTCAGCTTCTCCGAAGACATGCTTATTCAATGGACCAATACCTGTTTTCTTAAAGCCATTAACGGCTGCGTTTGGAACAGCAGCCTGTAGATAGGCTTTTCCAAACAATGCGCTTAGTTTGTAGATGGTCACCTGCCTGCCAGGATTGTTTCTGAGGAATGTTTCAATAGCCCTCACATAGTAGGTATTCAGTGGTTTCATGAAGGAAACATCCCGTGGCTGCATTCGGTGACTACAATGTGGTGGCAAAATGACAATCATGACATAATTGTCCCTGGCAAGATTTATAACATCAAAATTCTTTATGTGAGTCATATGGCCATCCATAATCAGTAATGCTGGATCATTCACTGATGACTTGGTGTGATCTAGAAAGTGAAGAAACCATTCAGTAAAAATGGAGAGCTGCATCCACCGAGATGGATGGCATGAAAATCCAGTTGCTTGAGGAGCACCATCCTTCAGTTCTTGCTTCATGTGAACTCGTGGAAAGATGAGGAAAGGTGGAACAAACTGGCCCCCGGCAGACATACAGCAAACTGCTGTAGCTAAAACTCCCCTTTCAGCAGAAGTCAGTGCAAACCTGTTTTTTTCCCCGTAGACCGAGGATTCTTGTAGGCTTTGTCTGCACCGTTGTAACACCTGCCTCATTGACATTAAAAACCCTGTGTGGAGGAAAGGATTGCTCTGCTTGCACAGAAGATAAGATGTCAAAAAACTTGTCAGTTTTTACCAGATTGAAACATCTTGCTCGAGCAGCAAAAGTTGTTCTGGGGTTGGCATTGGGGTTCGAATTGCAAGTTCTGGGTGGCGCCGTTGGAAACCTAGTAACCAGTCTTTACCAGCAAGTCCAACCTGGTTAGAAGACAAAAACAGGTGCTGTAATTGGAATAAAGGCAAACCCCTATATGTGTATCATACTAGGATGCAAACTAAACATGAAATGAAGAAACCTGTTTTGTAGCAAGATCTCACCATTTTGTTAAATTTGTGGTCCAAAGTCAAAGGTTAAGGTGAATCAGTGCATAAGTCATTCAAAAAGGTTAAATTTTCAGAAAGTGCTATAGACAAGATAGTTCATTTTGGAATGTGCTAGACAGTTCCTTACCTTTGTTGAACCAATTGCTATCTTATTTTTATCTCTGACACGGCGACCAAGAGTAGTTTTGTGCACATTGAATTCTTTTGAGGCTTTTTTCAAACCCATGTTTTTTTTTCTCTCTGACTGCTGCTATTGCAATGTTCATTGCTGCCTCATTCCATTCCCCTCTACCACTTACTCGCACGTATTTCCGGGGCATCTATACAGAAAAGGGAAAGAAAATGTTAAGGGTGAGGGGCAAGACGAACCCCATGGGTACCATCTTACCCCAAAGTAAATATTTGATCTCCAAAATTTGCAACAGAACATCCAGTATTGGTATAGCAATTTATGGCACATACCTATAATATATACACAAATGGGCAAATGCAGCATAAATAGTAAGTCATTATAACTAATATGCCAATGCAAACAATCCAGTATCTTACCTTGTGCAAATAACATCAGCAACATGGAAAAACATAACTTTAACTCTTGAGCGCACAGGGACTACTGAGCGCGAGCTGCGTGACATCTGCCTGCAGATACATCACTTAGGATGACGTGAACGACATCTAACGGCCGCAGTCTGAGCCTTGTCCTTTCTGGTTGGGATTAGATGGGGATTCCATCTCACCCCATGGGTCCGTCTTACAACCCCCACCTTTCCCCATATATATATATATATATATATATATATATATATATATATATATATATATATATATATATATATATATATTAATCTTTTTTGTAATTACGAAAAAACATATTTGTGCTGTTCCTTAATCAATAACTGATCGGCGCTTGGAAACAAACGAATGAAGAATTCCCAGGAAGTGTAATCTGCTCACTTTTACTCAGGGTATTGCAAAGGTTATTCAGGGTGTTGCAAAGGTTACTCAGGGTGTTGCAAAGGTTACTCAGGGTGTTGTAAAGGTTACTCAGGGTGTTGCAAACCCTTTGAGCGGGAAAACAAAAATACTGACCAAAGGAGACAGTGAAAAGCCCAAACGTCTGCATTGCAAAGACTGAGTGAAAAATTATTCCGTTTGTCTTCATATATTTTATTTTGTGATTTCCCATTGCATTATGTCATACCTGTCTACTGTAATGCAAATAGAGGCTAGAAATCTTGATACTGTATTATTCACTTTTTGTTCGCTAGGTCTATGGAAGTTTGGAAATTGGTTCTAGCTACACCCACTTTTTAACATTATACCTTTCCTCTATTTTAGCGTTCTTTGTTCCATTTAGCTGTCTGTCCAGCTTCTCCAGCTATTAGCTTTGTGTAACATTGGGTTTTTCTCATTCATTTCGTGGGCCTCTTTATCCCTTTTTCATTGTCGAAAGAGCTGAATGGGAGCAAGTGCCTTAGTTCTTGGCTTTAGAATAAGCTTCAACCCTTCCAACCCAGGCTGAATGCATCCAATACCCTGACTGGGCAGACTTTGTTTGCCAATTAAAAATAATCTAAAAAAGAACATCAAAGAAGAAGATATGGTCACACATATGATTTTTATAAAATTGAAACATTTTTTACACTTGCCTGTGAGAGTCAAGTGCTATAAAAAGAACCGTGGCAGCTAAAGCAGTAACTGCAATCATCCCAGACTTTGAAAACGACACGCAGTTTTATCCAAAGAGTTTGAAAAATCGAAGTGTAAAACCGCAATGATTTAGAATGAAAAATTAAGTAAACACTGATCTCAATATTTTGGGAGCATTTCAAGATTCACAGCTTCAGATTTGAAACACTAGAAATTGTACCGTAAGGATTTTGGGGCACCAGTGGACTCACTTGTTATCAGTAGACCAGTTGGTTGGTTTCTGATTTTTAAATATTATGGAGATGGTTTAGTGATACATCCTCCTTCTTTCCTAGCAAAAAGTTTACATCTGTTGGAAATAGAAATAGAAAGAATTATCTCCCTGTTTCCTTTGTACACCTCAGAGTACAAGTACATTTTTTTACAGTTCCCCATTTTGAAAGTACATATAGAATTACTACCCGAAGTTGGAGTATCCTTAGTACCATCCTCTCAATGAGCAATCAAGGATCAAAATTTTCCACAACAAGCATTTCGGAAGAACAATGAGTACTATCTTGAGTAATCAGTAATATTAATTTATGTATTTTGAAAGAATCGAGATTACTTTACTGAACATTCTGGGCGAAACGCCATTACTTTACTCAATATTTGGAAGAATGGTAACATCAAAAACATCATTGTGGATTGGGTAGTCAGCAGTACTATCCAAAGCATTTTGGACGAATCCAGCGCAGTGTTTTAAAGGCTCAAGAAAAGTATCCGCACCATTTTGAAAAATATTGACGTGTTATGCAGAACAGTTTGGAAGAATACAAGTACTCTCCTCGCCGTTTTGAAACAGGCGAAAATATTACCCTTGCATTGGAAGAATAAAAAATTCTTTCATTGACATTACAGCAGGTTGTATCATTATTTTTCTTTGTATGGAGTTTGTCCAGGAGGTAGTTACTGAGAATGCAGGTAGTATTGAAACTAGGAGTGAAAAAGTCGGCTGGAATGTTTATTTTTCAATGAAAAATTTGAGGGTTAGGATAGTATATATATATATATATATATATATATATATATATATATATATATATATATATATATATATATGTGTGTGTGTATCTTCACAAGTGGTGTGTGAATGTATGTATGTATGTATTCGTACCCTTGCCCTTATTCTGCTTTGTTTGTTCAAGTAAATAATCTTTGCCATATTTTTCTTTGCTCTTTTGAAGATGGTCTCTTTGTTTCCCGTTCCTTGAATTTACCTTTAAATATTGATGTCCACTGCTTCTCTTTTCGCTGTAAGATTTGTTTCCTAATGAATTCATATCCAATTCTTTGTCCTTTGTCATTTAGGCCTCTTTTATTTCTTCTCAGTTTTACTACTCACTATTTTTTGTGACTCCTTTCATTTAGAATTTAACAGTTTGCTTTTCTTTCCCAGCTCCGTCATTTCGTCTGTTTTTTCCAGCTCCCTACTTTCTTTTCTCTCTCTATTGCCATCTTGCATTTTTTCCTCCCCGTAGTTAGGCTTCTTTCTTGATTTCCTCTGTCTCTTTCTCCCTCCCTCTCCCTCTCCTTCTCCCTTTCTCGCTTCCCTGGAACTAGGGGGAAATCTCCTGGCTTCTCCCCTTTATGCAAATTTCCCTCCTCCACTTATCTTTACTGCGGTCATTTTTTATTTCCTATTCCTTTGTTCTCCGGATTTTTACAGTTTGAGAAACCTTTACATTCGTCGCCTTTTTCTGTATTTTATGTTTACCATCCATCTTCTCACGGAATTGCTTTACACCTAATTGGTTTTCTGAACGGAATTGTACTTGTTCTTATATGAGTGCGTTATTTGGCGCGTATCTTATATGCGTGCGTTTTGTGGTGCGTATCCTTAATTAGGTTTTATATTTGACACTTTTTATGTAGTACTTTTTATTTGTATTTTTCCCATTCACCTCATTGGTCTCTTGTTACATATCGACTCAGATTGCTTGTGCGAGACCTAGATTAAACTCAACTCAGTCGTTTGGTATTCCTGAAATTATGTTCGAATTTCTCCTCTCTTCTCTCTCTCTCTCTCTCTCTCTCTCTCTCTCTCTCTCTCTCTCTGACACTTTTCCATCAGGTATTTTGTACTGGTCCTTATGGTGACCTTCGTCTTCATTCTTGCTTCCGTATTTGTCACACCACACGTCTGTCTGTCTGGCTGGTGCGTCTTAGTTGACGCAATTTGTTCGAGGTGCTGCTGTGTCATATTGCTTCGTTCTGCAAAGCCAGTTTCAGTTTTCTGTAAAGGAAAACTATTGAGGAGAAGGCTTTGTCTGTCCGTCCGCACTTTTTCTGTCCGCCATCAGATCGTAAAAAACTACGGATGCTTGAGGGCTGATAGTTGGTATGTTGATCATCCACTCTCCAATACTTATCAAACACCCTAAATTGCAGCCCTCTAGCTTCAGTAGTTTTTATTTTGTTAAAGTTATCCATGATCGTGCATCTGATAACGCTATAGGATAGGCCACCACCGGGGGTTAGCTGAAAGTTTCGTGGGGCGCGGCTTATACTGCGGTATTCGTTTTACCAATTACTTGATTGAGCCGTAGAAAGTTCGGCGCATGTTTTACTTGTTTGCTATTGGATGCAGTAGGACACATGCATTCACTATTATGACTAGCAACTAATGATAGTAAATGCATCGTGGGTTTAATATATTTCTTTGGATTGCGACTGTCCACTAAAAGAAGTTCAGCAAAACTGAAAATTATTATTTTGGCGATTCAAAATTATTACTGATTTTTATAGAAGTGCTTACACTGTTACTGTCGTTGGTTCAAACTTCCTTGTAAAGGCTGGAGATTTTATTGTGTTCTGTCTATTTAATACGTTAGACTCGATCTCCAAGTCCCTTGGATGCTGTAGATTCCATAAACTTCAGTTTGGCTTTCTATTTTCTCTATATTTGTTGGCAGTGCCGATCGGGTAAAAAGTGGGCTCTTCGAATTAGATGAAAAGAAGCATACGGGTGTAATTGTTAAACCCAAGTTTAATAGATGTTTGTGGGTCGACGTTAGATAATGAGCCTAGTTGATTGACGTGAATGAGAGGCCCTTGGTGGTACAGGTTAACTTCCAGAATTGTGAGAACAGAAAGGTCAGCTAGGTGCTCATTTGATAACCTTTAGAGGACGGAAGGTAATAGAATAGTCCTTATGAACGGCCATTAATTTTGTGTTAATTTATGTGCATATCATTATGAAAAAATATTATGGAAAATGGCGTTCGGAGAGTTCGAGATCAGAGATGACTCGTAGCATCTGTGAGACGAAACAGAAGCATTCCCAGTCTATGAAACTGCAACACGTTGCTTTCTGAATAAACCACCCATTACATTGGCAAGGGGAATATTCCTTTTCTTATACAACTTGTTCACCATTTTAACACTGACATATGGAAAGCAACATATTTATTATTTGGCTCCTTTTTTTTTTTTTTTACAATTCGTAAAGAAATTGTATTAAATTGTACTAATTCCAAGAGCAGTTTCTGAGTGACAAAGTACTTTCCACCCGTATTAATATGATTTGTTTTATGACCTGGATTCTCGAAGCTTGAGAAATGACATAACGGCTGTTCGGACCGATTGTATTTTGTTTAATCCCATGTAAGGCAATTTGTGTCAAATTGGAATGACCGGTTCCGAGGGTGCAATATATGAAGCTACTATTTTTCCAAGACGAACTACTTGCGTAGTCTTTGTTTGTGAGTGTAGTCTTTCAAAGCCGCATTTCCAAGGATTAAGTACTTATGCAAATTGACTTACAAGCATTCTATTCCACGTACGCGCTCACGTGCACTTTACTTAATGAGAAGGACTCCGCTCACAATCGTTCGCTCGCCGAGATGTACGCACTGACGCTGGGCAACAAACATTCCCCTCCCCTCCCCTCCCTCTCCTCTCCTCTCTCCTTCCTCCCCACCCCTCCCCATCCCCATCCCCACCACAAAACACACACACACACACACACATCCCCAGCAGAAGAGATTTCCCCTTCCCTCCTCTCAATGCTAACCCCCCCTATTTTCCTCTCTCTCTCTCTCTCTCTCTCTCTCTCAACCCTTTGAACTAGGTTGCTTAATGTTTACGTCGGACGAGGATGTCTGTTCGTTGTCTCGAATGCAGGATATTTTGTGATATTCTTTATTATAAGTTGTCCCTAAGAGAAAAGGCAAATGTTATAGTTTCTTTTATACAGCAGCACACACACACACATACACACACTCACACACACACACACACACACACACACACCCGACTCCCCATTAATAAATAATCAATGTGTAGTCAGTCTCTCTACCCTCTTCCTCCTCTCGTTCACCCGCCACTGGCTGCTGGCTGGCTGCCGTGGCTGGGTTGGTTGGTGGCTGGCTTCTCGTCACCTCTCTCATCTCCATAATTCAGTCCATTCTCTCTCTCTCTCTATGAGTCCGAACATTTTAAACGGCTCTCTCTGTCCCCCCCCCCCCGTCTTCAGTCCTTTAACATTCTTTCGCATCCCTACCCTTTTCTGTATCTCATCCGTTTGAATATTTTATTTTTCTGTCCCTTCATCTCTTTATCATACAATTTAACATTTTACGTCTCTCTCTTCTCTCTCTCTCTCTCTTCTCTCTCTCTCTCTCTCTCTCTCTCTCTCCAACTCTTGACATTCTGCACCTTTCCATCTGTCGCTCTTTCGTTTCTTTGTATCTCTCTCTCATTAGTCTCATTATTGTCATTCTCTTTTCTCTCCCTTGGCGCTCTCTCATTTCTCTTTCTCATCAGTCTTGAATATTTTACATCTCTCAGTTCTAAATCCCTCCCCCCCCAAAAAAAACACACACACACACACACACACACACACACGCATAGTTGCGTAGTAACTTTTAAGGTTAGGTATTTAATTCTTAAATGCACTGTAAACAACATTTTAGGTCTGTATGTTTTTTTTGGCAACTTACGTTTTACATTTTCTATCTTTTCTCTATCTGCCGCGTTTTCCATTTCTGTTTGTTATTTTGATCCTTGGCATTTTTTCCCGACCGTTTACATAGCGTGAACACACACACACACACACACACACACACACACACACACATATATATATATATATATATATATATATATATATATATATATATGTACATGAGTGTGCAAGTGTATGTATTAAGACAGATTAGTGGGATAAGAGAAAAGCGATATCATATTATTCGAAATGGATGAAATGTGGGCTGTGGATAAAGACACTGAGGTGGAAGAGGTAGGTGAGGTCATAAGGACAGCAAGGGTTGTTAATCTCCAAGGGAGGAAAGGAAGGAGGAATAAACTCTGTAGGTGATGGAATAAGGAAATAAAAGGATTGGTGAAGGAATCACTCGTGAAGTCAATGTAGAGAGACAGATCGATGAACGAATGGACTTCCAGACTTAAGAAGTTATTGGAGAGATGCTTTCAGAATAAATGAAGTTTACGGTCGACAAGGTGACTACTTCGAAACATTTGTTGAATGTGAAGTTGGGAGGTAGAAGTTGAATGATGCAAGAGTGGAAAGGGGAAGTTTAAGGTTGAGAATATTTGTGGAAGTGACTGGTGGGGCTGGAAGGAAGGTAACTTAGAGACTTAATAGGTGAAGCTTCAGTGCTGTCGCCTTATTTCAAGAAGCTAGTCTTGTAAAGCTTTATGGCAGATCAAACACATCTGTTCTCAGTCATATTTGTTTATTGATTGTAAAATTTGATCTCGAATTTTTAAAATTTTCCCAATATATAGCCCCAACACAGTTCCGTAGTAAATGAAGCTGGGCACTAGAATATTTGTCTTTTCTATCAGAAAATTTAAAGGAGACTTAATGTCACCAAGCAATAGACGCCAAAAAAAAAATTATAGTGTTTAACGAGAATTTTCTTACAAGAAAGACTGTCCAAAAAACAGGTATATTTATATATATATATATTATATATATATATATATATATATATATATTTATATATATATACATATAGTATATATATATTATAGTCAGTCTTGCACTAGCACGAGTTTGAAATATTGTGTATATATATTATATATAATATATATATATATATATATATATATATTATATATAAAATAAATGTTATGCATATGAGTGTTTTTATGTGTATATATAGTTATGCTCGAGCCTGCATGTGTTTGATTTATTGTATGTACATGCTACTTGAGAAGCTTGTCAAATGGAATTCAAAGATCAGGCTTCCGTCGTCGTGTATTGCTCCATTAACAATTGATCAGCATTGATTCTCGCACTTTGTCTGTAACCTTTCACATTCTCTTTCACTTACACAAGCTTTTTGACTGTCTTTCCATTCCCCTCCACCTGGGACTGTGACTTCTGACTGTAGCGAGTTATATTACATTGTGTATATAGTATACATTATATATAAGTATATATACATATATTATATATATGTTATATATATATATATATATATATATATATATATATATATATATATATCTCATTGCTATCAAGAAAGAAATAGAAGTGTAACCAACGGACATTTATAATTAAATGACTGGTAATTGATTGCATATCCATACATACACACACACACACACACACACACACACACACACACACACATATATATATATATATATATATATGTGTGTGTGTGTGTGTGTGTGTTTGTGTGTGTATGTATGTATGTATGTATGTATGTATGTATGCATGTATGTATGGATATGCAATCAATTGCGCGTGGTTTACACTTCCATTTACTTCTTGAAAATAATTTTTCTTTTTTGTTCACTGTTTTGTTCTTGGAATTACTTCATCGTTTTCTACATCACGAATGAAATGATTATCAAGAGCAAAATCACTTTTCTTCTCGTTTATGGTTTCCTTCATCTCCATTCTCAGGCTATGATTGTAAGAGCTAAATCACATTTGGGAGGAACAGTGATTGTATTCGCTCCTTTCGGTTGTGTTGTAATGTTGCAAGTTTCATATCCGCCTCTTGTGCATAATATGACAGACAATGAAAACCTTGTGTTGAATTAAATGGCCTTGCATGCACAGCCCGCCCGTCGTTGCCTTCACCAGGAGTGAGCCCTTACTTACCCACTGCTGTACATGGGGTGCCTTTCCCCGATTTTTTATTTTGATCTCATCCCTCGGCCCAGCCCTATGAGAGCTGAAAGTCAGCTCAGAGGTCTAGTTAAACTACTTGGGGTTATAATATATTGATAATAATTCCCCGAACGGATGTGGCTATCCAAATGTATACGTTGACGTTCGGTACTACGTACAGCAGGCTTGTCACCAATGTCATTGTTCTTCAAGGGTATACTAATATGAAAAGAGCAATCTTTGTTTACTATACGGCTCCTAAGTCGTTACCTTTTATATTCAGAATGAAGCGTACACCCTAATGATTTGCCTCACGAGCTCCCTTCTTGAAACAGTGACCTCTGTACTAGCACTGATGTGTAATCCATCCCTGATAGAGTTTGCAGGAGGGTTTACACTTAAACAAAAGAAACACATTAATGCATAAGTACCGGAGCTCAATAACTGGGGACTTTCCTCTTTCAGACACTGTAACAAACACCCTTACCAGTAGAATTATAGATAATGAAACTGTGAGCAGCGTCCAACGTCCTGATCCTGACTGGAGTGATGTTGCCGTCATGTGCAAATGACACCATCCACGGACTTATGATTGACTTTTTCACTGTTATCGTTTACTTGGACTAATCTCCGAGTTGCTAACTCAGTCTTTAAGACTATTTCAGCTATATTAAGTGTTTTAATCTGTGCCAATGAAAATGACCTGGAGGGAGGTTGGAACGTGAGATAATTTAATCTTGCCTTTGTCCTCACGTGAGTAGATCTTGCGTTTTTGGTTAATACTGAGACTGAGGGTACCACAAAGAAATAATTATTTATTTATAATGCGACATTCCAACACAAACACACACACGCACACACACGGATGTATATATTATATATATATAGATATATATATATATATATATATATATATATATATATTATATATATATATGTGTGTGTGTTGTGTGTGTGTGTGTGTGTGTATACTTATGCTTTTGGGGCAAAGTTTTTCCTGTATGCATATTTCGTTGAATTCTATGCTTTTGTTGTTGTTGTTGTTTATATAGTTTTACAATATTTTCTGAATCTTCTGCGTTCTTCCAAATTCCCTTGATGGGCATAAAAACGAAGATTAACTCTTTTGTTCCATTTACTGATAAGCAAAACACCACACAGCTGTTTCGTCAATCGTCGTGACCTCTTCAGAGCGTATAATCGGCTCATTTATTGTTGTTGATTAAGCTGGCTTTATGCCAGCACGAGCTCTTGCTCATAGAGCCCCCCGTAATAATCTGGACATAGCGTCCTGTTGTTTTCATACAGTGCGCGGACGGATATGCAGCGTCCAAGCAATAATGATAATACAATAATACCATAACAATACAATAAATCATTACAATAACATTAAATACAAAATAAACAGTTTATTTTATTTACAGTTATATAAGGGTTGCAATACAATTAAAACTTATCATAAAAACACACTTTAACCTGTGAAAGATAATGAAAAAAAAAAAAAACACACACACACGTGCTCTAGTGGTAACAACAAAACAGAATTATAGGAATACAGGTATACGGATTACTTGGATAGGAGGAGTGGAAAGGTTTGGTGTTTGGGTGGGTGGGTGGGTGGGGGTGGGGATTGGTTGGTTAGGGGAAATGTGTGATTTAAAAGGTGTTGTTGCCATTGTTATGGTTGTTTTTCTATGTTAGCGTTATATGTTGTATGGCGTCTGCTAGATGGGAGTGATCTTTCTGCTTCTAGTTGTTTGTTCAAAGTAGGTTTGTGCAATAAAATGCCAAAAGATTCTGCTATGATTAATCTATGGGGACGACTATGTTCTGTGTAGATATTTGTGTTCTCCAATAGTTCTTGTGTCGTAGGTTTGCGGTTGTGATGGCCTATGTAGTGTTGGTGGATGGATCCATTATTTCTGTGGGCCCGTAAGCGTCTTTTTAGGGTTGTGGAACTGTGACCGACGTGTTTTTTTTTTTTTTTTTTTTTTTTTTTTTTTTTTTTTCATGATGAGAGAAGCTGTCATATTGCGTTTACAGTAAACACGCACATTAACTTGTTCGAAGGTGTTATTCCTCTAGCAGACACCCTACAACATACAACGCTAACATAGAAAAACAACCATAACAATGGCAACAACACCTTTTTTAAATCACACACTTACCCAACACCCCCCCCCCCCCCCCCCATCCAACCTACCTTTCCACTCCTCTTGCCCAGGTAATAATGCGTATACCTGCATTCCTAATTCTGTTTTGTTGTGACCACCGAAACACGTGGTTTTTGTTTTCATTATCTTTCACAAATTAAATTATGTTTTTATGATAAATTCTCATTGTATTGTAACTTATATAACTGTAAATAAATCAAAGCTGTTTATTTTGTACTTAATGTTTTCGTAATGATTTATTGTATCGTGTTATGGTATTCTTGATTAATAATTCATTATATCTTGGACGCTGCATATCCGTCCGCGCACTGTGTGAAAACAACAGGACGCTATGTCCAGATTATTACGGGCGGCTCTATGAGCAAGAGCCCGTGCTGGCATCAGGTCAGCTTAATAAAAAAACAATACGTCCAGATTATAAGCTCTGAAGAGGTCGCGACAAGTGACGGAACGGCTGTGGTGTTGTGTTTATCAGCAAACGGAAGAAATGGTTAACCTTGTTTTTTTCTTTCTTTCTTTTTTTCCCATCAGCTGAACTTGGAAGAACGTACAGGGTTCAGAAAATATTCTCAAACTAATAAAAAGTTGATAAAAAAAAAAAAGCCATAGAATTCAACGAAATATATATTATATATATATATATATATATATATATATATATAATATATATATATATAATATATATATATATATGTATATATATATATATATATATATATATATATATATATATATATATCTAATATATATATATAATGTGTGTGTGTGTAACATACGAGATAGAGTTAAATTTATTGATTTTATTTTTCAACTCTCTCTCTCTCTCTCTCTCTCTCTCTCTCTCTCTCTCTCTCTCTCTCTCTCTCTCTCTCAATCGACATCACATTGTACCAGAGTAAAGCGCTGTGTCAGTGTTTTTAGGCCATGCCCCAAAATTCGGTCATGTTTGACACTTCTTATGCATGTTTTAGCTCAAATCTTTTTGCATTTTGAGAACCATCACCGTTGATGCATTTATGTGCTCTATAATTTTGTTACTCATCGAGAATGTTGACTTAATTGTGTTGGTCTTCTTAAGAAGTCAGTGATGCAATTGAAAAGGTCATTTGTAAGGGTAAGATAGGTCAGTCATGAGGACAGACGACCCGGATGGAAGGTCATGAGTTAAGGAGTTGAGGATTACTGCTGGCTGGTATGACCCCTGAACTTTAGTTTTGTTCTGTTCAATAGAGTTGATAAGAGTTGGTGAATGTTAAAAGTATGAAAGGGAAATTCTGCCTCTAACGGGATGTCATCAAAAACGAAGCCGAAAGGCCAGAGTTCAAGGCCAATGTAAAAAATCTATTTTTCGATTATATCTCTTCATTCTTTATAACGCCTTTGTACGGTTAAGCGTCGAGTGCTGCAGGTGTTCTTCATCTACCGGGTGTAAATTTGTTTGTTTGTGCAATCTATTCTTCGGAAGTTGTGGGATATTCCACATTTGATACGAAGTCGGTGAGTGTTTATGCAGTTATAGTTCCACAAATACTTTTTTCCAGTAGAACGGTAGGTGGGGCCTGCCCTAGTGTCGTCAGGCTATAGATCGCCTCTAATTGAGAAGTGGATGGCGTTGTCGTGGAACGGATTGTCATTTATCTGTGTGGATGTCACTTTCAAATCATGCCAGAGACCCCATGTCTCGTTCATTATTTTAACAATTTAAGGGAATGAGCAAATGATGAAGATCTTAGCAATAATTGGCCACGGGATCCATAGATTGTACTTGACTCACTCGTTCCAGTTCTAACTTCTTGTCCCGGGGCTGCACAGGATCTGATGGACACCACAACACAGAATTTTGGCGACAGGGGCAGCACCCATATTATTAACTGTAGTTATTCCCTTTATGTGTTGAATGCTCTGTGTGACTGGTCTGTAGCCGTGAAATATCTCTCCAGCGTCGAGGACAAGAGTTGTAGGGGCTCCAGTTCTCGAAAATCGATAAATCAGTCAATAGCCACGAAATGTTCACTGTCATCGTGTTATGATATCTAGTCTGCCAGTTTTAGATTTTGGATGAAATTCACCAGCACCTGAAGATAAACTCGCAGCATTTCCTCATAATATCGGATTGGCTGCAAAGCTCATCACTTCGAACACAAACTGCATTGCAGTTTAATTTGAATAGGCCGAATAACCTACATTTTTGTCTCTCGTACCTAACAGGGGCATTATAGTACTTAACAGTACAAATCTTACGTTAAAAGAAAAAAAAAGTGTTTTTTGTTCTTTCTACTTCTATGTAAAATCAATATTAGATTAAGAGTGAAATCTCCCTTTCGTTTTGTTTGAGTTTCATTCAAACGGAGGAAAAAAACATTTGTATAGAATTTTACGATATTTTAGGCTTAGACACTAAAGCGGCGCTGTCCTTACGGCTCCGTTGCAGTGATGGTATCAAGTTAGCTCATGTGAGGATATTCTTTTAGCCAGTTACTAATAATGCAAATGCATATATATAGATATATATATATATATATATATATGATATAATATATATATATATATATAATATATTATATATATATATATAAGTACCTATGTATGTATGTAGGTACAACTCAATCACGAAAATATGGAACGTGATTAATATATAAATAAAGACAAAATCCACGAAGGAAAGAGAAATGGTGTAGTTCTCCAAGGCCTTTAGACTTCTTGCCCTTTACTTACTGCCAAATAAAGGACAAGAAGTCGAAAGGCCTTGGAGAACTCCATCGTTTCCTTCTCCGTGGATCTTGTCTTTATATATATGTATACACACAAATACATATGTATATATACATATGTGTATATATATATATATATATATATATATATATATATGTATATATATCGTGTGTAAATATTTGATATTGGAGTAGGGCTTGTAGGGTCGGGATGACTCTGGGTTCGGGTGTAAGATTTTACGTTAGAAACGTATTAGTTGGAAGATTGCGCGAGGAAGATTTATTGTGGCAGGTGAAAAAGTTGAAGCAGTGAGTGTGGATGGTCCAGGAGAGAACAAGAATAAAAGTGAAAGAGAATATTTCTGGGAGATTCGGAATAATCAGTACCAGTTATATTCAGAGGATGTGAATGGGTGGTTATGCTAGTTGATATAAATCCAAAGGTATTTAACAAAGAAAGAGGAGGCATTGTTGGAAGATCTGCAGTTTCTGGAGTAAATGATAGTGGAGATTGTCTTCAGGATATATGTCTGGAAAAGGGCTTCGTCGCTGGAAAAGTAGTTTCCTAAGGAGGACATCCACACATTTGCCTAAGATGGCGAACAATAATGATGTAGATATGTTTCTATGATTGATTGTTAGTTCAGGGTAGATAGAAGATCACACTGAGGGATGTAATGGTGATAACAAGAGTGATAAGAGGCATACCTGATCATTATTTGGTGAAGGCAAATGTCAGAGATAGATAGATGTACGTAAATATAAGTTAAAGAAAGAAGTGGGTGAATGTGGCTGTAAATATACGGAGCAAGTGTGGAAAGCATTTAAGGACTAGACCAAGGGATTATGATCTACGGTTAAAGACAGAAATGAGCAGTAACAGATGAGTAGGAAGTAGTGAAAGAACATCAAAACATGAAGTGGTGGGAAGACGAAAAGAAGGGCAGAGTGGAGAAGAAGAAGAAGAAAAAAGACAGGTGCAATTGCTTGACAAAAAGAGATGAATCGTATACATGAATACTGGAGGTAGATAGGTTGGTAAAATAGAATTTGAGGAGAGGAAAGAAGCACA
Source organism: Macrobrachium nipponense (assembly GCF_015104395.2). Taxonomy (NCBI): domain Eukaryota; kingdom Metazoa; phylum Arthropoda; class Malacostraca; order Decapoda; family Palaemonidae; genus Macrobrachium; species Macrobrachium nipponense. Next base: position 72,464,744 of record NC_087212.1, on the reverse strand, counting down.
TCTTCAAAATGCTACGGAGAAGATGAGCAAGAACTATATAGAAAGAATAAAACATTGTTCTACTTAGAAGTAAATGCAGAACGAAAGCTGAAAGAACAAATGGGACTAACAGATGACAGTGGAGACATGCTGTTTGAAGTGATGGAGGGAGTGAGAATTTTAACGAGTTTTTGAATGCGCAGGATGTGAAATAAGCAAAGCTGGATAACGTCGCAATAGGGGAAAACTATTGTCGGTTTATTATGGGTTGTCTAAGAGACGTGGAGACTCCAGAAGGTAATTAAGAGGTTAAGGGAAAAGAAAGACACCTGAGGTTGATGGTATTAAATGTTGCGGTACATTGGTAATAGGATGTTTGAGTGGCTGACCAGAGGGTTAAAGGTGTTATTATGTGGATGTTGGAGAGATTCTGAATGAAGGGTGAAAAGAATCACTTTTCAACTGCATGCATGTAACAGTGATAGAAATTAAAGGGAAGGGATATTTAATATCTCCAAGGGAGGTGCATGATAGGATTTTGATTTAGAATGTATGGAAGGTAGCGCTTATTTTAGAAGTTTGAAATTGAAGGAAAAAGCTTTGGCAACATACCTGGAACTGGGCAAGACATATCGGTACTATAGAGAGACAATGAAGACGGTGTTGAGATGGATACTAGAGTAGATAAGTTTTTTTTAAGAGTGGTTATATGTTTTCTTTTTCAGTGGAAATTAGTCATTTTTTAATATGTATAAGGGAAAGCTACTGGTTTAGTGTAAATTTGGGTCTGAGACAGGTGCGTTTCTTGCTTAATGCTCTTAAATATCTCTGTGTAATTAGTGAGCAAAAATCAGAAAAGATATATTAGACTTGGATTTCAAGTTATATGGTCAGAAAAGAAAATGACTCTTTAGTGAAATTCAGAATAACTGATGCTTGTAGATGATAATACAGCACACATTAGGAATAATGAAAATAAGCTGAAGAGATTTGTGACATGGAAATGGTTTGAAAGTTTTTGCTAGGTGAGCAAGGTAAGAGTAAATGGGTTTGGGAGTCATGGTATGAAGGTAAATGGCATCCAGGAAGATTTATCACGGAATGTTGATATGAATGGTCGAAGAATGAAAGCCTTTGATTCGTAGAGTTGTTTTTAGATTATTACAATGGATGACGACAGGATCAGAGAGGCGAGTCACGATATAGGTGAAATAAAGAAGGTAGAATGAGTGTAAATGTAAGATGGAGGTGAATGGCGTAGTGTGTGTGAGACACAGGTTTACCACCGCTTATGAGCCTTCTACGCAGGTGAATGCAGCAGTTAATGTTGTGGAAGGTATCCTTTTATTGGGTTCATCCACGATTCTGCGATTAATGTGTGGATCAGGATAATAGAGAGGCACGTGCATGGTGGGAGAAGGGAGATGTAGAGAAGAGAGCCTTCGAGCGCTGGGAGAGGAGAGACATGGAATGGGATCATATAGATGAATACGGGAAAAAACAGAGGGGATGCTAAAAAACAGTTGGCAAGGGCCACGAACAGGAGTTAGATTGGACGGAATTAGAAACTCAACACAGCAGATGGAAAAAAGAACATATTCAGTATAGCAACGTGGCTGTGGAAAGATGTACAAGACGTAAAGGGGCAGAATATGGAAAAGGTGAAAATGGAGAAATTAAAGCTGAAAATAAAAAAGTTACTGGAATGAAGAACGCATTATTGTTAAACCCCTCTGAACGCCGAAAGTGGACCTAAACAGCAGTACATAGACATAATAAGCCGAAGAGTTTAAAAGACCTTCAGAGAGGTGAAAAATGGAAAAGTTTGAGAACCATCTGGAATACCAAGTGACTTTATACAAAAGTAGGAGAGTTGGTCATTTAAGAGCTTAAAAGAAGACAAGAAAACCTGATTCAGTAAGAGATAGGACAAGACAATAAGGAAGGAGCCGTGTAGTTATGATATAAAATGAACAAAAGATACACTACATTTTGGAAATTAAAGACTACTTGAGTATGCCATTAAGATATTGAAGAAGTTGCTGGAGACAAGACTTAGAAAAACGGATAAAATAAGTGGCATAAATGTCAGCTCAGCCTCATGCCAAAGAGATCAGTTGTAGAGGCCAAAGAGATCAGTTGTAGAGGCTACTTTCATAAGACAAGCGAAGACTGAGTACCATATAAAGATCCACATACTTGAAAGACTACCTAGACAAATAATTAAATGGACATTATGAAGGTAAGGGTACAAGAGAGTCTCATTAAGCTAGTGATGTTATTCTTTCATAACATAACAGTAAATCTTAGAGTGGAATGTGTGTCAAAAGAATTTCGAGATAATCAGTGTCCATCGAGGATCAGCCTTGATCCCTTTGCTTTTTATCATAGTCAGAATACGTGACCTCAGGAGCTATTATATGCTGATGACCTTGTGCTAATTGCCGAATCTGAGGAAGAGGTAGTGAAAATGTTTAAAAGATGGAAGATAGCATTAGCGAAGAGAGGACTGAAAATCACCATAAGTAAAACAAAGCCTTTGGTCGGTCACTGGAAAGGAGACAAAGAAAAACGTACAATCAGATCGGTGTGGGAAAGGTTTGGAGACAAACTATGCACTTTGAACCAAATGTAACAAATGTATACGAGATGCTCAAGATTACAAAGTATCAGTGATGCAATAGATTTTTGGTGCTGAAAATGCATTTCAAGAAGAGAATGGAGTGGCGAAGCCCATCATGATAGATGGAACAGGTTTAGCATTTCTGTCACCTTCGGAATACTCTGGACTGTGAACCGGATAGGTAACAGGTGTTTAGAGTGAGTTTAAAAACGAAAAAAAAGAAAAAAAGTAAAAGCGTTTCGTAAGTTGCAAGAACCTAGGGAAAGCTCACAGCAGAATTGATTAAGATGACTTAGGGAATGTTTTGGTGTGGGTTAAATTATTGAAATCAAATGCACTTTTTATGGTACTTCGACAGTTCGTGATTAAGTATTTAGATGTGAGTGGTTGCTTCGGAATTTACAGGAGCGTCAGGTTTTGAAGGCTGTTTGGTATTTTTACATTGAGACCGATGAGGAAAGTTGGGGAAGGATATATGTTTAAAGCGCTGATTTGTAGGACAAGAGTTTTTTTTATCTTTTTTAATGGAGTATGGAGTGGCTGAAATTTATAGTTGATACAGTGCTGGTTGGCAATTGGGAAGAGAAGTTGCAGAGACTGGTAGAAGAGATCAGAAGTGCTTGTCTGAGGGGAAAGTTCAAAATGATAATCATCAAGAACAGGGTTATCATGGTAAACAGAAGACCGGAAAAGAGAGCGACATTTTCTTGTTTCAGAATATGCTGATCTTGAGAACTCCCTCTCCCTCACCAAAACTGTCCTGCAGGGTTCCCATGTCAGTTTGATTGTTACTGGATTGTTTCCTCTTTCTTTTCATGCCGTAGTATGAAAATTTAATTGTGTTAAAATTATGAATTGAATGTCTTTGCGAATTTTCCGGAATCATATTTTCAGTACTCAAGAGGGCTGGGTAAAGTCTGCTTTTTAAAGGGGTAAAAGTAATTAGACATGATTTTTGTAAACGTTGAAAAAATTGGAATAAATAGCAGAAGGCGGTCTCCAAACGGGATTAATTGTTAGCAAGTGGAATTTGCCACACATGATAAATTACTTCTGGCTTAACCATAATGGGACAGCAATAAATCCCCGGCACTTTACAGTGACAATAATGTTGATTTTGATGAATAGGCTTTCGATTTTTGAACGAAATTATGATGTAATGTAGGTGTATTGCCGTCACGCTGAACGTTTTTTGAATTTCTAGACGTGAGCAAGAGACGGATTTGTTTTTCTCTGGTTTCCTCGTTGATGTAGCATTTCCGTACGATCGTTTTTAACGTTTCTTTTACGATTTACTACGGGAACGTTTACCTCTATAATATTGTTTAATACTAAAAGTTTCATAATTTGTTGCTCAGACGTCTCTTGCCTTGAGACGGAAATGTGTGCTATTCTTGCTGAATAAGATGGGCAGAATTTGATTAGCAGTTACATAGCATTTCATACTCACTAGAGCAGCGCTTGATTATGTATGGTTCACTAAATGAATATCGCCTTTGCCCCAACTTCCAGAAATATTATACCTTGTGCACTTCTGGTAACATTTTCAAGCCACAGACTTTTTAATCTTTGTGATCTGAGTGCTGTATTCTGATATATGGATTCTTCTTCGTTTCTTTTCTTTGGTTGTTACTGTTCTCAGTATGATCCTGTGGTAGGGGTGTAAGAATACTACCACCGTAGGCCCTGCGTGTCGTAAAAGGCGACTAAAAGGACACCTGCTGCCTTGAAGTCTTACTTTTTAGAGAAATGCTAGGCCCACCGCCAATAACTATGGAAACTGCTGCCTTGAAGTCTTACTTTTTAGTGAAATGCTAGGCCCACCGCCAATAACTATGGAAACTGCTGCCTTGAAGTCTTACTTTTTAGAGAAATGCTAGGCCCACCGCCAATAACTATGGAAACTGCTGCGCTGCCTTGAAGTCTTACTTTTTAGTGAAATGCTAGGCCCACCGCCAATAACTATGGAAACTGCTGCCTTGAAGTCTTACATTTTAGTGAAATGCTAAGCCAACCGCCAATAACTGTGGAAACTGCTGCCTTGCAGTCTTACTTTTTAGTGAAATGTTAGGCACACTGCCAATAACTGTGGAAACTGCTAACTTGCTTTTTAGTAAAAGGCTAGGGCCACTGCCACTAGCTGTGGTTGATGACAGCAAGGGCATGCGGTCGTAAAAACCCCCTTTGCCAGACAATAAACCATGCCTGATGTGATGCCTTTGATAGAAGACAATGGAGAAGGCGCATCAGGAAAGGAGAAGTTTTAATAGGTTACATAGGCGTTGGTTAAGAAGAACATACCCATTCACCTGCTGAAACCTGGCATTTTCTAAACTCGAAAAATAATTGGAGTTTAGCTGCGGTGAAATGTGAATGTGGAATGTTCCCTGAGAACGTTATCATCACCTGGCACGGCTCCTCTGGCTCTTCTAGAGAATCGTCGCTGTTAACTTGGTCAGCTTTAAAGATTGGTGAAATATTTGTTGCAGAACGCAGTTACTTCATTGCTTAATGGCAACTGCATTAGAATTGATAAAAGTACATTTTCAGATCATAATGAAATATTAAGGTTTGAAAGACTGTGATTTCATGAAATATGTAGACATATTTTGAATTTGGAAAATTTACGATTGCTATTAGATTACACAATAAACAAAGGAAATGAGTACGCTTTCTATCACAACATTTTATTTGGAGTTTTGTGTCCTAATGGAAGCACGTAAAATCAGAGTAGTGGATATCATTATTCTCGAAACAAGAAAATAAAACCGAAGTTGAAACTGACTAATGCCATTAACTCGAACACAAGATAAGTAAAAAGTGGAGTCAGACGGGTGCATTTTATTTAAGTAAATGTATTGTAGTTGGTGTTACAAGAGAAAAAATGTTCTTGTACTTAACATTAAAAGAAAGAAATTAGAAGCAGAATTAAACAAAGAAATTAGAAGCAGAATTATGCATTTACTCAAATTCAGAGAAGTGTTGTCTCGCAGAATGCATTCAGTGCTATACTCCTCTAAAATCTAGATGTTACCTGTGCCCAAGTAAAAAAAAAAAAAAAAGAAAAATGTCATCTCCTCTTGTGTTTGAAAAGTTATAACTGCTACCTCTGAACTAACTTGGTATATTTGGTTAATTCCTGAACTAATTATAGCCGATATCAGTGGTTGCCTCTCTCTTCTCTCTCTCTCTCTCTCTCTCCTCTCTCTCTCTCTCTCTCTCTCTCTCTCTCTTTATTTATATATATATATATAATTATATATACAAAATATATATATATATATATATATATATATATATATATATATATATATATATATATATATAAGATGAGACTGATCACATCACCGTGATTCATTTATACGCATTAAGCTACAAATGTCCTTTAATACCTAATTTGCTCTACCTAGAATTAATATATTTTCTAATATGTTAACCGAAAGGGATTTTTTTTAGTTGATAATAATTTCGTCGGCTCCCGGGCGCGAACCTAGGAACCAAGAAATCAGGACGTACAGTGAAGCGCTTTAACCACACAGTCATCACAAGGTAGAGCGAATTAGATATTAAAGGACATTTGTAGCTTAAAGCGCGCGCGCGTGTGTGTGTGTATGTATATATATATATATATATATATATATATATATATATATATATATGTATGTATGTATGTATGTATGTATGTATGCATGTATGTATGTATTATAGAGAACCGGAAAGATTTATAATTTAACGACAAGATAAAGAAAGAAAGTTCGGGCTGTTCTCGTATTCGAGCGTATGCTTTGTGTGTAGAAGGGAGTGAGTGTTTTATCCTAGTTTTGGTCAATATTTGGCTAAAGAATTCCTTAGAGAGCAATATTCGATACGCGTCGGGCCTTGAAATGTTGCCTTTTAGGCTCATACCTTCTCAAGTTCTTCATTTTTTATCATGTTTTTCGAATAATTGTGATTCTCTTGTTTACTTGCACCAGGCCCAGTATAAGCAACAATATTTTCTGGCTACACAGAAAAAGTACGGTTTGCCTCTGCGTATGGATGATCTGTTGTTAGTACCAAAAAGACTTTGTACTCTTTTATGGCCGGGAATGCGTATTTATATGTACATATTTTATATTCTGTTTTATTCTAGTTTATCTTTTATTGTCGCCATTTGTTTGGCTGTCTGCTCTAAGTGGAAAATAGCCCTTCAACCCGAAGTGCGGAAGGTTGCGCGACTACAGTTTCGCAAACAACATGGCACTTTTTCCTCTTTGGCACTGCCCTTAGGTGCCCGCTGCGTCTCTTGTGACACTGCAGTCCTCTCTCTCTCTCTCTGTAGTCGTTGGAGCTTTTGCCTTCGCCTTCATATCATAATTATAGTCAACGTTTTCTCCATCACCATTGTTATTGTTATTATTATTGATTATGATATTCATATCATAATTTGGTACATGAAATTTCTAACACACACACACACACACGTGTATATATATATATATATATATATATATATATATATATATATATATATATATATGTGTGTGTGTGTGTGTGTGTGTGTGTGTGTGTGTGTGTGTGCGCGCGCATGTGCTTACGAATTTTGTAAAGGTTATTTATATATTTATATAGTTTGGCATAAAATATGTCGTTTGAACTTAAAATTTCTAGCTATCTGTCAGATGATGGATTTTATGAGAGGAATATTACAATTATCCTGTATACTTCCCTGGCATGCAGACTGCTAGCTCTTCATGCCCAGGTCGACTAATGATAGTAGCGTTTCAAGGTGGTTACAGCTGCACAAGCATTAATAAGAACAAGTGTAATTTCTTTTGCCGTCGACAATTCTTGCTTTAACGAAATCTTGAAAGAAAACAGTGACGCAAAACAATTGGTAAACAATTGCCAGTGTGATTGTTTGTTGCCACAGGAAGATTCGGGAAAGTTTTTCCTCATTGTTATTTTAAATGATATACTCTTTTAAAGGAGATATTTATGAATATCATGATCCAATATAATGAAAAAATCTTTTAAACAAATGTCAGAAAAAAAACAATATTTTCAGTGTGATTGTCCCTCACCATACTGGATACAGTTTTCAAAGATTCTTACTGCTATTAGTAATGTTAACATATAATTTTAATCGTGATTCTTTTCTTTTTGCAGTAAATGTTAATTGAACTCAATCCGCGCGAAGAATGACATGTACTTCATTACAGTATAAATACACCATAAATGCATAGTTTTTTGTGAAAATCATTATGCAGCATAGTAAATGTGTGTGTTGTCATTTGTATTCCTATCTGAATGCAAATCGTTGCAGCTTTACTTTTATACACATCTTCAGCCCTATTCATTTCATGTTTACATCGTGTTTCTTAAATCTGACAAACAAAGAGGCGTTGCATTTAGAAAAATTAATCTTTCATACAATACAAAAATGAAGAGTGAAAATACAGGCTGAGCTCCTATTGACAAATTACCCGACTCTTATGAAATTCCATAAATATCATTTACGTATTTTTTATGGAAAGAATTAATGTCAGTGCCAAAACGTTAGCTACCAACTGTACGGAGGCGATGTGGAACAATGCAGATGTTATAGCTAACATCCAATGCTTCAGGATATTAGTTTAAATCATAGATATTGAAGTATTTCACATACCCTGTCAATGTTTAAGTCTAGTAGTTAAAGCAAAATTCATTCAAGATAAACAAAGATCTAAAAAAAGATGAATAAATAAAAAAAAGCACTAATGGTGTGTAAACTACAAATTACCTTGTCAAGAAAAACTAAATATTAAGTTTCGAGTCCTTTCTGTGAGATCCATCCATTCCATAGACGGAGTGAGTGCAAGGCAGAACTGAAGGTCTTGCCTGTCCATCTTAAAACCAGAATGGTGTCAACATGATAGAATTATTCTAGATAGGCAACCCTTTTAGAAGAATTATTCTAAATAGGATACCGTTTTGGATAAACGCATGTTCTCGCTCTCTCCT
>NC_087212.1:72408660-72453660 GCF_015104395.2 Macrobrachium nipponense | reverse complement strand
CATATCTCAGCTTTGTGTCACTGACCTCAGGTGTAGCGATCGATGCGCTGCTCTGACCTGATCCCAGATGTTGCTGAATGGCCTTTGTTTCAGATTTATCATATCCTTTATTTGATTGCTCTCTCTCCAGATGAGTAATGTAATTGAGAGGACATGTGTCTCATATTGGCGTATCGTTTGATTGTTATTTTATTTATTGATGTGTTTATTTTTTGTTTTTGTTTTATACCTCAGACGATTTTCGCTATTGAGTATCAGGGTCAGTGATGCTGAATAATGATTTACTTTATAGTGTTCTGTCAGTGTTTTTGTAAAGTGATTAATTTTTATAAAGAATCACGTCTGAGGCGTCATGCAAGTTTTAATTGTTTTGTCTACTTTTACAGCAAACGCGGTTTCTTCTTTGTTCTGCTTAATTCAGTGTTGATTGCGGTCGGGTATTTCATTTTTGAGAACTTCTTACTAAAGGGCGAACAGTCCCTTAGAGGAAACTGCGAGTCAGGAAATTAGTGCGTGCTTAAATAGGCCTTCAAGGAAGGGAACCGGAAATCATTCCTGTATGTGTTGATTAGTAGGAGGATGAAGCATATGAGAAGAATGTGCCATAAGCAATAAGAAGATCTCGTGACATATCAGAAGTATTTGAGTCTGCAGGAAAAAGGCCATGGCTTCAATTTGAAACATGAAACCTTAAATTATGTTTCATGGTGGAAAAGCCGAGACAAACAGGGGTAATGCAGGTTTAGTTCAATAGGTCTTTAGTGTTTAAAGGGGCTTTTTCTAGTGGTGACAAGCTCGCTTCTTGTAAAGGGGAGCAAGGAAGGAAGAAAATTCCAGACTTAAGAAGTAGATCTGATTAGACAGACGGCTTGACCCGGTGGTTTTGTCTCTCCATTGTATCAATGGGATTGTGAAACTTGACATGTACAGCGGGAGTCATGGACAGGGGGAGTGATGGCGACTTACAATCAGAACAGCTCCCGAGAGCTGTTTGCAAGGACGTAGCTCTGAATCCAAGCTGAATGTTTCAAGGAGAGTAGTTCTTCTGATAGAAAACCTTGGATTTTTCTATCAAGATTGGACCTGGAGAAAGCCCCAAAAATATGGAAGATACTCCATGTAAGGACAAATAAATCCTACATGAATATGAAGGTGCAGCTCAGAAAAGTGAAGGTGCAGCTCAGAAAAGTAACTGCTGCACTGGTGAAAGTTGATTGGAATTGAGTTTACTGTGTTCTTGTGAGAAACGCCTTTTCAAGAAGTGGAATGTCAGGTCATTCGAGAGAGAGGCCATAAGTGTGTGAAAATGCAAGGAGACAGTTGTTAGTAGAAAGAACATTTGAGCACTGATACAGGAAACCGATGGACATCAGGCGGACCTTATAGGTTGTAAGATAAGCAGTGGAAGAAGAGAGGACAGCAAAATGAGGCTCTGAGGTACCTGACATAGACCAGGATTAATTAGCCAAATTAATAGAAGCAGAAGTTTGAAAAGTAAATCAAAGGTGTGATCTGGTGGGAGATACAAGAAGCTTTGTGAAACATATCACAGTGAAAAAAAATACAGGGTTCGGCTACTACTAGCCTCTAAAACAATACAGAAGATAAGAAGGAAATAATACTGTAGATACGGAGGAAATAGGCTAAAAGTTCATTGAGGAAAGCTTTTGCTTTGGGATATGTAAGATATTATTTGCTGGGAGTACAGCTGTTCAGATGGTTTTTGTGTGTTAGTTTGCACGTATTCATTGATACTCGAAAGGCTTTTTATGATTTACTGGATGAATTGTTGCGGTTCTCAGAAATATAAGACTTAATAGGAAAAAAGGTTATTTTGAGTTATTGCTCCAGTAAGTCTAAACGATCTGGTATATAGCCAGTAGAGATTCAGACTCGTGCTAGATAGAGTAGTCGTCAAAAATGCCTAATTATGCAGATAAGTTTTCGTTGAGGAAACTTGGAATAGCTAAAAGGAGGAAGGATAAATAAAAAAAGACTTCTTATTTAATAGAAGCAGAAATCGTGAAGAGAAAAAGCAAAAGAATGTGGTATAAAGTTAAACTTCAAGAATATTGATATGGTGAAATTGTGAAGAAAGCTAAGAAGAATGATTATACCGATAATTCATGTTTGAAACTTGTAAGAAAGTCGAGTATTCAAGAGTAGTTGTTTGTGAAAATCGAAGTATGTCAGTGATCGAATTAAGATTGTCATCAGAATAAATTCCATTTAATCAAGAGCAAATCACTGATGATTAAGTTTTAGTAGATAAAACAAAGAAAGTGTTGGTGAAAAGTTTGCTTCTGGATTTGTTACTTATGAATACCAAGTGAGTAAGATAGGCATTAGAGTATTAGAGGCATTTCAGTCGTTGGATTGGTAGCATAATATATTTTCAGGTGATATTATCTGTGTGTAATGTGTACACCACATAAGACCATGGGGAAGGAAGATTACATGTGTCCAGATCAGTTCAGTGAATGGATCAGTATACAAATAAGGTTTTGCTTTTGCCACAGAGAGAAGGATTTACTGAAACAAGTCGTCCAAGGGAGAAACGGCGGAAAGAAACTGTTAAAAAGTGAAGGCTGAAAATGCTTGATGTTAAGAGAAAGGGTTGGATGAAAGAGCAGGACCTATGACAGAGGTGTTGAGTAAAAATTGTCTTAATCATCTATTCTAGACTAACGTTTTTGGAATATTTATATTATTGAAGTACTTAATGTTGCATAACATTTTTTCCTCAGTAATATCTCATTTATTTAGAACATTTTCTTGTATGAATTTTGTATCATTTATGAAATAGTGTTTATTAGTTTTAGAAATAGCTTTGAGAAAATTAGTCGGGAGGTTCGGTTTTGTAGAAACCTAGACAGTCTGGTCATTTGTGAACTTAAGCCACAGTAGTTCTCGTATCAAAACCTTTATTGCTCACTTCATTCTCCCGGGACTGAGAGAGAGAGAGAGAGAGAACTCCCAGGACAAGTATTTCCACGTTTTTAAGGGAAATCAGGGCCTCGGCACCAAAAGAGTCTTTTAAAGTCAATTTTATTAGCACCAATAAAGCTGTCGAACAGAATGGAACGTGCTTCGGATCCCACGTCAGTGTTAGCATGCACCATGTCCAAAGCCAGCACCATTCACTGTTGTTCATCATGATGAGAGAAAAGGAATACAGAAAGCTAGAGCAAATTCTGGCTGAGCGCCCCAGTGGCGTGGTATATTGTTGGCGTCCCACCTCGGTGGTCGCGAGTTCGATTCTCGGCCATTCCATTGGGGAGGGTGAGGTGAAGAGAGTAGTTCTGGTTGATAAGGAAGTTCACTCTCGACGTGGTTCGGAAGTCACGTAAAGCCGTTGGTCCCGTTGCTGAATAACCGCTGGTTCCATGCAACGTAAAAACACCATACAAGCAAACAAATTCTGGCTGTCACTATCACGTCATCGCCAGCTACATGTCATACAGATCATATTCTCCAGATGCAGTCTGTTCTTTTACCTATTCCAGTGCTATTTAAAGAAGTAACCCTCTTGTGAAGCGCCGCCTCCTCCCTCGCTTTTATTTCATTAGGCTTCCGACGCGCGTTGACCTTGCAGCGTGAATTTTTTTTTCTTTATACATCTTTGAGAGAGATACAGACTTGGAATTGTCTATGTGTGGTATGGTGGGGCGTAGTTTGTAGTTTATATATAAAAGCTGTAATCATCATCCTCGTAGGAGCGTGAGAAAAGAATGAAATAAATAAAAAAATACATCCTTAAGGGAGAGAGAAAAATAGTAGTGAGAATAATGTAACAACGTGTGATAGGAATAGTTATAGCTTTCATTATTGCTTGTGTCGCGTCCTCATTTATTCCGTAAGATCCGAATTTGACTGTGGCTGCTGTGAATCTGTCTCTTCTCTCGGCTTCTAACGTCGGCGTCGGCTGCGCTGTCCGCTTAGATCTCTCAAAAGTTTTATGATTTTTTTTTCTTTCCTTCGATAACCTCCAAACTTTTCTCGCTCACGTCGACCTTGAAAAGTACTCGAGATAAACTTTAGAAATGTTTGTGTTGAACAATGTTTTGAAATTTGCAGAAGTAAATAACTTTTCGGAGCGCTTCCTCGTTTGCCTTATGCGCTTGTTTGCATTGTTTTGTTTCTCCTGTCGGACGCTGCCGCTTCTTTTAGTCCTCTTAAAGTTTACTTCTTTTTCACTTTCTCTTTCAAATCTAGATCCCCTCTGATTATATGGTGATTAAATGTGTCTTTGCTAATGTTAATGAATAGGAATAACGACCCGCAAATACTGCGTACCTCAGAGAACACCCACATACACACACTCACACACACATATAAATATATATATATATATATATATATATATATATATATATATGTGTGTGTGTGTGTGTGTGCGTGTGTGTGTGTGTGTGTGTGTGTGTGTGTGTGTACAGAGAATCTGATGGTTGCTTTGTTTTTACCGAGTACGCATTTATATAACTGTAATAACCACAGTGCCCTCTTAACTTCTCTGTTTGTTCACACTTTTTCGATACTCTTTGTTGTTTTGTGTATGTATGTATGTATGTAGCATGTGCAAGGTTCTCATGGCCCCGTGGTAAGAATGCTCGCCTCGCCAGCAAGATTTTATTTCACCCAAAGAAATTAATTTTGTACCTGGCAATGATGCGACTGTGATAGATCACAACCAAGCTATAAAACGACGAAGGTAGTAACCACCACGGTCTAGATCTGGACCGTGGTAACCACCCACGACTTCCAAGACCCGTTGAGAACTAAAAGATGAAGCCAATGTCGAGGCACCTCTCTTGGGGGGAAAGATATGTGCTTCTGCGCTCTTCTATCTATATATATAGATATATATATATATATATATATATATATATATATATATATATAGATAGATAGATAGATAGATAGATATAGATGATAGATGATAGAATAGAGCACCCAGAAACCACCCATATCTTTCCCCCCAAGTGGTGCCTCGACATTTGGCTTCAATCTTTTAAGCGAGGGCTAAAAACTTTCTTGCCTATTAGTTGTCTCCTGTGGCAATTCGCTTTAATTATATACATTTATATATATATATATATATATATATATATATATATATATATATATATATATATATAATAATAATAATTAATAATAATAATAATAATAATTAATAATAATAATAATAATAATACGCGGATGCCACAGGACAATAATAGGTAGAAATTTTAGCCGACAGCTTTCGTCTTTTAATTAGACATTAGCGATGCACAAATGAGATATAGTTGAAAAGAAAGCTACCAGGTAAACTAAAAGACCAAGAATACCAGATGGTTAATTGTGAAAACGGTAAAAATCAAAGAGATAATCCAGGATAATCGGAAATCACACGGTCACAAACTGAAACAGACTTAACCATAAGAGAAACGGAAGCTGGGCCATACAAAGTCTAAAAACGCTTATACAACTGAATATATTAATTTTGTTGCTTAAATATATCTACAACTTTTTTAATCATGAAGGCATCGAGTTTAAACAAACGAAGACTTAAATTTAGAACACTTCCATGATTTGATTTGATGATACAAGATTCAATGATATTCCCTTTAACTGTGTCGCTACACGGCATTAAGGGTCTTGCCTGACTCCAGTTAATAGGATGATCTAAATCTCTCATATTTACGAGTGATGCATTCAATATTTGACCATCGAGGGCTTATACGGAAGGTATGTTTTCAGATTTTTCTGTTATCTAAGGAATCTATGGCGTATCGGTTCGTTAGAGTGTTGAAAAATTAGAGAACCATTGATAGACTGGTGTCACATTTCCATTCCCCTTCCTTAGGTGAAGTTAGAAGACTACATCATTTGCCTTAAGTGAACTCATATTTTAAGATCCGATTTGTATGACAAAGCAGAGACAGTTGTGGCTATTGTATTTCTTTGTCATCTCACAATAACTTCTTGAACATTCTCCGCCTTGGAAAGTGTCCGTGCTGCTAATCTTAGCTACTGTCTTTATCGTCATTTTTGTATTAAATCAAATAACTATCCTCTATCAAACAGCTTCACTAGAAGCTCTCGTGTTCCACTTCGAGCCGAAATCGTATTACTCTCACCAAAATTTAAAAAAAGGATAATAAAATAAAAATAAATAGATAAACAAAGATAAATAAAAGATCAAAGAATTAAAAAAAGAAAAAATCGCAATATTGCTACTTCTCAGTTGTGTAATTTCTCCTTTCAACTACAATAGTATTTACATTTTTCTTTATTATTTGTCTGCTTACGAGTATTATTTCCCATTTTTCTCCTTCCGCTTTCATTCATTAAGTCCTCGACACCGCGTATTTCTCATCCTAAAGCGTATTCTCGGATTCCCAATATATACGACAATATTTGTCCTTCCTACGTTTCACGTTTACCCAATAATTTAGCCTCTATTAGCCCCATGGCGTCCTCCTCCTTCTCTCTCTCACTCTCTCTCTCTCTCTTTCTCTTTCTCTCACCGGCCCCCTCCCCCCCAGCTCGCTTAATTCCCTCAACCTCCTCCTCTCTTTCCACTATCAGCTCCCTTAGCCACTCCCCTTTCTCTTGGTTAACCCTCCATCCCCTCCTCTCTCTCTCTCTCTCTCTCTCTCTCTCTCTCTCTCTCTCTCTCACCATCAGCTCCTACTGTTCATTCATCGCCGGCGCGCCACTAAAGTTGCCTTGCCTTTTATTCCTTTTCCTAGAAATTTATCGCAAAACACGGGCTCTCTCTCTCTCTCTCTCTCTCTCTCTCTCTCTCTCATCAGGTGGGGATTAGGTACTGGTTTCGTTTGGGAATCTTACCCGTTCTTCGCAGAGTGAGAATTCTTAAGGTTGTTGCCCGAATGCCGACCTTGCATGATATGAATGCCATTGCCTGTCCGGCCGTAGTTATGATTAGGAAGAGTATTAATTTAAGGTACTGATATTGATCTCCTTAGATTTATTAATCTATTTTTAAGATTTGGTTTTTCGTCCTAGACATTATTTGGTGAGCCAAGTAGAAATCTAGTTCTCTACTTATGTACAGAAGAACAATGTTTGATTAGAGCGTCCAATTAAGACCGGCTCATTTCTATAAGGAAAATAGATTCCAAGGCTAGAGTATTTCATGGAATTCATTACTCGAGTTATTGATTTGTGTGTGTTGTCACAATTCAGTTGGTTCTTGAGGTTTCCTTGTGATACTGTTGACAGCATCAGACCCCTAATATTATGGCATCGATGGTTATACAGCATCTTACAAGAAATAGGCTGTATTAGTAGTATGCTCGAAATTTAGATGTTTTAACAATTCTTTCCAGATTCTGGACCGTTTCCAGCATTTCAACATTGCAAGGCCTGTAAGAAGACTTTATTTCTGTTGCTGACACTAGGAAGAGTTTACTGCAAGAAAGTAAAATGTATGAAAACATGACGTCAGCTTTGAAATGGTTTGTGAAATGCATTCAAATAAATTGAATAACAAAAGAAGCTGCATGGAAAAAATTGACTTTTGCTCCGTATGAGTCTGAGCATTAGCTTTATATTTAAAAACTGAAAATATATCAGTAAGAAAAGGAACCTCATAGTAGATTTTTCTTCTTAATAGATAGGATGGCATTCTAATTGGTGGTTTTATTTCAAGATGACCACAAAAGAAGCTTTGCGATTTTTTCCATCTCGTGGAAACGACTGCGATTCCTTGAAAGTTCATGACCTTATATTATCAGTTCTTTATACCCAGCATGTTTTCTTCACTACAATTCTTTTAACAGAGTTGAATATACCAAAACAAACAATTGGGAAGATAACTTGTTGGGGGAAAGATGTTGAGGTAAATCAGTCATCAAATCCTGTCAAGTTTAGCCAATGAGACGAAAAAGAACTTGAGGCGGATATCTTGGAATGGTTTTCCCTTATCACTTCCGAACCTCCAAAAGTATGAAGGGTATGAATGTCGTACCAAGTGGCCTGAACACCATAGTGGACTTCGCAGGTCAGCTATCACAAGCAAGTCCACAGAGTCAAAGGAACAGGAAGAGAGCTTGGGATGATTGCGTCAAGTCGTGACTTTTGAAGGAACCGAAGGTCTTTCGGGAAACAATAGATGAGTTGCTTCTGACGGTTTGTAATTCCATTTTGTCCGAGGAAGAATGGTTCTCCGGAAGTAAACATGGAAATAAGACAGAATGACAGAGCATTGTATTATGCTGGACTAGAGTCGGTAGTTTCTCCCATCACCTTATAGTGACTGAAACATTTTGATTGTGTTTATAATGAGCAACATTTTATATCTTCCTTCTTTTTCCACCAACATTTGCTAAATTAAGAAAAGAAAAAAGAAAAAATGTAATAGCTTAGAAACTAAGTATGGTCTTGTAAAACTGCAATATTATGTGACAGATTCGTCAATATCTTGGAAAAATATTAATATATATATATATATATATATATATATATATATATATATATATATATATATATATATATATATATATAACCTAGCCACCTGGGGGGCAACCAAGTCCTTATGGGTGCCGGTCCCAAGCCCGGATAAATAGGGAGGGTTTCTGTCTCAGGAAGGCATCCGGCTGTAAAAATCTGTGCCAAAACCAAAAATGGAATGAGCCGAAATATGGAAAGAGGTAATGCTAGGGCCGTACTCCGTAAACGACGCACAGAGACATCGCCCTAACTCTGTGGTAAGGCGAGGGCTACTGCATCAGGAGCGGGTTGCAGCTAAAGAAGCGAGCTCACATTGGGTTCAGAGTATGTCAGCTAAATGTTGGGTCCATGACTGGGAGAGGTAGAGAATTGGCTGACTTGATGAGAGAAAAGAAAGTAGATGTTGTGTGTGTGCAAGAAACGCGGTGGAAAGGAAATAAAGCTAAAGAGTTGGGAGATGGATATAAGCTATATTATAGTGGAGCAAATAAACAAGGTAGAAATGGAGTTGGCATAGTACTGTCTAGTGAACTAAAGAACTCGGTAATAGAAGTGCATAGAAAGAATGACCGTATCATCAGATTGAAGATATGTTATGGAGGAGAGATTCTGAATATTATAAGCGCATATGCACCACAAGTTGGTTGCACAGAAGAAGAGAAGGGAATTTCTGGAGAGACATGGATGGAATAATGCAAGAACTGGAAGAGCATGAGAGGGTGATAGTTGGGGCAGATTTGAATGGCCATGTCGGAAGTGAAAATGAGGCGATTGGGCGGGTGCATGGGGGCCATGGAATTGGGGAGAGAAACCCAGAAGGAGAGAGTGTAGTGGACTTTGCTGTGTCATTCGACATGGCAATAGTAAACACATTCTTTGAGAAGAAAAGGGAACACCTAATAACATATAGGAGTGGGGGAAGATTCTCCCAGATAGACTATTGTATAAAAGGATAAATCTGGTGGAGGTCAAGAACTGCAAAGTTATTCCAGGCGACCATGTAGCCCCCCAACACAGGCTGATATGTATAGACTTGAAGTTGAAAAGGGAAAGAAAAACCAAAGCTAAAGGGATAAGGAAAATTAAATGGTACGAATTACAGAAGGAAGGGGTGGGGATAAGAAGAGAGAGTTTAAGAGGAGGGTTTTGGAGGATTGATATAGGGATTGAAGATGTTCAAGAATGGTGGGCACGAAATGCAGCAGTAATAAGAAGGCATGGAAAGGAGCTGCTAGGAGAGACATCTGGTATCATATGGGAAGAAAAGGAGAGTTGGTGGTGGGATGAAGACATTGAGAAAGTAGTAAAAGATAAGAAGGAGGCAAAGAAAAGATGGGAAGAGTCACAGTCAGCGGAAGACAGAAATAGGTACAGAGAGAAAAACAAGGTGGTGAAAAAGGTGGTAGCCCAAGCTAAAGCAAAGTCGTATGATGATGTGTATAATGAGCTGGGGACAAAGGAAGGATTAAAGAAGATGATCAAGCTATCAAAGGCTAGAAATAAGAGCACCAAAGATATAAACCAAACCAATTTATCAAACAAATAAAGGATCAAGAGGGTGTAGTGCTTAGAAAGGAGGAAGACATTGTGAAGAGATGGAAAGAATATTTCGAACAGTTGTTAAATGAAGAAAATAATAGACTAATAAGAGAGGATGGGCAATGTGAACATTGGCATGGTAATGAGGTTTTCTAGGCAAAGAGGTACTAAATGCACTGAAGAAGATGAAGAATGGGAAGGCAACCGGACCAGACATGATCCCGGTGGAGGCATGGAAAGCATTAGGAGATGAAGGAGTGGATATACTGTACGATCTTATGATAAAGATCCTTGAACAGGAAAAGATACCAAATGAGTGGCGTGGGAGTATATTGATCCCAATTTTTAAAGGGAAAGGCGATGTCCAAGAGTGTGGGTAATTATAGGGGCATTAAATTGATGTCCCACACTTTGAAGATACTGGAAAGGATGATAGATGCCTAGACTGAGAGAAGAAGTACAAATAGGTAAAGAGCAGATGGGATTTATGAAGGGAAGGGGAACAACAGATGGTATATTTTGTCTGAGGCAAATAATGGAGAAATTCGGGGAAAGACAAAGGGGACCTACATATGGTATTCATTGACCTTGAAAAGGCTTATGACCGAGTCCCGAGACAAGAGGTATGGAGGAGCCTGAGGGAGAAGATGGTGCCAGAGAAGTATGTGCGATTGATACAAGAGATGTACCGGAATGTATTTACCAGAAGTGAGGAGCAGTGTTGGGGAGACAGAAGGTTTTGAGGTGAGAGTAGGATTACACCAGGGGTCGGCTCTGAGCCCATTTATCTTTAACATAGTGATGGATGTTATAATAGAGGAAGTAAGGGAGAACAGTACCGTGGAACATATTGTATGCGGATGATATTGTTCTGTGTGCAGAGAGCAGGGAAGATCTGGAAGTGAAATTGGAAAGATGGAGACAAGTACTGGAGGACAGAGGAATGAGAATAAGTAGATCCAAGACAGAATATATGTGTACCACCACTGAGGGGGATGATAGAGAAAGTATTCAGCTTGGTGGAGAGCAAATAAGGAGAGTTGAATAAGTTTTTAAGTATTCGTTTGGGATCTTTTGTTAAACAGCTGGAGGAAGTATGGAAGAAGAAGTAAAACATCGGGTACAGGCAGGCTGGAACAACTGGAGAGCGGCCTCGGAGTTCTTTGTGACAAAAGAGTGCCGCTTAGGTTAAAAGGAAAATTTCACAAGACGGTGGTAAGAACAGCAATGCTGCTAATGGTACGGAAACAGCAAGCATGAGAAAAGCAGAGCAGAAGAAGATGGATGTGGCAGAAATGAGAATGCTTAGGTGGATGTCTGGGGTAACAAGAGTGGATAGGATCAGAAATGACTACATAAGGGGTCAACTAAGGTGGTGGAAGTATCAAAGAAAGTGCAGGAGGGGAGGCTGAGATGGTATGGACACCTGTTGAGGAGAGATGAGGACCACGCTGGGAGACATACTAGGGGGTGGAGGTGCAAGGAAGAAGAAAAAGAGGGAGACCAAGAAAGAGATGGAAGGACTGTGTGAGAGGAGACTTACATGAGAAGGGAATTGTATGAGGGAGAAGCACAAGATAGAAATAGTATGGAAACGGCTCATCCGAAACGGCGACCCCATATAAAATGGGAACAAGCTGGAAGAAGAAGATATATATATATATATATATATTATATATATATATATATTATATAATATATATATTTCTACTGTCACTTATTTTGTGCGCATGAGTTGATAAGCATTGCACATTAATATATAGATAAATATAAATTCTTACTGATGGTGATTCAAATACTGCGATATCAGAAGGTATCAAGTTATAGAGGTCATCAGTTACCAACTAAACAAGTTGTCTTCCATTATTCAAAGGCATTATTATTTCAGTTTTTAATATTATAGTTCTTGGAATACTTATCTATTCTTTATTTGGCCTTATTTAAGAAAGAAATTCAGCTTAACGTTGTCTGGAAAACAGGTTTATTTTTCTATTCATATAAAGGGCGCTCTTGATTTTTCAGAAATACCTTTGAATTGTTTATCTCCAAGTGTACCCATAACCTCGAAAATGACGTTGGGGGCAGTGGCGACAGATGCAGGCTGTGGGCTGTACCACATTAAAATCTAGATCAAAACAAATACATTACAAAGCAAATGTACAGGGAGTAAAATGATCCTGTGTAAAAGGAAATAATAAACAGCAGAAAGAAATAGAGTGAAATACAGATGTAACTAACATGTGAATAACGATGTCAGCAAAACATTTGTCATTGTGCAATATTTCTGTCTTTTAAAATCTGAAATAATCTTGAAGTTATTGACAGAAGGAATGTTTTAGTTAGCTGTTGATTTAAAAGAAATACTGAAGGATTAAACATACAACTTTACTTGAAATTCAGTCCTGAAAAAGGGAACAGCAGAGAGAGGGCGAGAGAGTGCAAACAAACTTACGTAACATATGCGAATATACCTGAGAAGAGAGAGAGAGAGAGAAAGAGAGTCATGTGGTAACTTACTCGTACAGAAACGTTTGTTGGTGCATATATGAATAAACGTACATTCACTTTTGTGTTTATTGACCCACGGGTGTATTGTCAAATGTCATGAATGAATGAAAGATAATTTGTGTGACTATGCAATACAACTTTTGGTTTCGTGGCACACACTCATAGAGAGAGAGAGAGAGAGAGAGAGAGAGAGAGAGAGAGAGAGAGAGAGAGAGAAACAAGTACTTTAGTATTTGTATTATAGAGGGAGATAGTGCAAATGAAAATTAGTATTGTAACCCGAACTTTTCAAATAAAATTTTGCATATTTTCATGTTTCTTAGCTAATTAAAGTGACGTAAAGAAAAGTTTATGGCGAATCAGCCATAATACTGGTTTTAAAAATTTGTCGTCTTATATATAGATTTCTTTGGTGCTTTTAAATAGCATCAGTATGTAAACGTCTGTAGAGACCTTAAAAAACAAAGAGTTGTTATGTAAAGTACTGTCGTACTCATTAAACAGGAATTTCAGCCATGGGCACAGATTTCGAAAATTTATTTATTTATTTATTTGTGTTGTAGGTCTTGACTAATATGGCGCTTAGTATTCTTTCTGTATGCTTTTGCGTCACATGTAATTTAGTTATTCTTTTATTATAATTAAATAGCTTTTTGCATTATTGCAATGTCAATGATTTTCAATCAATAGCAAAGGCATCATTATGAATGATGAATTATCCAAATATTTTGGGCAGATCAATTCCACCCAGTGATATTTTGAAAGATAAGGGATTACATTTCACAAAAATCTTGCTTAATATCTGGCCTCATATGGCACTGTCCTTTTAAACTGACTCCATAAAATGATAATGTCATATTTATCACTCGTCTCTGAATTGAGGTTAATGCTATACCGCCGCTGAGGCCTTTATTGCGTAACCTTGGTGGAAATTTTGGCGAATTTCACGGATGATTTTTCCCTTCCAATATTTGAGTCGAGGATCGTCATAGAGGAGAGGAAAGAGAAACTGAGAAGAAATTGGGCATCGCTATTTGAAGGTTAGGAACAGGAGATGGTGAAAAGGATATTTACGTAATATCGAACTCAGAAAAAGCAAAGGCAAGATCTGGGTCAATCGGCTGTCGTCACAGATAGAGAAGGGAAATCTTGCATGAGGATGATGACATAAAACGAAGATGGTCTGGGTTTGAGGAAGGTGGAGGTGCAGGTGATAAGGACACACAATCTTTAGAGGTAAAGAAGAGGCTGTAAGTAAAAAGAAGAATGGCAAAACACCAGGTCCTCAGAGGTGCAAATCGTAATGTCGAAGGTACTTGGATTAGAAAAAGAATCGATACTGATACTGGAACTGTAAAAGGAAAGGCAACTTGGGAAGAGGAAGTGATGCCGAATGACTGGAAATGAACTCCAATGGTAAATGTATTTGAACAGTAGGGAGATATTAGTGTAGTTATTATAGAGGAGGCAGACTAACAGTACATCTGTTGAGGATCTTGGAAAGAATGCCTGATGAGAGACTACTAGCAATTTTGAAAGTTGGTGAATAGAAGTAAGGTTTCTTAAGAGGGAGAGGTACAGTTGATAAAGTCTTTGTAATAAGACAGTTACAGGAAGAGAGGTTAGAAGGCAATCGGAAATTCCATTGTGCATTCATAGACTTTGAGATGTCATTCGATAGTATGTTGTGGTTTGGTGATATAGAAGGCAATGCGTCCGAATATTCAGGTCGGTCAGGTGATGTATTAAAGAACAAGGACACCAGCCATGAGAGCCAGTGGCAAAAAAGAAAATTTTGAAGTTAGAGTTGGTTTACATTAAGGATCAACAATTGGCCCATTTCTGTTTGTTCTGGTCATGGATGTTATTGAGCAAAGGAATTAGGAATGAAAATCTATGGGAATTTACATGCGGGTGAGAGTAACAGGAATCTCTTGACTGGGATGATATGAAGGTAATTATGAGTAAAACTGATGTTAAGATGTCCAGCAAGCAGGGATAGTGAAGTTATTTAAATGTGATAAACCCCCAGAGTTGAAACACGGAGAAAATTTCAAGTAATTAAGATCTACTCTAATCCAGAGGGAGGATATGAAGCCTAGGTTAAAAGCAATATGAAAGTAGCTTTGGGAAAATAGAGTGAGGTGTGAAAAGATCTGATGTAGCACTATGATTAAACCAGTGATAATATATGGGCCAGAAGCACGAGCATTAAGAATTAAGGGAGGGAATAGAATACTGAGCATAGCAGACATGAGGATGCTGAGGTGGATTTTGGAGTTCTCGCTGCATTGGAAGCTGGAAGATGAAGAGATGAGTAGAAGTGCCAGAGCGATCAAGTTTACTGATTTGTTAAGACTGTCGAGATTTAGATGGTTTGGACTTGTGAGAAGGAAGGAGTGAGGAGGGCTGAGTGGAACCTTTAAGGGTTAAAAAAGGTCGGCGGAAGAAAGGCGAAAGGTTAGAAGTCGAGGTAAAGTAAGTGAGATCTGGATAAGGAAGTTTTAACAGAGGAAGATGTTTTTGATGGAAATAGTTGGAGAAGATGCATCAAGGCAACATACCCCTCAGCTTAGGGATGGTGGTGGTGATTGAGAGGAAATTTGAGCTGTTATTCGACCCATTTGCATTTATGAAAGTTCAATTGGTCTCTATGCCAAATAACTTTATCGATTTTATGACGAAGTCTTAATATATGTTCTATCTTACTTGGTATTGCACCATGGTAAAAAAAATGTAAACAAATTAATGATGAGACGATACTTGGTTGTCGTATGAACAAGACAGTCCAGAGAATAGTTGTACTGTGATTAGGTTCCATTTTTTATGATGTTCAGCAGATTATAGACCTTTCTTGCATCTAACGTCATTGTTCATTGTATCTCGGCTTTTTGTAGTGTATATGATGTCTCATTTGTTTGCGCGCATCGATTACTTTGTTTGAACTGTTTACGTACTATACATTAGGTAAGAACAGCTGAAAGGGTGCGAAATGTGATCACTTATAGAAGAGCAAGAAAACGTTCTGTGTAAATGAAAGGATGGACCAGAGTACTCTTAGATGGATTGGTCCTGTGGAAAGAACGGATCTTCATAGGTTGGTGAAAAGAATGCATTATTTAGAAACGATATGAGTCAAGAGTGGAAGAGGAATTGAAGTGGAAGGACCATAACATCCCGGAAACGTGAGAGAGAGAGAGAGAGAGAGAGAGAGAGAGAGAGAGAGAGAGAGAGAGAGAGAGAGAGAGAACGGGCAAGATGGAGATGCATGGCATGGTGTCTCCATCAACGATTCAACAGCAAACCTGCAGTTACTGTTGGGATCATTTGTTTCTGGAGACCCTCCTGTTATGGGAAACCCCCCAGATGCTGAAGCCTTGTCGAGGATGGGGGGCTTAGGGTTCAGCAGCTGGGCCCTGATGCCTGGTGGGAACTAATTTCTCACTGGGCCTTGGTGCCCAGCTGTTGATCCAACTAAATAAGTCAGCTCTTTTCCTTTTACTAAAACTTTTCATCCTTCTGCTTTTTCTTTCTCCCCCTATAAGATACAGATTTTATGTTGATGATTTTGGATTGGTTTTGGACATGATTTGGACTTACTCATTGGATTTGGTGGAGGGATAGGATGGTTGGCATGCCACCTCACCCGTAGAACTCGAGTACCTAACGTGGTCGAGCGAGGGGAAAGTTTATATGTCAAACCCTGCTCTTAGTGCTGGGTCTGATCTCGACGGACATCATGACGCCTTAGGCACTGAGGGTGGGGTGTATATCTGGGTGGTACCCCTAGGGCAGCCCTGTATGTTGGGATAACACTGTCCTCTAAATGTGGCTCCATGGTGGGTGGGGGGCTACCTGGACGAATCATAAATCCTACGTCTTATGGCGACATTAATTAGATCTTCGGTTGACGACTTAGGCAAGGATAAGGACAAGGAAAAACCTGGTAATTCCTCCATTGTAACTTTGGAGCCATTTTCAATGAGCTCCTTGTTACAAACATTCTGCATGTGAAACCAGTCCCCTTAGAACTGGAATTATGACATGATATATAATGAATTTTGTAAATTTGGGAACATCAAAGAATTAAGAAATAAACTTGGCAATAATTATGTTTTTTTTGAATTTTGGATAATTTTCAACAATGCATCGGAAGCTCACAGAGCCTTTAGAGAATTTAAGTCAGATTCTATGAGTGTTGGACTTGTAGAGGCAGAAGAGGTCCCTAGATATCTAGACATTTATAAACCACCAAATGAAATAAAAGATCCTAATAGAAAATAAGTATAATCTCCAGATCTCCAGACCCAGCTAAGTGGTTAATTATCTCAACGCATGGTGAGAGAGGCAACCTCTTCAAGGTGAAAAGGTTGGTAAACCAGAAGATCGGCAATGTTGGGAGCCCAGAAGTAACTCGCTTTGGGCGTAATAGTTTTTTAGTTCATACAAGACCAATGTTCAGTCAGTAATGCTCCTAAATTTGAAGCTGATCCATGAGGGTGTGATAAAAGAGGTAAAACCTCACTTTAATTTTAGTTATGCGAAAGGGTGTTATATTTAATGAAGATCTACATGAAATGGATGAGGAGGAAATTTTGGAAATGTGTCAGATGTGGTTTGGAAGGTTTTTAAAGTGCCCCGCTCATCGATGCTTATTTTAACATTTAAAAGTTCTTCTCTGCCATCTGAAGTTATTCTGATAGTGAAATCATGAAAGTTCGTCTTATAGACCGAGAGTGCTCCAGTGCTTTAAATGTTTTGGCTTTGGACACTCCTCTAATGTTTGCACCAGAAATAAACTCTGTGAATCGTGTGGCCAGCCTGAGCACGAGGAAGTTCTGGACCAGTAATTTGTGTAAACTGTAAGGGTGAACATCGAGCCCGTGATAAGAAATGTAGTGCATTCAAGAAGAACAAGATGCATTAATAAAATCTCTTGACGAACACATCAGTGTGGGACAGGCCAAGAAGCTGTTGGGCAGGAAAACTTATTCGGATGCCTTGAAAGCTCAACAATTAAATACTGCCTCTTCTGGTGCCCCGACTGGTGGGGCTCCCCGGTGCCCCGCTGGTGGGGTTTTCCACAGCCCCTCTAGAGGGGTACCCCATGTCCCCCCTGGTGGGACCTCCCATGCCCCCCCTGGTGGGACCTCCCGTGCCTCCCCTGGTGGGGCCTCCCGTGCCCCCCCTGGTGGGGCCTCCCGTGCCCCCCTGGTGGGGCTTCCCATGCCCCCCCTGGTGGGGTATCCCATGTTGCAGAGACACTGGTCAAGCCAGGGGGACCCTGTTGTTTCAAGGGTTCAAGCCAGGTCTCAATTTGTTGACGACTTCTCTCTGTCAGGGACATTGCCTTGACATTGAGCCCTCACCTGATTCTGTCATTACAGTGCACCGTGGAGATGACGGTGAGGAGATAGAGGCCCTCTTTATTCGTCAGAAGAGGGCCCTTTCTCCCTCTTCGCCTCATTCACGGTCACTCAGCAATCGTAGGAAAAACAAAAGTAACTGAAAGGGCAAGTGAAAGCCCATCTTCTAAAAGATCTGTAACACCTAGATCTAGGTCAAATAGTACTGGTAAAACTGATAAGATCTCTCTCACCAGGACACAGATTCCTAAATTAGTAGGGAATTTTAAGATGCCTTCCTCTAAATAATGGCTCTCATGCAGTGGAACATCCGTGGCTTTATACCAAATAGAGAGCAAGTTCGGGTTCTGTTTAGGGATCATGATCTATCTGCAATGTGTCTTCAGGAGACAAAGTTGGGAGAGCACACTCCCAACTTGGGTTTTAATTATTCATTCCATAGGTCTCCACCCCTGATAGGTGTACGTGCTCAGGGAGGCACAGGCATCATAGTCCGCAAGTCTGTTAATCATAGGGTTGTTCAATTGTACACTGTGTTGCAGGCTTGTGCAGTTCAAATTTTCAATTATAAATGGATCACTATTTGTTCTTTATACCTGGATCCATCATTAGAAAGTAGATTGCAGGATGCGCAGGGTAATCCTCGTCAGCTAGAATTAAACGATCTACAGACATTGATAGACCAGCTTCCTAAACCCTTCATTTTGATGGGGGATTTTAATGCCAAGCACACCCTCTGGGGTGAGCCAAACTGCGACCGGTGGGGTTTAATAATAGAACAGCTGCTTGACTTAAATGACATCACTTTAATGAATGATGGTTCCCCTACAAGACATGATGTTTTTCATAATACTGACTCAGCCATTGACCTCACTATCTGCTCTTCGTCCTTGAGGTTAGATTACCAGTGGGTAGTAGACCAGAATGATCATGGCAGTGATCATTGGCCCATTCACTTAAAGTTTATGAAAAATATTCCATCTCCATGTTTACCAAAATGGAAGGTAGGGGAGGCTGATGGGGATTATTTCAAAAAATCTACTGAAGTTGATCAAGATATAAAAAGATTTTCAGAGCCCAACATCCGCTTATGAGTATTTAATCGTAGGTATTTGATGTGTGGTGCCATGCTGTCTATTCCTCGAACTTCTGGTAAGCCTCGTCGTCCTCTAGTACCTTGGTGGTGTGATGCATGCGCCTTGAGCCGAAAGATAACAAGAACTTGCTACAAGAGATATCGTAGATATCCTTGCTTGGTAAATAAAATTATCTATAAAAGAGCTCTTGCTAAGCAAAAGAAAACTTTTAAGCAGGCAAAGAGGGAATCGTTTATCAGATATATAAGTGAATTAAAATATGATTCCCCTATGTCGTTTGTCTGGGAATACAGAATCCGAAGCTGCAAGGGAAATTTTCTCCATCTCCCTTGCCTATTTTTGAAAATTGATGGCTGCTTCATATCTGATTCTGGAGAAGTTGCAGAAACCTTTGATAGGCATTTCTCCAATATATCTAGTGCCCTACATTACTCTCCTGCATTCAGGAATATTAGGGACGGTACCACGGTTGTTCCTGCTGTTAGTTTAAATTCAGAGTCGTATAATCTCCCTTTCACCATGAAAGAATTAGATCATGCAATCTCGTTATCTTCCCCAACATCTCCTGGGGAAGATGATATACTGTACTCAATGATTTTTAATTTGCCTAGAAGTACAAAACAATTTCTTTTAGACATTTTAAACAGTTTTTGGCTTTCAGGAACTTCACCAGAGTCTTGGAAGATATCGATTATTGTACCTGTTTTAAAACCTTTTAAAGATTCCTTCCTTCCTAAGAACTATAGGCCAATTGCTCTAACTAGTTGTGTTAGCAAGATTTATGAGGAGGTGGTCAATGCTCGACTTGTGTGGTATTTGGATTCAAAGAATCTTTTATCTAATCGGCAGTTTGGCTTTAGGAAAAATAGAAG
This sequence comes from Macrobrachium nipponense, assembly GCF_015104395.2. Classification (NCBI taxonomy): domain Eukaryota; kingdom Metazoa; phylum Arthropoda; class Malacostraca; order Decapoda; family Palaemonidae; genus Macrobrachium; species Macrobrachium nipponense. The sequence goes on along the minus strand of NC_087212.1, from coordinate 72,433,821 downwards.
TACTTCTGACCCTTTGATGTTCCTTACTCGGGAGATACAGAATGCTTTTGCTGTGCAAAACCAGACTGTTGCAGTGTTCTTTGACCTAGAAAAAAGCCTACGACACTACCTGGCGAGGGGGTATCCTTTGCAACTTGTAGAGTGGGGTGTTGTGGGTAATTTGTTCTATTGTCTAAAAGATTTTTTGTCAGAACGTTACCTGAAAGTAAGAGTGGGCTCTTACATTTCTTCTGCTTACCCTCAGAAGAAGGGTTACCTCAGGGAAGCGTCCTTAGTCCAACACTCTTTAATGTAGCTGTAAACGGTCTACTAGAACAAGTTCCTGTCGGGGTGCATGGTCTGGCCTTTGCTGATGATTATGCAATAATCTGTAGTAAGTCCACAGCTGTTGAAGCTTGTCAAATGATCCAGACTGCTATTAATGCTTCAACATCATGGGCCAGTGCTAAAGGGTTCAAATTTTCTTTCACCAGAAAAAACCAAAGCTATACGATTTTGTCGATTAAGAAGAGTGGAAGAGATCCCTACGTTGTTTTTAAAACGATTCGATTTTACCTTATTATGAAGATAGCATTAAGTATCTAGGTGTTACATTTGATAAAAAATTAACTTTACTCAACATGTTAATGAAGTTGTATGTAACGTGAAGCTTCGACTTAATATTCTTAAAGTTGTGTCTAATTTTAACTGGGGGGCAGATCGAATCACCCTTTTGAGGATGTACCAGGTTTATGCCTAAGCAAAATTGATTATGGTTGCCAAGTTTATGGTTGTGCGTGCAAGACAACACTGCAGAAATTAGATGTTGTCCATAATATGGCTTTACGTATTTGTACGGGAGCCTATAGAACTTCACCAGTAGAAAGCCTATATTGAGTCAGGTTTTCCCCCACTATTTATCCGTAGGGAGATTAGGCTTGAGAGCCATATCAAGAATACTTACGTCAAAGCTAAACCCTAACTATAAGTTCGTTAGAGAACCAACTGACAGAGCCCCAAATAGACTGAGACTGCCAAAGCCTCTTGAGGTCCGACTAGCAAGCTCTGCCAGGGAGGTGGGATTACTTCCCCCTGCAGTAGCTGAAATTTCACCCTCAAAGTTTCCTCCTTGGAATAGGACCATGCCTAGAAATTTGCCCAATTAGGGACAGCAGGAGCAACAGTTCTGGTGACCAGTTGAGGGCAAGTTTCTTGGACCATGCTTCCGAACATGGTGATTCTCATCATATATACTGATGGCTCGAAGGGTTCTGATGGTGTTGGTTGCTCTGTAGTGGACTAGTGGTAATATCATTAAAAAGAAGCTTCCTTCTAATTCTTCTGTTTTTACAGCTGAACTGCTGGCAGTTTTGACTGCTCTTAAATATATTTTTATAGTTCTTGTACTAACAAGGTTTTTACCATTTTTACCGACTCTTTGAGTGTTTTATCTTCTCTAAAAAGCCTAGTCTCTTGCCACCCTTTAGTGCAAGAAGTACAAGATTGGTTTTATCTTTAATTAATAGAAGAGTGGTTTTATCTTTTAATTAATAGAAGAGGATTTTCTGTTAGGTTTTGTTGGGCTCCGTCCCATGTTGGAATTGTTGGGAATGAGCGAGCCGACGCTGCTGCTAAGGCTGCAACTAGGCTTAGGCACATTTCCAACATGGGCGTCCCTGTCTCTGATTTAAAAGTACCATTCGATTATTGTAGAGACCAGTGGCAGGCCCACTGGTCTACTTTAGATAATAATCTTAAATTGAAATCGATTAGGCCTTCTGTTCATCCTTGGCCTCATAGCCGGATGGATAGAAGGTCTGAGATAGTTTTAGCTAGATTACGTATTGGCCACACTAAATATACTCACGGGTATCTAATGATGAGTGGAGCGGATAGGCAGGTTCCTCGCTGTTCCACTTGTCATGTGGATTTGACTGTGGTGCATATTTTGGTGGAGTGCCCTCTTTTGAAAACAATCGTAGAGCTTGTTTGCTGGCAAATAAGTCTCTTCGGCGATATTTTTAGGTGAAGGTGCTCAGGCAGAGCAAATTATGACATTTTTAAAAAATATTGGTCTTTTTTATGAATTGTAATTTTCTCTTAATTGTTTTAGGTTTCTTGTTTGGTTTTTATGAATGAATGATTTGTATGGTAGATCGGTTGTGTGTATGTTTGTTTGTACGACAGTGACTATTATTCTTAAAGATATATATGCGCTGAATGGCCCCTCGGCTCCGGCGCTTGGCTATGTGCCAAAAATTTTATAATCTAATCTAATCTAATCTGTTATGGGAAACTCCTTGAGATATATATATATATATATATATATATATATATATATATATATAATATATATATATATATAAAATCGAATACCACAGGAAAAATAATAAGCAGTAATTCGAACCGAGCACTTTCGTCATTTAATGAGACATTGTCGAGGCACAATGTCTCAATAAAGGACGAGAGCGCTCGGCTAGAATTGCTGCCTATTATTTTCCTGTGGTATTCACTTTTATATATATATATATATATATATATATAGATATATATATATATATTTGAGTGTGCGTGTGTATATATTTATACATGTGTGTGGGGGACGGGGGATTGGGGTTGTGGGTTCTGGGCGGCCTCATAGCCCATAGATTAGGGGGTTTTCCTCTCCAGTCAGCGGTCTCAGGACGCTTTTGTCATGTACTATGTTAAATCCCATTGTGACTATGTTGACCTAAGCAGTTAAATCGGAAACAATAGACATCCTTTATCTGACGATTTTCTGTAGTTCTGACTGCTTTTTTTCTCTTTCTACAGCATATGCGCAGTGTCTTTATCGTCTTGGTCCTGGAATATTGGTGAGTATTGCATTATCCGTAGCATTTTTCGAAAGTCCTGAATTGAAATTGATGACAATTTTGTCGGGGGGTATATTATATAACCTATACACATGTGTATGTGTGTGCTTACATTTGTTTCATGTTTTGTTGCTTGGGATACGATTTTCAGATTTATTTTTATTTTAAAATGCTTAAAATGTCAGTGACACACAATTCGCAATATCTACCATTTCTCAAAAGTATAAGTCGCTGGTATGACATTACCGTGCTTATTTTTTCGTACAAATATCTCTCATCATCTTCCAGTTACAACCTCGTAGTTTTTATTCAAATCAGGCGTTTATATAACACGTTCAGTTTTATGTATTATTGTACTCATCTCAGATTTCACGTTGAGCCGATGTTTAGCACACACGTTAAATGTTCGTCGTCTTGTTTGCCCACTTCGTTGACTTCATGGAGGGAATCCACGCTGAGAGGTGCTTGGCTCCCTCCGGGACTAGTTACCAGGAAGTTGGTCGCTATTCGTTTGTCTCACTTGTTTGATTTCCTGTTCCTGGACTGAGCTATTTTGGCGTCTAGAGGAATGTTGATGTATTCAATACCACTCGTTTTGTAGGTAAGAAGTCAGTGGAATCCTCGTGTTAGGTAAACCATTAATTTTCAGTCAGATTTAATGGGGTAGTTGCTGATGCACATTCTTTCCTGTTATCGGGTTGTAGAATGTTGTCACTCCAATTTCTATAAACTAGTTCTTTCAGCTGCAGGCATCGTTTTCAGTTCAAATGACGATGCGATACAAGTATTGTGTGTTATAGAAGCTAATTTATGAAACCTATTGTTCCAGCCTCTGTTTCGCAGGTTGGTTTGAAATTATATACTTTTTCTACACGAGGTCTGATTGCAAATATGATTGCCGTGGATTCTTTATGACTGAGTTCATTTAAAACAATTTCAAAACATAATTAATTGAATAATAATGCAAAAAGGAATATCCTCTTTCATGTAATTTGACATTTCTTAAAATCTGGCCAATGGAGTCAAGTAAGTTGTAAATTTTTGATAGGCTGTGAATAAATTATCCTCTCTCGCGTCGGAGTGCTTGTGTGGCTTTGTGGAGACCACGCTACCATGGTGCAGTCTTGACAGTTTGTGTTTCAACTCCACGCCATACGTTGTGATAAAAGGAAAACTTCGGCCATTTGGCGTAGAAAACTTTTTTAACTTGGAATAGTAAAAATGAACTCCATGACCTTTAGATTTATACCCCGGAGGGAGTTAGTGCCGGCAGTGAACCTCATGCGGTGCACTGTAGACATTTCTTAAGGTTCTTTGCAGCGTCCCTTCGGCCCCTCGCTGCAACCCCTTTCATTCCTTTTATTGCACCTCCGTTCATATTCTCTTCCTTCTTACTTTCCGCCCCCTTCTAACAATTGATTCACAGTGCATCTGCGAGGGTTTCATCCTGTTACACCTTTCAAAGCTTTTTACTGTCAATTTCCGTTTCAGCACTGTATGACCTCCTATATACTAGGTCCCAGCGCTTAGGCTTTGACCTAAACTCTCTATTCTCTAAAGAATTATACATAACAATTAATTTGGAAACCAGTTCGGTGATAAAACCATAGTTACCAAAGGCAGAGTAGTAGGCATTACTAATTCCAGATGCTATTTGCCAGCGCCGAGTAGGAAAAGTCGCCATCGGAATCAGGACGTGTTAGTTATCTTGAGCATCACTGAATCCAGTTGTTCCTCTGACTAAATCTCAGTTCTTTCGTTCTTACGATGTTTTAGATGAACTGACCAAACTCTCTTCCCTTAAGAAAAGTTACTTTAATGAAGAATATGGTCAAACCGAAAAAGTTCTCGGAGCGTTGCCTGGATGTCGCAAAAGAACATGTTTTACATATTTAAGGAATTTTACCAGCATAATGATAATACTGATACATACCGTTAAGTATTAAGTGAGGCTGATCATTGAAATGAAGAATTTAATAAGCTTTTATAAAAAAAATAATGCATAATCAGGTGCATTAAATAAACTTGTATAATCATTACACTTTATGCATTCAGGTGAATTGATGAGCTCGTATTATCGTTATATAACCATAAGTGAATTTAATAAAGTTGGATAATTATTACACTTATATTTTAATTAAGTATTTTAATAAGTTTATATTGTCATTAAGATCCAACTCTTGCCATTAAGATCCAACAACACTGTTATATATTTCTTGCCAATGAAAAAAAAAAACTTATTGTCGTGTGCACGTGTGTATACCAGTTGAGATATTAGGGACATTGGGATGAATAAGATCTTTAGTCAGATATGCCGAAAAACCAAACTCCAGGATTCGGTAAAGGCAGGAAATCAGGACTTAGGTTTCGCCGCAGTAGATGTGGTCTCCCGAAACTGAATTGATCTAGGAATTTTATATAATTTTTTTCGAATCTTAAATGTTCATGTATACGTACATGGATACAGTGAAGGAAACGCGTTCACTCACGTATTCAGATGCATAGACATATTCATAGCCACGCTCAGTGCAGGGTTCTTTTACCAGCATTACGAATAGCGCTCGTGAGAGCTGCTGAAAAGTTCTATTGATAACTCGGTCTGGTGCTTCATATTTGATTGATTAGGCAGCCATTTGCCATTGTCTCGCTCTCGTCCTGTATTCCCGCTCTTATTATTACAGACATGCAGTTAGCGCCAGTTGATCTAATTGGTTGTTTTATTCCTCGGTGTGTGTGTGTGATCTCTTTTGTAGTTCCCGGCAAGGAAAAATTGAGGTCAAGGTCAACGGCACATTCGGTCATTCCATGAACCTACCAACATATTGCAGCTTAATGGACGCTAATATGAATTTTTATACAGAATCTCTCTCTCTCTCTCTCTCTCTCTCTCTCTCTCTCTCTCTCTCTCTCTCTCTCTCTCTCTCTAGACACAAGTAGGTAGTCGTATGGTAAAAATGACAGCGGAAAATGTGTCCAAATAAATTAACGGAGGTTCAGGTAAAGTTAGTGAATCGTGAATGGTGAAAATCCTGTAGAATGAAACTAAACCCTAGCAAAAGTCAATGTAGGATTGTTAGTAGACCTAGGACACGATCTCTAATCCCTAAAGCATTTCATGGACAAATTTTGGTAAATACTTGAAATTCTTAAAATTCCACGCGTTATTCTTGAATGCAAGTGATATTTGAAAATATTTGTGGTCTGTCTTCTGCAAGTGCCCCCCCAAAAAAAGTTTAGAAAGTTTCAATATTTTGAGAGATTTGTCGGTCTTGAGAAAAAAATTTACTTTCATTTTCCTAGCTTTGAGTATTGTTTTTCTGTTTCGTCTTCAGCAACTGATTTGCATTGTAAAATGTTGGATAAAAACATGAGTACTGTTAGATTTCTTGATCCATGTATTTTGGGCACTTCAGTTCCATTAGTTCGTTGTGCATCTATTGTGTAGTTGTTGACATGAATTAATTTTAATATCCTTGCATCTTCTTTAGTGAGGATTAATACTAAATAGTTCTCTTGAAGTTTTGTACCAGTTGAGTAATGTATACAGATCTACTTTCATGTAGTTGAACCTTTGGGGCTTCATAATAAAACTACTGTTGTGGCGAATGCATTTATACAGAACAGGTTCACATGTGATCAGATTTCGTGGTTGACATGTTTTATACTGTTTGATTTTTTTATTTTTTTATTCCTCGTTTATTATCCTATACCTGTCTATATCCTTTTTGCATTTTGGACTGCTCTCCTCTTGGAATCCCTTAGGCATTTATTATTCCACTTTTCCCACAAGGATTGCATCTTTCCTAATGGTCATTCCGTGTCCTTGCTGTATTTCCACAGATATGGTGAATGTCACCACTAGATTAGATAAGGACGAATTCGTCTGCCACCATTTGCATGAATAGCAAGTTGACTTAGACACTTTTTAAATGCTTTGCGAGACATTTTTTCCACTGTGTTGCGTTCCTATTTGTAACAGTCATTGAAAATTAGTATTAATCCATGTGAAGATTTTTTTTAAACATATATCTTTTGTTTGTGTATAAGTGTTTGAAATGATTTTTGGGGTGGTAGTAATGCTATGAAAGTGGTACGATTTTTTTTTTTATCATTCGACAGGAAAACTTAAATCCCTTGAGAAATGCAGTGAAGCCAAGGATATTTTTGCAGTTTTTGTAATGATTAGATTATGGTTTTGAAAAGTGAGACATCCCTTCCATGTAGCAGATATGCTACGTACATTTGCATAGATTAGCACTGATGTTACTTAAATTGGCCTCCTCTTTCAGTATTAATGACGGAGCAGGTTTCTGAAAGTCGTATCCTGGGAATTCAAGTTTTAAAAATGTAGACCTCATCATTTGGCTGAATATGTGATAAAAGGGCTATCTATATGAAAAAATTTCAAAAAGAGACCGACATGGTCCACAATTGTGTCTTCTCCATCTGTGATGTAGACTCCACACATCACTAAGTATGATGCGACCAGATAATCAAATATATCAAATAACAGGTAAAGGAAGAGTAAGTCTCTCTCTCTCTCTCTCTCTCTCTCTCTCTCTCTCTCTCTCTCTCTCTCTCTCTCATCAAGGAGCCTATTATGAACGTATCTGTGAATATAGGCAAGATTGTTAAATATTTGCCAAAAATCAGGGAATGGTCGTATCAGGATGACCTTTGAATATGTTGTAGACCTGCATAGACGAATCTAACTTATTTAGTGCATTAACTTATTAATATTTGCTCCTGGCGCCATGGCAAGTCATATAATAATCTAGATAAACACTTTCAGGTAAAACGAAGTTTTCATTTCAAAAACCATTTTTAATTGTTAGATACAATAGTTTAATATAGAATTGACGATGCATTGATCATCTTTCTACAGTAGCATCTTATGGTCAGAGTTGACCTGCTCTTATATGAGCCTTAATTATTGTCTTCCCAAGTAGCCACTGTACAGTTGGGCGTTTCCTTACTTTAACTACTCAAATGATTACATGATTTTTTCTGAACTTATATGTTCTCCGTTTCTCTTGTGTACCGTTTCTGGTTTTGATATATTTATGCACGTATGTTTCTTCTGGTAGTGTGTTCGATAGATTTAAAAATATTATATTACGGTTCAGTTGTTGGATTTTATTTCCTATTTGGTCAAATTTAACTGTAAGATATAAGATATTTCTTCGAGGTTGATTCCATTGTTATGTATTACTGTATAAAATTTATTTTATTGTAATGGACATGACTTTTGCCTCAAGCGTTGAGGTCTTACTTCGAAAGCTGGCAGATGTAATATGATCTTCAGAGCTTTGGTATTGGCACATGTCGTCATTATTATTGGGTCATTCTAGATATGCTATTGATGATGCTAGTGACTGCTGATAAACAGTGGTGAACACGCTGTGCCTGAACCGTGATCCGTCGATAGAGCATGAATTATGCGAGAGCCCATCCAGCCGCTGGCCAGGTTACTAGGACGCTGATATTGAACGGTCGTCCCTGGAATTCTCTCCCGACTCCATCTCCTCCCGGGCTCTTTTTCGCTAATTGCGCTCAATGGCGTTTGGGAATGTTCGGACGCCTCTCGCCATTGCATTGTTCGAATTTATGTCATTTCGAAGACGGGAAAATCAAGACAACTTATGAAAGAACAGTGATCCTCGCAATCAGTCCCGTCTGGTAATAAATCCGAAGTCTTGGAATTCATTTTCGTTAATTAAATGCTTTGAAGGCAGAGATCCAAATTGCTAAATTAGTTCTAATTTATCACTGTGCGATTGAGTAAACTATTTTAATGAAATCATCATGACCATCATTGTTGTTATTATTCGGCTTTAGTTAATGAGATAACTGTTGCAGTTATGATCACCAGTATTAGCTCATAATCTCTTGATACCAATTTATGACACTCGAAAGCCTCGAATGTCATTTGATGTAATCTGGTCGTATACTGCCATGCTCGGTTGATCGTCCTTGAATGTATTTTCAGTTAATAATAGGGTGTTGCCGTTTCATGACTGATATTTAATATAGCAATGGGAGTTACGAATCTGTAAGACGGGACCTCGTCTTGTCTTCCTCCTTCGTAGACACGAAAGCTTCGATGTCGGGAAAGTGGAATCCCAAGTCGAAAAGATGCTTTCATTTCGGAGGGAACCTGACACAACCTGTGGCACTTGACCGCATCTGGAACAAGGAAGAGATATGATGTTGCGCCAGGAGAAAAATTCCTAGTGAATTTTGACCAGGTCTGAGGGAAACTATGAAAATTAGAGAGTAAAATGATATTTGGGCGTGATCTTAAAAAAAAAAAGAAAAAAAAAAAAACATCAACAATAGACCTGTATCTTGCATTCGCCCTTTATTGACACTCGATTGCCTTCCGTCTCGCTTTGGTCATGAAAACTCTTGCGACTGGTCGAAGGTAATACACGTGGTATTGATCTTGTAGTACTTTGTGGCTCGAGTTTGAGTTCAGTAGCGTTAATGGTGACTTTTAGATGTATCTTTTGAGATCAGTGAATAAAAGGATAATTTGGCAGGCCACTTATAGATGAATAGAGAGTAACTATCAGTTAAATGCAGGTGAAGAAATTTAATATTAAATTCCAGGATTGCAGTTACTATTGTTGTTATAGGAGAGTTTATGTTTGTAAACAAATTAAGTATATCTGGCGCATGCGCAGTACACTGGTGGGCAAAAGCTGCCAATGTCAGACGACGCGAGTAAAATTGAGGCCCCCCCTCCCCTCACCTATTTTAACTTCGTCACAGTATGCGCCAAAGTTATCTGTTGATGCAAAATGTCGATAAATTGTAAAATTTTTGTACACTCGATGGTTTCACTTCGAATGCGTGAACATTCGAAGATGTCCGAGAAAAGAGCGGTTTTGCCCCGGATGTTCAGACATTAAAGACTTAATTTTTAGGATGCGATAAGACATCTTTTAATTGGCATCAGATTACGTGTTTATACAGTTTGAAATGTGCTTTATAAAATGTGCTTTATAAAATTTCAGCAGCTGAACAGAAACACCATGTTAACAAAAGCACAAACTTCACTTGCAGAGTGTGCAAGTCAAAGGCTCGGGCAATGCCGTGGAAATCAGTTACAGATACCAGATTTCATTAAACTTTTATTCAGTCCTGAAGTCATTAGAACACTTAGAGGATAATGAATCATAGTACTGTTCACTTTAAATCTAATTGCTGCTTTTTGTACAATTTTAGGGTCATCATCAACTAAACTACCACACGAAAAAGCATTACAGCCATTGTATGCAAGGCAAGAATTGTCAAGTGGGGAGGTCTTCCAGCTGACCTGCGGTTCACCGGTTGTCCTCCTCAGATAGTCTGCTTTGGGTCTTCCTCTACCAACTGTGGTTGGATGTCGTTATAATGACCATAATTATGTTGCTGCAATAAGATAATTGTTCACTGACAGCAGTGGACAACACTTTGATGTATGTGATCATAATGTCCTCTATTTAACAAGTCGTGGCTGAAGATTGCTTATTGCTGAGCAGATAGTCAATATGCTATCACAGTGAACAACCATGTTACGTGGCATTAAAGTGCTTAGTACTTTAAAACTTTTAAGTCTGCCAATAGCCCTTTCAGCGTGAATTTGTACTCTTGCCATGTTCCTACTTGATTCAACTTGGTGTTGTGAAAGCTGAGTCTGACCCTTTGTAAATGCAGGAATGGATAGAAAGCAGTTCGTCATAGCAACTGCATCTTACTTACTTACTCAATCCTCTGGCACCCACGGGATGCATAGGGCCTAAAGGAATTCACGCCATATGCCTCTTTCCTGTACCATCTCTCCGAGCTCAACCCAATTCTCAGATCCAACCTCCCTCCGCATTGCCATCAGCCACGTTTCTCTTGGTCTACCACGTTCTCTCCTGCCCAGCGGCTTCCATTCAGGTACATCCTGGACTAACTAATCTTCTCTTCTTAAAGTATGCCCCATCCACCTCCCAAGATCACATAATCTCTGGTCCCCTTTCCATTGAATACCATTATTCATTCCTTGCATTACCTTGGTTATAACATAATCAGTCACCATAATAAACAGTAGAGGCGACAGTATTTCTATGCAAATCCATTATGATGTTAACAATCTTTTCTGGTATCTCATAGTGCCTCAAAATCTTTCTTAACAATGTACGTGAAATACTATCAAATGCTTTCTCAAAATCCACAAAGTATAAAAAAAGAGGTGATTATAGTTCGTTACACTGTTGAGGTATATGTCGTAGAATAAAAATCTGATGGTTACATCCTCTGCCCTTTCTGAAACCTGCTTGCTCTTTTCGAAGTATTCTATCTATTACAGGTGCTATTCTATTCAATATTACCTTGGAAAAATATGGATCACATTGTCACCTACTGGTGACAATGTGATCCCTCGCCAATGCCCACAGTCTCTCAAATCTCCCTTCTTGGGTGCTCTAACAAAAATCCCTTTGTTTTTCCATTCAACAGGCGTGACTTCATCTCGCCACATATGATTGAATAATTCATTAAACACAATGGGTGTGTGAATCTCATCAGCCTTCAACATTTCAGGTGCAATACCATCCATTCCTGCATCACTGATTAGAAAACCGTTTTCCAGTAAATCTAGAATGCCACTGCGTAACGTTACAGCCTTATCTGATGTTCTCCCACCATATGCTTTAGAAATGAACGATATAGATCCAAGAGGCGTTATTGCCACTAAATATTTGAAAGTATATTGTGCTTATAATTTGACCATGTTGCTGCACGGGCTGTGAAGTTACCAGGTCTTTCTACAAAAATTTCAGTACAGTCAATAATTATTCTTGTGTTCTTAAATTCAACTTAAGCTTCATCAAACACAGGAAAACATCTGCAGCACTACTAAATGCAGTAAGGTGTGGCAAGGCATCCTGTATAAAAGATACAGGCCACAACAATGTGGCAAAATTACGAATACCAATGTAAAACTTGTTCTTTTTCTGGAGTTTTCATTTTCAAGATATGCAACACCAAAAGTTTGGTTCTTAATTTTTTCCTTAAGATAACGGTTTTTTTTTCCAGGAAACGACCCAGCTCTGCTAAGAGACTTGTGTTCAACTCTCAATGAATAAAGAGTCAAAATAATATTATTTGATATTTGCAACAAAGGGTGCAAGATGTTAAAAAAATGCTTTATTTAAAAAAAAATAGAATTCCTTAAAATTAAAAAGAAGTACAGGCCCTATAAATGTCATCAAGACAACATGAGTGGGGAGAAACAGGTCATGAACTTTGGTTTAATGTAACCATCAGTTCGTCGCTAGTGGACTAATTTACAACAATTAATTTTTGAAATTTAATAAGTAACAACTTACAGTTGAAGCTCTTCTGTCATCTAGAAGTGATAATTTCAAAGCGATCCACCTTTAAAGCTGGTGTTGATGTTGCTGCTCACATATCTTTAAAAAAAAAGTAGTGAATTTGAAATTTTATGATGCGATGCAGTGCAACCTATCAGGAGGACCACTCCTGTAGTAGGGCCATATCCCTATTTGTGACACTTTTTTTCAAATCCCTCTTTATAATCCTCATGTTTCCTAATTTACCTTAACTTTGAAAGGGGGTCACCACTCACATGCAAAAACTGTGTTGTGAAAAATGAGCATAAAAAGTTGAGTGAATTTAGATATACAAAACTTAAAATTTTGCAATAAGCAATGTTTGTGTAAATTTTCCAGCTGGTCCCAAAGTTTTGTCTGTCACTAGTTTTACTTCTTCTTCTTCCTCCTCCTCGTCCTCCTCCTCTTCTTCTCCTTCTTCCTCCTCCTCCTCATCATCACGTAGATCCTTATCTTAAACACAAAAAATAAATCTCAGCAACATTCTAATAAGGGAGTTTAATCGCTGTGCAGTTAATTAAATATCTATCCAGCATTTCTAAGTGCACCTAATACAAATGAAATGTAAATATTAGTAGATTCATCCACTTATTTTAGCTTGTATATGGCAAGTCCATATTTTGGAGGAAATTCGTTCTACCTGCAGATTTTGCCCAAGTTAAGTATGACTGTTATATCTTTTATAAGAAATTCGCTGCATGGATTTATCTGCAATCTGGTTGAGATGAACGCCAGGAGAACACATATCTGTGTAAAGACGACTTCTTACTCGAGCTGCAAAAATGATAATGTATGAGAAATGGGTTAGGTTCAACAACAGCCGGTGAATGAAATGCATGCTACAGTAAAGCATGTCTTGATTCCAAAGTCAAGACATAAACGATCTTGTGCTGTTGGAATTACTAGCTATACATACATATTACCGGTAGCCCGGTAGCCATTTTTGTCTGTTAATAGCTGCCAGCCACTTATTTCTTATTTCCTTGTCACTTTCGCTGGGAATACAATGCTAGAATACTAGGGTTCCCTTTCCCCACCTATTCGTGCATCCTGCAACAACTCCGACTGAACCATTGCTTATAAATAAGGCGTAGATTAACTAGAATGAGCAATGTTCTCCTGATACGATACAGCAGCGGAAATGGCTCTTTGTCCGCCCGCAGCGTTATTGTCTGGAAAATGACGTGTTCATGATTGCTAGTATTATCATTAACTATGTATAGCAATTAGGTTTTTATCCCCTTGAGTCGTTACGGAACTCCATAAACAATGTCAAAAATCGGGACGTTCTCAAAGAACTACTGGCAGAACTCTTAGAGCCTTACATTTTTTTTATGTATTTCTATAATTCCTTGTTTTTCTGGCAGTTAACTGACCGTTTTAATTAGGAAATGTTTCTGAGCCTTACGTGAAAGTGGAAGATTATTTAGGTACATTTTTGTCCGCCAAGTATATGAACGTTTGTACGTTAATCAGTGGGTTAAACTGAAGATCCACACAACATTTGTAGTTAATTTTCTTACTATATAACCCTGATTTTCGGACTTCTCTCATAACTGTTTCATATCAAATACTTGATTCATTTACTTTGTGCCGTGTCTAAACATATGCTGCTGTCCCCTATCAATGTTCATGTGCCCTATTAATGCTCATGTGATCGTTTTGGTTTCTGTCAAAACCCTGTCGTTCACACTTCCTGGTGTAGTAAATATTGTTATGCCTCTATAATTCTTTGTGTCCTTTATCATCTTTACCTTTATTCAAAGCCTTCCCCTCATCAAGACATACCTCATGCACTATAGTTGGCCATCAGGTTCGGTAAGTTCCTGATGTATTTCCGATCTTCAGCCTCTTCATTGCCTTCCTTATATCCTAAAAGATGACCTCCATAGGCCCCCTCTTTTCAGTTTCATCACTGCTGAATGGATGAATGACCTAAAGTGCTCCAGTGCTTAGTTTTACTGCTCACATTTCACAAAATCATATCAAACTCCCATTATCATTCTCAAGCTTACCCCAACTCATACTACTCTTGCGTAATTCAGATCTACCTCGTTATCTCGTACTGTCACCAAATCGTCAAAATGCTACAGTGACCCAGAACTGAATTCCCTTTAGATCACATCTATGTATTTGTATCTTTTTTACCGAAATCCATTTGCTCATAAATCTTTCTCTCTGCAGTAACTTGTAGAATAACTTGCCCTCTGTAAGTTTGCTTATAGTTTTTTATTACTTGCTTTATTTTTCTCTCAAATTTTTTTTCTTATTATTTTTACTAGCATATCCAGCATCCATTATAGTTGTGCATGATCATTTCACGTGCCATGCTTTTACACCTTGAATAATATAATTTTCTTTAACACCTACTGTTTAATGTATATAATGCTATATCCATATACGAGTATACATACATACATACATACATACATACATACATATATATATATATATATATATATATATATATATATATTATGTATATATATATTAACAGTTAAATAAGTAGATATATGAAGATGGTGCGTATCTACCTCTGCTACCTTTGATTTGCGAATCTTGAAATTTGAGGAATACGTAGTATTCGAATTTTACATAGCTTGCAGTTACCAACGAGGTATATATTGTTTTGAGACATGAAACATGACATGGAATACTCGCCAAATGCTCTTAGACCTACAAAACCATTCAGTTTAATTAAACCATTTAGATATATTTTAAGACACAAGAATAAAACAAATACGTTTTCAAGTTATGAAATATGACATGCTTTTGCAACTCCGGAATGGCAAAGGTCACACTGTATTTGCTCGCCATGCGAATGGCTATCTCTTTTTGTTTGAACTTGTCCATTCAGAGAGAAAATGGAGCATATTTCATTACATGCGACCTTTCAGTTTTAAGGAAAACTGATTCCATCAGTCGATTTTGTAATAGTCTTTCCATTTGGTTATCAGGTTTCGCTTTTAGAAGAAGAAGAATAGGAAGAGGAGCCTTTTTGAAAGATAGTTTTATAAGTATAGGCGACTCTTGTATTCATGCCGCCATTTTTCGGGGGTTGGGAGGCCGGGACATTCCGTGCGGTGAGCAATCGATACCAGTGACTGATTCCTCTTAGGAAATAAATGTGACGCCAGATGGGAGGATGAGAGTGAAGTAAAGGAAGCAGCAATATCTCTGCCGAAGGTTTAGAAGCGAGAGGACTTTTCGCGGACGACAATGAGCCTTTTGTGTTGGTTGATGCAGCACCTAACGTTTAGACGTTTCTGCTCAAGGATTGAGTAGTTTTGTGCATGTCCTTGGATATTCTCTGGACAAATTGCTTTATGTTCAGTAGGTCTTTCTCTCTCTCTCTTTCATATATATACTATACACACACACACACACACACACACACACACACACACACATATATATATATATATATATATATAATATATATATATATATATATATATTTATATTTTATATGTCCGTGCATTTGTGCATTTTATACATAGAATCTACTGGTATTTTTTTCCAGATACATATATAATTATGATAGCCACATTGTATTGTGGCTATATATATATATATATATATATATATATATATATATATATATATATATATATATATATATATCGAGCTACAAATGTCCTTTAATATCCAATTCGCTCTACCTCGGAATTAATATATTTTCATATATGTTTAATCGAAGGGAAATTTTTTTAGGCGATAATAGATTTGCCGGCTCACGGGCACAAACCATCGAGACCTTCAAATCCAGGACGTCAGTGAAGCCTTAACCCACCCCGCCGCCGCAAGAGGATATAAGTTTATCCCACCCCCCACCTCAAATAATTTTCGCTCTCAGGTATTCGTAGTTTTGGAGGCTGCATAAACCCCCTCGACCTCGGAAGCGTTATAGTGCTTTTGACAGCACGTAGCATTTATATAAGTCATATCACATTACCGTGATTCATATACATATTTCGAGCTACAAATGTCCTTTAATATCTATTATCGCCTAAAAAAATTCCCCTTCGGTTAAACATATATGAAAATATATTAATTCCGAGGTAGAGCGAATTAGATATTAAAGGACATTTGTAGCTCGATATATGTATATGAATCAGGGTAATGTGATATGACTTATATATATATATATATATATATATATATATATATATATATGTGTGTGTGTGTGTGTGTGTGTGTGTGTGTGTCTGTGTGTGTTTGGTGTGTAGAATCTACTGATCACTTGTTTTACCAAATGCATATGAAACTGTAATAGCCACAATGCCCTCTAACTTCTTGAATTCTTATTTTTTTTTTTTTTTTTTTTTTTTTATTCAGGCTTTGTCACTACAAAGCCTGAATTTCCAAGTTCAACGGATATATATATATATATATATATATATATATATATATATATATATATATATATATATATATATATACATATATATATATACTGCATGCACATAAAAATTCTGTCGCAGTGACCTCTTAACTTCTCGAGTTGAGCAGATTAGCAGTCATCTAATAGCTTTACGTGTTACTGCGTTCTCACGACACGTTTGTGTGCTGGTTCGAATCCTACCACGGGCGCTGTCCATGGCGAGGGGTGACAGTGTCTTCGAGTGTCTACCGTTTGAATAAGGATAAACACATTACAATAAGGTGCCCGGATATCGAGAGGTTCATATGTCTGTATGGCTGTCAAAAATACATTTATATGTGGTATAGAGCAACCATTAAATTTTGTTTGTTTATGTAGAGAGAGAGAGAGAGAGAGAGAGAGAGAGAGAGAGAGAGCACAGTGGAATAGCTAGAAAAATTGAGAATAACATTAACGGGGAATGAGTGACACAGAGTAATTTTCCGTGGAGTCAGATTAGCCTGTGAGTTCTTTCTTAGGCGGTAATGATTCGGTGATAAAGATTCATTTCAATCTTTTTTAGTTAGAATTCGGTAAAGGCTTTTTTCCGGAGGAGGGGGGCGGGGGAGTGGGGCTGGGGCCGGGAATTGGTCAGTTAATGCGTAGCGAATATGGTATGTTGAAAAGAATTACGTACAATGTAATATAGCATCTGTAACACTGTAGGGGCAAAACTTTGTTCAAAGTAACAAAATCAATGAGAAAATGGGGAACATGGTCATGTTTTTTAGGCAGATGGGAAAACGGTTCTAAGATGATGAAGATCTTAGGTGAAATTCCTGGAGCCAACAATCCAAAGCTAAGCTGTAATGATATATCGTCTGAGAAGGAGTTGTTACTTTGATGTAATATGTAAATTGATTACCCAATAAGACTACTGTTCCAAAGCAAATCCTAGATTTGATAGTTTCTCATAAGTGTATAAAGTGTGTTTTTTTTGTCTCAAGGTTACGACGGTCATGAGACAATGCCAGTGACAGGTGTAGGTTACGTATTACTATTATGTGAATGGATTCCTATTCGTTCCTTGCCTGATGACATTCTCTCTCTCCTCGCTCTCTCTCTCTATCTCTCTCTCTCTCTCCTCTCGTCTCTCTCATCTCAATATATATATATATATATATATATATATATATATATATATATATATATATATATCTATATATATATATATATATATATTATTCTTCTAGGGCACAATTTTTCACGGATACAACATTCATTGAATAGAATGGATTTCTCACTGTTAACCAGCTTTTTTGAAATTGCTTCATATTTTCTAATTATTTTCTTTACTTCATTGTTCAGGTTGCTAATGGACACATAATGGGTTCTTCCATTTACTCCAGTATTTTTTTTTACAATTTCAAAAAAGCTGGTTAACAGTGAGAAAGCCATTCTATTCAATGAATGATAATATATATATATATATATATATATATATATATATATATATATATTATCATAGTTATATATATATGAATATATATATATAGATATATATATATAAATATATATTATATATATATTATCTATATATTATATATATATATATATATATATATATATATATATATATAATAAAGATAATATACAGTAGACAGAGAGAGAGAGAGAGAGAACGAGGTGGGAGACGAGAGAGAGAGAGAGAGAGAGAAATTGTGGCGTATGTATAGACTCAACAGAAAAATGCTTAATAATGAATCAAAGAGGTTGTCATCATGCAAAGAATGAAAACGGCTCCATTCACAAAATAGTAAAGCGTAACCTACAGCTGTCACAGATGTCACAGGCACTGTCCCAAGACCTGAATAAACATGTAAAAAATGAGCCGAACAATCGAGTTTTCTGTACAGCATGTAATCAAGACCACAGAAATAGTTCTTATCTTTCGGTGGTCTCCGTATAGTGCTGCATGATCATCGGCATATAAAACTTTAACCACGGCCCAGTGGTGGCCTGTCCTATATAGCTGCCAAAAGCACGATCATGGCTAACTTTAACCTTAGGTAAAATAAGCACTACTGAGGCTAGAGGGCTGCAATTTGATATGTTTGATGATTGGAGAGTGGATGATCGCCATACTAATTTGCAGCCATCTAGCCTCTGTAGTTTTTAAGATCTGAGGGTGGACAGAAAAAGTGGGGACGCAATGACAAAGCCATCTCCATAGTTTTCTTTTACAGGAAACTAAAGAGAGACTTCTGAACAACACACACACACGCATATATATCCATAATATATATATATATATATATCTATATATATATATATATATATATATATATTTATATTATATATATATAAATATATATATATATATATATATATATATATCATATATGATATTATATATATATATTATATAATATATATAGATTAAATATATAATTTAATAAATAATATCATTACTATATATATATATATATATATATTATATATATATATATATATATAATCATCATCATCAGCCGTTGTTAGTCCTCTACAGGACAAAGGCCTCAGACGTCTGTTTATGGTCTTTCTATGCCATTCTATACCCGCAAATTTTCTTAACTCGTCAATCCATTATCTTCTCTTCCTTTCCCTGCTTCGTTTGCAATCTCTAGGGTCCCATTCTGTTATTCTTTTCGTCCATCTATTTTGACTGTCTCATTATACGTCCTGCTCAAGTCCATTTCTTTTTCTTACTTCTTGTTAGAATATCCTCTACCTTAGTTTGCTCTCGTATCAATGTTGCTCTTTTTCTGTCTCTTAGTGTTATTCCCATCATTATTCTTTCGATACCTCTTTGAGTTCTAACTAACTCATGTTCTAAGGTTTTAGTAAGATCCAAGTTTCTGATGCATAAGTTAATACTGGTAGGACCATCTGATTAAATACTTTTCTTTTTTGAGAAAGTGGCATTTTACTTTTCATAATCTCATTTTGTTTACCAAAAGCTCTCCATCCCATGCTTATCCTTCTTTTAATTTGGGTCTCTTGTCCTGGGAAAACACTTACTGTCTGTCCTAAATACGTACTATATTCATTAACAATCTCTAAAGGTTCGTCCATAACCCTTATTTGTTGTCTCTCCGCATTTTCATTGAACATTATCTTAGTTTTACTCATATTCCTTTTCAGTCCTACATTTCTGCTTTCTCTATTCAAATCCTCTATCATCTTTTGTAATTCCTCCCCTGATTCACTGAGTAGAACTATATCATCTGCAAATCCTGAGTAGTTAAGGTATTCCCCCATTGATGTTAATTCCTACATTTTCCCTACCTAAATTCTTAAAAACTTCTTCTGGGCACGCTATATATATATATATATATATATATATATATATATATATATATATATATATATATATATTATATATATAGTATGTGTGTGTGTGTGTGTGTGTGTGTATTAATTTGTGGTATAGATATAACCTCAACATGAAAATACCATATACTTATACAACACACACACTATATATATATATATATATATATATATATATATATATATATATATGTGTGTGTGTGTGTGTGTGTGTGTGTGTGTATGTGTGTGTGTGTGTGTGTGTCTGTATATGTTTGTGTCTGATCACGCAAGAAAGAACTTATGTATTGAGATACTCCTTCGATGGAGTATCTCAAAATGGAAATTTTCGGTCATCGCTCATCAAGACATTTGGACTAAAAGCAAGACCGAGTATTGTGATGACGGCAAGCTTTGGATAAAACATGGTTATTAGATATTCTCTGTGAATATTTAGACAGTCTCTGATATTATTTATAGGTCAAATGTCTAACCTTGAAGCGTTAGTGTTGGTGTTCTTTTTATTTTTTGGTAATGTCCATTCTATTTTCGATTATTTCCAATAACAATCTATATCGATAAACACCATTTTAACTTAATTTCAAGGTTTCTTCGATGCAGTTTTATGTGAAGATTTATGTGTTGCTGCTGTTTGTTAACAACACAGTTAACGAATGCTTAATTTTTCATGAATAATATTGTTGTACTGTTTTAATTTTCTCGAGTCAAAATTGACTTTGTTAGTCGTCGATGAAGTTGGTTTGAATGATATTAACTTTATTGCATAATGTACGAAGTATTACGTATAAGGACTCTGTACAAATGTGTCATCCTATCACGTTCATTTCTTCAAAAGTCGCCTCTTTTTCTCTTTAATCATTAATTTCATCACATGGCACATAGCACTCAACACAAAAGAAATATCCATCATCACTGAAAAGACACAGAGGTGAATGTGTTACTTTTCTCCTTTTTTACTTTTTCCCATAAAATGTACTACATGAAAATGTAGTGTTAAAGTTTGTGACATCCAGATATATTGGGATTCTTTACGTGAAGAAAATTGCAGTGGCCAAGTATATATCTTAAATCCATTTCTGGCGGTCCTCCGGTGGCGAAGTGTCAATAGATTTGTCATTTTAGGTGATAACTCTGTGGCCTCTCGAGTCCTGGATTTTCCCACAATACTGTTGGGCGGAGGAGGCTGAGGTTTCGACAGATAATAGATCGTAGGACTGTGCAGAAGCTTTCGGGACACGAAATAGACCTTTGAAAAGAAAGTATCTATCCTTGAAACTTAAGTGACGACGTATTTAGTGCAAGGAGGGTATAAGGTAAAGTGACGCTTTCATATGCTCTTTTAGCAGCAGTTTTATGTCAAGCCTTAGAATACGAATACATAGGAGATAACTGTATTGTGAACATCACAACTTACATAGGGGTGAGAAAGCCTCGATATGGAAACCAGAAATTTGTCAGAATGACCGGCATGTAGGCGCAGCCTTGTCAGATGGGAGAGACAATGTTCACATCTTGGTTAAAGCAGTTCTTTCTCGCAGTCATGGTTAACCTCAAAAGATTGAAGGGAAAGCAGGATGATGCTGTGACAAGATAAAGTTAGGAAAGAGAGAGAGAGAGAGAGAGAGAGAGAGAGAGAGAGAGAGAGAGAGTATGGGAATAAACCAGATCTCTCAGAAAAGGAAGGTAACATTGA
Source organism: Macrobrachium nipponense (assembly GCF_015104395.2). NCBI lineage: Eukaryota > Metazoa > Arthropoda > Malacostraca > Decapoda > Palaemonidae > Macrobrachium > Macrobrachium nipponense. The sequence goes on along the minus strand of NC_087212.1, from coordinate 72,412,170 downwards.
AACTGCTGTTAGGTGTTAGTGAAATGGAGCTTAGGGCGCTTTTGATGTAGGGAATGTAACAACATAGGGTTTTAATTTCAGTTTCATGTACACAGTGTTAAGCATTTGAAGGGTTCCCCTAGCATAATTATTGAGATATGATTGACATATTTATTATTGCTTCATTTTTTTACTGTCATTATGAGGATTTTAGAGCTGCACGTTGATCAGAATATAAACATGTTGAGAAATCTATGAGACCTTTTGTATGCACTGTATATGTATATTAGTTTTCCATGCTAACCAGACTTAGAACAGTTTATAGAAACTTTTAGACAGAAACGTCACACAGTTGATCATTGAATATATTTATTTCTCTGAGTTCAGGCTTAGATAGTCATTTAAAAGAAAATTGGGAACCAAGTTTTGTGATTTTCAATTTTTTTGATAGCGTACATTATTCAGTTATAATGGGATGTGACGTAGACGTGCAGGTATAATGAAGAAAACAGAAATTATTTGATGTGCTGTGACGTATAATTGAGATTACGTACCGATATGCGGGAAATTGACAAGGAAGTCAACAGAGAGTGATGGGATGGAGAAAAAGAACGTAAGGAATGGGAATAGGAGGGAGAAGGTGACCAAAATCTTTAGGGAGAATAAATAGATCTACAGGGAAATAAATTCCGAGAGAAAGAATAATTCACAAATGGATCTCAAATTAAAAGATGCAGATGGAGAGATATTGTTCAAAGTGAGTGTCGTCTTGAGTCGATTTACTGAGTATTTTGAAGGTCTGGGGATGTAAAAAGGGTAATTGGGAGGTTTAAGGGTGGAAACACAGCAGGAGGTAGTGGATTTACAAGTGAGGTAATGCAGCATGGTGGCGATAGCGGGATTGAATGGATGACCAGGGTTTGTAAGGTCTGTCTTGGTGAGAGAAAGGTTCCAAAGAAATATTTGGAAGTAATTGTTATGTACTCCATTATTTTAATGTAAAAGTAAGACGGGTGTCTGTAAGAATGATAGGGGCCTGACGTTAATTAGTGCACCATGGAATATTCATAGTAGGATTGTTTCTTTCTCAGTAAGTAAACCAAATGACTGAAAGACTGATTAGGAAGAACGTTGTACTTTAGACAACGAGGGGAATGTGTAAATCAAGTGTTTGTTATAAAACGGTTAAGTGGAATGATAGAAATAAAGCGCAAAATATTTGTGCTATACATGAGAGTTTTGGGTGTGCATGTTATAGAAAGTATAAAGGAAGAACTGTGGTATATGCCTCCATGGCTGTTTAATAAATTGACGACTGGAGTCATGTGAAAAACCATAGAAATGAAACTTGGTATAGTTGTAAAGTTGTAGTTTAAGAAAATAGCCAAATATGGAGTGTGGAACGGTTTAAATGCCGATATTTAAATATGATGCAGTATAGGTGGGAGTTAGTGAACAAAAACTGCAGAAACTTGTGACTTTGGTGAAAGTCTTTACAGGTGGAGAAAGTTAAGAGTCAGTGAGGAAGAGTAAGATAATGAAGGCAAATAGAATCCACGAAGACGGAGCAATAGACGACAAAATTTATGGTAGAGGAATGGAAACCCGGAAGATCTGAGTCACTTGAAGAAAATATAACTGTAACAAATGATGTTAGAATGAGAGACGTAAGCTGTCAGAACAGGTGGATAAGGATTGTATCAGGGTGCGTGCAAAGACTGGGAAGTCTTGGAAGGGATTGTTGAGCCGATTCCCTTAAAGAGTAGATATTGAAAGCAAAGGGAAGAAATCAGTTGTAACTGAGCTGCTTGCTGAATATTTGGGGCATAAGAAGAATTCAGGGCGCAAGAAGTGAGGAGATACGTTGATGAAGTCGTGAGAAAGTCAGCATTAGGGAAAGGGTAGATCACAATTTAGAGAGTTTGGTTCTGTGAAAAGACGGCATGATTCGAAAGTGTTTGGAGGAGGAGGAGGAGGAGGAGGAGGAGGCATTGGAACGGAACGGAGCGGCCTCAACATGGAGTCAGCACAAAAATGTGTGCAGAATAGGTGTGAACGGCTCATTGTGGGAAGGGGATTCAACGTACTGCTGAAGAGCCTCCTGTAAAGGCGTGCGGTGAGGGTGATGGGGTATTTTTTTGCACATTTCATTCATCCATTTGAGTATAAATACGGAAGTAAGTTTTAAATTGTTTTTATTTTATTTGGAGCCACTCTCTGCTATGGTTAATAGGATGACGTTGACTAAAGAATCAAATTTAATGTTTCCCTTTGTTTCCCTTTCACATTCACTTCACTATTGAGGGAAGCGGAGTCTCCCTCTTATTTTGTTGTTATTCCTGTATTACCAGTAGAGTTTGCACAAACAGGGAGTAAACAAGCTGAAGGTCGTCTATGTTTGTAAAGGAACGTAATTCTGCATAAAATTAATAATAATTGTTTTGATTTCATTCTCATTAGCAAGCATGGTTTCATTTATAATAAGCTTTAATCACAACGACTTCCTACTTGTCTTTCATAACCATTAGGTAATTATAAGTGAGAGGTAAGGGAGGAAGACGCTTGCTATTCCTGTAATTTAACCGTAGAGGCTTTGAGATATGTTACTTACACTATTACGTTTATAAATAACAGTTCTTCCCATTTTGGATGCTCATGATGAAAAGACCACTCTCAGACGAGAGTAGGACAAAGATTTTTCACCATTCGGCTTATGTATGGATACATTGGAATACATAATGTTTCATAAGGTAACAATGTTGGTACCCCTTTTGTTGCATATGTATTTCATGCAACTGCCATGAAGGAAAAAATGTCAAAAAAGGGGGGGGGGGGGTTGAGGTGGGAGGGAGACGGAGAGGGGACAGGGTTGGAGGTAGTAGGACTTCTTTTTGCAGATGATTTTGTGAATAAAGCCAATTTTTTTCGCGTCACTGGGCTTGCCAAAAATCAGATTTACGTGAAGCTTTTATAAAGGATTGTTAAGCCGTTCAGATATCATCCGTTTTTCTTTGCGTATATATGGTGTTGCAAGAGTATGTCATTCATATTTTTTTTCCAGGCAAAACAAAACATTTTTAAGGTTTATCAGAAAGCCAAATTGAAAAAGGGCTTATCTCATATGTGTACGAGCTTGTGCATAGTGAAACTAAAGAGGTAGGGGTTTCCGATTGAAACAGATATCAATCCACCCCCCTCCCCACCCACATCCCCTCCTCCCCTTGCTGCAAATTCATAGATCCCAAATGAAATTCGTCGCTCTCTAGCTCATAGGTCTTTGAAGCCCTCGCTTTTTATCATGGCGATCGGAGAATGTTATATTTATTTCTTGTGGCAAGACTCATCATGCAATACTTATTTTTACAGACCCATCATCAATATTGAGTTCAGCTTTAACAAGTCAGCCGTTATGAAAAGTACTACTTTATCAGTTGGCCTTAATTGTGGGTCAAATTTTACTTTATTCCTCGCTTTTATTACAGGGAGGTTTGTGATTGTTGTTGCTTTTATTGCGTGGCAAAAATTTAATCG